>NW_027361899.1:4170000-4770000 GCF_039654945.1 Dendrobates tinctorius | reverse complement strand
AAACAGTATGGGGGATGGGTGCACACAGTATGGTGAGTGGGGGATGGGATGTTTGCAGTATGGGGAGTCTGGTATGTGTGAGCAGACAGTATAGAGAGTGAGGGGGTAAATATATGAGGAGACAGTATGGTGAACAGAGGGATGATAGAGGAGACAGTATGAGGAGGGAGGGGAATAGTGTGAGGCGACAGTATATTGCAGATATTTTTATTCAGGAGCATTATAATGACACTTCTATCTTTAAGGGGATCGTGTGGAGATTTGCTGCAGAAGACCAGAGAAGATGGAAGTCTGCAGAGACCGCTGTGGATGAGAAAATTCATCATGGGATCTGGACAAGAAGAAGAAAAGAAGAACGACTCCTGAGACGTCATCTACAAGGTACCTGGATGTAAATGTTATTTGTAATATTGACTAATTCTCATGTTTTTATTTGTTAGGAACATTACAGGGGATTGTCCAGGTTTGTGCTGAGTCTGCAGTCATTCTATGTGACTGCAGACTTCTGAATTCTCACAGTGCTCACTGAACGATGTCAGGATTCTCTTGTGCCGCTATTTACATACATGCGGTCACATGCTGACTAGACATGTGTGGCCTCACTCAATGAATATGAACAGAGCGAGGTCGGGCACGTCTAGTCGGAATGTGGCCAGAAGTATATAAATCACATGCTTGTGCTGACATGACCGTGTACTCTTGCCACCGGTACGGGAGAATCCTAAAAGTGTGCAGTGCATTGGTTGTGAGAATTCAGAAGCTGCAATGTCAGGATTCAGCTCTGCAGGTTCCAGCAGTCATCACACGGACACTTCACTCATATGCGATATTCATACTTATGGTCCTGTGACAACGAGCTTCTCCTCCTGCTTCTCTCAGTTTGTCACTGAACATTGATAGCATTAGAAAGAGCATCTCATCGGTACATGACTAAGTGTGGAAATCGCATGTGTGCTTTGAGGGTGGGCGCCGAACCGAATTCTTGCTCCGGGTGTCAGAAAGCCTAGATACACCTCTGATAGTGCAGCCCCCCCACATACAGTATAATTCAGCACCCCCTCATCAACACACACAGCATAGTGCAGTCCCCCCACACACAGTATAGTGAAGTCCCGCCACACACAGTATAATGCAGCCCCCCCACACAGCATAATGCAGCCCCCCCACACACAGTCTAATGCAGCCCCCCACACAGTGTAGTGCAGTCCCCCCACACAGTATAGTGCAGTCCCCCCACACAAAGTATAATGCAGCCCCCCCACACAGCATAATGCAGCCCCCCACACACATTCTAATGCAGCCCCCCACACAGTATAGTGCAGTCCTCCACACACAGTATAATGCAGCAGACACACACAACACAGTATAGTGCTGCAGACACACACACACAACACAGTATAGTGCAGTTTCCCCCACACAGTATTGTGTAGCAGACACATATACACACACATACTAACACAAACAATATTTACCTCTCCTCCTCGTTCCCCCGCTGCTCTGGCTTCTGCAGAGCGTTTCAGCATCTCATCAGCTCCAGTGCTGGCACACGCTGAGTCAGAGGCAGAGGGTGAGTGATGGGAGACGGATTATCACATGATGCTCCCTCCTCCATCACTGTTTCAACTGATAAGGGGGGGTGATAGTGGGTTTGGGGGCCCCTGGAGGAGCAGGGACCCTAGGCAGCTGCCTAGTCTGCCTGCCCCTAACGCCGGCCCTGCCCGGAGGTCCCGTATGGCCTTCATACACTACCCATATTAGTGCCTGAGATTGCGACTGCCAGGAAGGTGTTAAGCTTTTCGTGCCGCATAGTCTCCGCTGCGACCTCTGAATTACACCGCTCTGGTTTATGACTCATTTGCAAAGTTTTAATTTCTAGGATTCATTTAACGCTCATTCAATATTAAAACGTAATATCAGCAAAAAAAGGTTTCAGGATTTAATTAAAATGCATCATAAATGAAGACGCAGGGTGAGTGTTGTTCTCAGTGAGGGGTGACCCTGTAGTTATACACCCGCTGGACCTCGGACCCAGAAATGTCCTGGAGGAGCCGAACTCTGGCCGGGTGATGGTGCCGCTCATACACTGATATCCGAGACTGGACAGTGGATGGTAAAACTGCTACCTGTGATTATCATAGATCTCAGCTCTGACCTTTCCTGCAGTCAGTAGAAGTTAGTTACTTCCTCCATTACTGATGTACTACATGTCCCAGCATTCCTTGTCTCTCATCACCTTCTCATCTGTAAACAGGGTTGCCACCAGGAATTTCAGGGTCCCATACTGCCAACATTTTCGGGCCCCCTTGAGGCTCTGCCTGGACTGTCGCATCTTGGCACCATCCAGGTTGAAAACTGTTTATCCCCCAGACATGGATCACGGCGTGGGATAGAAAGAGGGAAAGGTATGGTATATTATTGTTTTTTTTATTTTACTTTTATTACAGCAGAACGAGGACTTCGCTGGAATTTGGCGTTTAAATAACAATGGAAAACTGTGTTTAGTCTTATTTCAAATGAAGGACTTTACTCTGGTTGTGCCTTTATTTACCATATAACTATAGGATTAGAAATGGATAGCTTCTTACAGACATCTCTCCATTACTAATCTGTGGGCTTGATGTCACCTGACAATACAAAAGTGACATCAACCCCACACATATTACCCCACTTGCCACCGCTACAGGGCAAGTGGTTAGAGCCAGGCAAAATGCCAGAATTGGCGCATCTAATAGATGTGGACTTTCTGGGCAGCTGAGGGCTGCTATTTTTAGGCTGGAGGGGACAATATACATGGCCCCTTACCAGCCTGAGAATACCAGCCCCCAAGCTGTGAGCTTTAGCAAGGTTGGTTGTCAAAAATGGGGAGGGAATCCAACGCTGTTTTTTTTAAATTATTTATTTAGACAATTAAAAAATAGCGTGGGGACCCCTCTATTCTTGATAACCAGCCGTAGTGAAGCTGACAGCTGAGGGTTGCAGCCCCCAGCTATGAGATTTGTCTGGCTGGTTAGCAATAATACAGGGGAACCCATGCCGTTTTTTTCTTTTTAATTTATTTACAGTGCAGGAGCGGTTAATGAATCCTCCCATCCGCTGCTTCTGCTGTCACTTAAATTTGCGGTATTAGGTGTCGGATGATGGGATCAGTAGTCCCATCAGCTGACACCAGTGACCGGAAGTAAGCTTTATACCTCCCATCACAGCTGTGCGCTCACGCTGTCTTTTGACAGCATGGGAACCGTGGCTTTCTGACCGATGGGGATGATTTCACCGCAGATAAGAAGCGGTGTTTGCTGCGCTGTCATGCACATAACAGCGTAGTGAATGGGGTCTGGGTTCGGGTCCTGTTGTGGACCCGAACCCAAACTTTTTGTAACTGTTCGGCTGAACCCAAACATCCAGGTGTTCTCCTATCTCTAATTACCAAAACATAGTGATGAAATAATACCACATACAATGAGCAACTAGTGCCACACCATGACCAGACCACACTTTATCACCACATAGTGACAGGATAATACAACATACAAGGAACAAATATCGCCACAACTTTGTCAGACTTTATATTACCTCCACATAGTGACCGAATACTACAATATTGATTACTAATAAAAAAAATCACAATACTAACATTACCATAAGTTTACCATATCACCATACCACAGACTACAATATACACAGGAGCTGTGTATATACTATATAGTGTACAGGTAATAGAGTGACCACCAGTGACATTATGCACAGGAGCTCTGTATATACCGTACAGTGTACACGTAATACAGTGCTCACCGGTGACATTATATACAGGAGCTCTGTATATAGTGTCAGTGTACAGGTAATACACTAACTCACCGGTGACATTATACACAGGAGCTCTGTATATAGTGTATAGGTAATACAGTGATTATCAATGACATTATACACAGGAGCTCTGTATATAGTGTCAGTGTACAGGTAATACACTTACTCACCGGTGACATTATATACAATGCTACTATGTATATAGAGTATAGTGTACAGGTTTTTCCATGATCACCAGTGACATTATACACAGGAACTCTGTATATAGTGTCAGTGTATAGGTAATACAGTGATCACCAGTAACATTATGCATAGGAAATCTGTATGTAGTGTCAGTGTACAGGTAATACAGTGATAACTGGTGACATTATACACAGGAGCTCTGTATATAGTGTATAGGTAATACAGTGATCACCAGTGACATTATACACAGGAGCTCTGTATACAGTGTACGTGTACAGGTAATACAGTGATCACCAGTGACATTATACACAGGAGCTCTGTATATAGTGTCACTGTACAGGTAATACAGTGATCACTGGTGCATTATACACAGGAGCTCTGTATATACTGTCAGTGTATGGGTAATACAGTGATTACCAATGACATTATACACAGGAGCTCTGTATATATTGTCAGTGTACAGATAATACAGCGATCACCTGTGACATTATACACAGGAGCTCTGTATATAGTGTATAGGGTACAGGTAATACAGTGATCACCAGTGACATTATACACAGGAGCTCTGTATATAGTGTCAGATAGTGTCAGTGTACAGGTAATACAGTGATCACCAGTGACATTATACACAGGAGCTCTGTATATAGTGTCTGTGTATAGATAATACAGTAATCACCAGTGACATTATACACAGGTGGTATGTATATAGTGTATAGTGGCTGTGTACAGGTAATACACTGACTCACCAGTGATTGGCTCAATGGTTAGCGCTGCAGCCTTGCAGCGCTGGAGTCCTGGGTTCGAATCCTGCCAAGGACAACATCTGCAAGGAGTTTGTATTGTGAGAATCATGTGGGAATAGTGGATGAGGGCAGGTATATCTCACCCAGATTCCTTTCCTATGTGGCCTAGTCTGGTCAGTATCGCACCTGCTTGCTAATGAATAATGGGAGGTGGATATAAAAGGATGCCAGGTGGTTGTGTGAGTGTCTCAGCCTGGGAACACAGAGAGCCTGTCTGTGTGAGAGACACACGTGAGTGAAAGCAGTGCCCACTGCAACTGTGGCTTGGCTGGACGGGAGAAGCCCGCCAGTTGTTAGTTAGGTTGTCCATTGTTTAGTTAGTGCCGGACAGGCAAGGATTTGTTTTATGTTTTATTTCCTTTTTGCATTGCTTTCACCTTTAATAAACCTGACCCAGTGTCAGTTATACCTGACTCCCAGCTCTGCGCCTGAGTTTCCCGCTGAACGCACGTGACCTTTGACCCCAGCAAAGGCGATCCCGGAGTGTTTTATCACATTGTGGTGGAGAACGCGGGCATCACGTTGCAAGCATGAGCATGGAGGACGTGGTGAAAGCGCTGGTACAGTCCACCGCCGTCCAGCAAGAAGCTAATCGGGTGATGATGGCCCAGCTGAAGGAGTTGGTGGACATGACAGTTACCGATCGTTCGCTTCTCCAGCAGGTGGCGTAGCGCTTGGCAAGCTTAACTGAACTTAACCTGGAAGCCGAGTCGAGAGTGATTCATGTGAGTCGGTACTGGCAGAAGATGACGACCGAAGATGACGTCAAGGCATACCTGACCACGTTTGAACGGACGGCGGTGCGAGAAAAATGGCCGAAAGCACGATGGGCCGGCCTGATTGCCCCATTTCTTTCCGGTGAGGCCCAAAAGGCATATTATGACTTAGAGCCTGAAGCCGCGCAGGACTTTGACAAACTGAAAGCTGTTAAATATTAATAATTCGTTAATTTCTTATAAGACTCAGTTCTGTACATTGCTTTAGCTTACACGACATAGGCTATTTTTAAGCTTGGCTCATGGTAGAAAGACAGCTCCATATATGTAGAGACCACGTGCTTTAGGAGACGTATATAATTCATGGCTAACTGTAGAGGTCGCTCTTCTTCCCTCACCATCATGAGAGACAGACACGAAGATGTCTTCTGTGCTGGGCCATGACATGACATAACAGCTGGTATGTTACTTTAGTACGAAGAAGCCGAACTGAGAGACAGACGCCATTTGCCATGTGAGATCCCGGAGAGAAAGAAGAATACATGCTGCTTTGCTATGAACAATGGACAATATCTCTTTCACTTATTTTTATTCACCTGTTTTTCTGTAATAACCTTTCTTTGATGGAAGAATCCAAATAAACCACTATATTTTTATCTGGTAACTAGTCCTGAGTATTTTACAGGATATGCATTATTTTACATTGGAGAGCCAGCCAGATCTGAATTTTTGTACTTTTTTGTGGATTTTCCCTCAACTTGCACACAAGGGGGATTGGACTTTGCTAACGCCAAATCATATGTGCAAGTTATCAGGAATTCCACTACTTACAAGAATCACACAGAACCTAGAAGTAAGAATTGCCAGATAGATTGAGAAGTACTACAAGTGCCAAAGTGCCAGACGTGCTGAAACCAAGACAAGAGCCCAGCGTTGTCTATCAAAGGAACAAGCTGAGAAATTTCAAGGTAAGAGAAATGGATGTAATTAATTCTTATGCTAAGCAGAGTAGATTGAAATTTAAGTCTGTAGACAATTCTAATTCAGAAGTTCTATGGTTAAGTTTATATGCCGAGTGTGAACTCGAGAATCAAAGGTTAGATTCTAAGCTTTTCAATAGAGAAAGAGAGAGATTAAAAAATATTCTACAGATGGTAGATATATTTCATAGATCTGTGTCAGAGAAATCTAAAAATGATTGTGTAGAGGATAGTGATATTCCCGAGATTCACTGTAATATGGAGAAACAGTTACAAGTAGCAGCTATTGAAGGTGACCTTGCAGACGTGGAACAAGATGGAGAAGTAGGAGGAGACTTCAGAACTGACGTAGAGGACGTACAAGGGAAAGACGTACCACTAAAAATAGACGACTCACAGGCCCAAATCCGAAGGAAAAGTTTGCTAACGATATGTAAAATAATACCTGCTTATGACAACAAAATGCATGTTTGTAGAAACTCTGAGGTTTTTGAAAGTTGTGTTGACAAATTTGATTTATCTAACGAGGAGAAGAATCAGTTGTTCAAAATGTGGATCCCTGTAAATTTTGCTAGGAGATTGTCTTTAAAGTTATTTGGTGAAACACATGAGAATTTAACTGATAAGGACAGATTAAAAATTCTCATTTTTTGTTCATCAAATGAAAATCATCCAGATATTGATATTCTTCAAAAATTAAGGATTGGTCGGAAGGAATGTATTTTTACGTTCATGTCCATATATGAATGTTTGTATAGAATGCTGAGTGAGAATGTCAAAACACCGTCCCTCATAAGGAGTTTTGTAAGCAAATTTTGGTTTCTAAATCCTGCATCTCGTGTTATTGCGTCACAAAAAGATTCTTTGTTTGAATGTGCGCAATCTCTTGATTTTGCCAGAAAACACGAGAATCGTGAGAGGAAAGTAAATTGTGCTAATTTTGTAAAGACAGGCAGAGTAAAATCTTATCAGAAGCCTGTATTAGCAAAACCTTCTAAAATGAGTTTTCCCCAAAATCAAATCTACGAAGAAAGAAAAAGAAAATCACATGTTTGTTATAAGCCATATGGAATGATGCAAAAGAACACCGAAAAGACACAAATTGAATTAAGAAAAATGATGAGTTCTGATTTTCTTTCTGTAACCAAGATGGCCGAATGTGACAGACAGAAACAGGTGGTGAGTGACATCATGGCCTGTAAACTGAATACTCTGCTCCAAGAATCTATCAGCTTTAAAATGGCAAGAACCTTTCAGGATATTTTTTGCAGAGAAATAAGTATGGGTGTAGGAATTGGCTAGAAAAAGTAATATATATATTGTGTAACAGTGTTATACAATTAGTGAGTTATATGTAATTATTTTATAGAGTATAATCCTGTAGTTTTATGGTTTGTGGATATATACATAGTCATACAGTATATATAGAGTGTTTGTAGAAGTAGAAATAGTAGAACTGTATTTTTTAATGAAAATTAAAATCTACATCAGTAATAATATTTAGAATTATATGATATTAACCTTATCTTTTATGTTTCCTTAGAATTTTCATTTCAAAGCAGGACTTAATCAGAAAATTCTCTTCCAAGGATTTATGCCTTTATTTACACAGGAAGTTGCAATAATTGCATGATTTCATATATCTAACCCTTAAAAGGAAATAACTAACTGCATTTTAAACCTTCACTGCATGGTTCGAGTGACTACCACAGCATGTGGAATTTGTACCTTGTTCTAATAATAAGTATACCAGACCAGTATACTATGTCCCTGTTCCTTAGGGAAAGAATTTTTAAGGGGGTCTCAACTTTTGCAAACCAATGGAATTTTTTTCTAGGCCTAAATGTCAAGTATAGCTATACAACATATATTTATGTCATGTGGAGGAATATTCAAAGAAATATTAAGAGACTAAATTGAAATAGTTTACAATGCATTGATGATTAGGATAATTTGGGTTAAAATACGTGTATTCATCACACCTTCGTATGTGAGGTATTTGGTTTAAACTTAATATGTGACACAGTCTGAGTGACAGTGACTGAGTGTATGAGCAGCTGCTGAGCGAGTAATGTGATACGTTTGTGAGGCCTCAGGATCCTGAATGCATGAGAGAAAGAAAAAAAAACCCCAAAGCTTTTATCTTTAGGAAATTATTAGAATATTAAGATACATAATGAAATATTATCTATACAACATATATTTCTATAGTAATTATTATTTCTTGATTTAGTTAATAGTGGATAAGTGCAAAGTGCAATCGCACATCAAAATGGTTTATGCAAATTAATTTTTCCAAAGGATAATTTTATTATATTCAAATTAATTTTAATGGTTACACATCTTCAGACAAATAAATGGTATAAGCAAGTATAAATTCACATAATTTATACATTAATTATTTTTAATTTTGGTTTTGATAAATGAATTATTTCATAGAACAATATTTTTTGGTATTAAGGGGGAAAATATGTTTTTGATTCTGACTACATCATCACATTTGATTAATACCTCTTCTTCACACATTTTAATAGGAAAAAATATTAATAAGGTACAATGGTATAAGTATTGGGTATAATAACAAGTATTATAAAGAGTCATTTCTTTACACTAAGAGGAATTATATGCAAAGTTGCATAATTTGAATATTTTGATAACACAAGTTTATGACAATTATGAAATAATCCAGATCATGGAAATATTAAGGGTATATGTTACTGAAGACATAACTACTCTGCATCAACATAAAGGCCTTATTCTTATTTTTATTTTTATTCTTATTTTTCATTATTTTTAATTCTTTCACCAATATTTAGTAAAGTAATATCTACTGAGAATATTGCTTCATTAAATATAGCAATTATATGGTTCTATTACTAAGGAAAATGTTTCACTTCTGAGTTATATGCAACAATTCTTTTATTCATTCATTCGCTCACTCATATATTCTTATTTTGGTTCATGGCTATACATTCCTACATATTATTAGTATAATAAATATATTCCTTATTAATAAAGATGAAAACACTGGTTACATAAAACACAGTGACACCTATGGGTTGAAAAAGGTAATTACACCTATGACATAAAAAATGTTCTATCACATGAAAAATACGGATAATAATGTATTATCACTTATTATTGGTTTATTATTTCAAATATTGAAATCCATATATGGTACAAATTCTGATAATAATTATATGGATATTACTGATTGCTATGGTACGCTGTGACATTATAGAATAGGAAAATTACCAGATTTGGTATAGAATAGGGAATGAAGACTTCAAGCAAGATACTGAAATTACGTTAATAAAGACTTTTCATATTAAAATTGATTCTTATCAGTTGCAAGAAGAAGAATGCCGCGATCCAGAAGTCCCAGAAGGTAACAAAGCTATGATTTCTGAGAAATGAACTGTGATAATTACAAGTGCAGTATCCACCACTGACAGTCACAAGTGCAGTATCCACCACTGACAGTCACAATTAAAGTGTCTAACCTGACAACCAGAGGACGATGATCCTATGATGCTGATGTGAACTGTGTTATCACGTTCTTATCAAGTTCCAGAGGTTTTCAATCACCTGAAAAGCTTCAATGTAAAGCTGGTGAACAATGAAGGTAATTAACCCTGACATATGTCCTGTGCATTAGGACAAGGACTGGTTATGGTGCTATGTTTAGCAAGGAAGAGTCATTTTAACCCTTGCTTTGCTGACCAAAGACGTCACACCTGTTCAAAGACCAGTGCCGATGGAGGATTCCAGAATATCCAAGGCGAGCCAATGTAAGCCCAGGTTTTTAAAGGTGACACTGCACAGATATTAAAGCTGCATTTCATCTATAGACTTTGTTTCTTATTAACATTTGAATTTATGGACTTTGATTTGATACACGACACGATTTCTACAACATCTATATGCTATAAGAAAACTGTATTTTTAAAAGAATCAAGAAGAAGATAGAAGACATCAAAATGAAGACCAGATGACATCAGATGATGATGACTGGACCTGAGATGCATCAATTTAGACTTAGGGAAGTATAATTATACATATTTTATATGAATATTGTTCACGGCTTACCATAACATGAATTCACATCAATTATGTCATTGAGTACTTATAACGGTAATCTGATATTATTATTGTTATTGATATTAAATTATTTTGTCAAAGAAGAAGAAAAGAAGAAAAAAAAAGATCTTGTTATATTTTGAGGGTTCCAATTAATGTCTGTCTCCCTCAAAAGGGGGAATTGTTAAATATTAATAATTCGTTAATTTCTTATAAGACTCAGTTCTGTACATTGCTTTAGCTTACACGACATAGGCTATTTTTAAGCTTGGCTCATGGTAGAAAGACAGCTCCATATATGTAGAGACCACGTGCTTTAGGAGACGTATATAATTCATGGCTAACTGTAGAGGTCGCTCTTCTTCCCTCACCATCATGAGAGACAGACACGAAGATGTCTTCTGTGCTGGGCAATGACATGACATAACAGCTGGTATGTTACTTTAGTACGAAGAAGCCGAACTGAGAGACAGACGCCATTTGCCATGTGAGATCCCGGAGAGAAAGAAGAATACATGCTGCTTTGCTATGAACAATGGACAATATCTCTTTCACTTATTTTTATTCACCTGTTTTTCTGTAATAACCTTTCTTTGATGGAAGAATCCAAATAAACCACTATATTTTTATCTGGTAACTAGTCCTGAGTATTTTACAGGATATGCATTATTTTACAAAAGCCGAGATCTTGGCCCGGCTGGGAGTGACGACCGCTGTCCGTGCACAGAGAGTGCATCAATGGACTTATCAGCCGGATAAACCACCGCGGTCACAGATGTTCGACCTGATCCACGTGACAAAGAAGTGGCTACAACCCGAGGTGTTTATAGCACCAGAGATAATCCAGAGAGTCGTCATGGACAAGTACCTGAGAGCTCTACCGCCAGCCCTGAGGAAGTGGATAAGCCATGGAAATCCTACGACGGCCGATCAACTTGTGGATCTGGTTGAACGTTACTCCGTGGCGGAAGGACTCCGAGACGACGCTACCCCACCTCGTTCTTCATCATCTCCACGTGGAACCGGTAAGACTGTTCCAGGGAGTAGGGGAGATGGAAAAATCCCTAAGACAGTGGGGGAGGAAAACGGGACTGCCCGCACTGCGAGGCCGAGAGTAACGAACTATGGTCTAAGCAAGGGGCCTGTTAGGTGTTTCCGCTGCCAAGAGATGGGACATATTGCTGCGAACTGTCCGGTCACTACTGAACCCATGCAGTGCGACGTCACAGACTCTAAAAACCGCATGTCTATGATTGCACGGGTAGTGAGTGTGAATGCCGGTCAAAAGGATGTGGAAAAACACTTGTGTGATTTGACTGTTGATGGCAAAAATGTGGTGGCATTGTTAGACTCGGGAAGTGTGGTGACTCTGGTGAAGGCCAGTCTGGTGTCAGCCCCGACTGGACCATCAGACAAATTTTCTGTAACGTGTGTGCATGGAGACACCTGTTCGTACCTCACCATGGTCATATGCATCATTACTTCCTATGGGACTGTGCAACATAAAGTGGGACTCGTCCCGGCGTTATTGCATGATGTTATCCTGGGCCAGGATTTTCCCCACTTCTGGCAATTGTGGGAGAATCAGTTGATGCCCTCGGGTAACAGTGTACATGATTCTTCTCCCAGGGCGCGTGGGGGTCCCGAACCCCTGGAAGAGGTCTCCCCGTTCCCGTTTTCAGTCAAGGCGGGTGATACGGAGGAGACCGGGGAAGAGGAGGAGGCCGACAGCCGTCCACCTCCCTGTTTGCCGGATTTAGAAGTTCAGAAAGATGACTTCCAAAGCGAGCAAATAAAGGATCCGACCCTTTCTCAGGCTAGGACAAATGTAAAAGTGATAAATGGGGTACCCGTAGAACCTGGCTCTAGGCTGGCATATCCTTACATGGTTCTGGAGAATGATTTACTCTATCAGATAGAGAAAAAGGGGGAAGATACGGTGCAACTATTAGTCGTGCCAAAACCCTACCGGCGGCAGGTGCTGGACCTGGCCCACGGACATGTGATGGGAGGTCACCTGGGAGTCCAGAAAACCACCGAAAGGATATTACACTGTTTTGTTTGGCCAGGCATGCATCACGATATTCGTGTATATTGTGAGTCTTGTCCTGACTGCCAAGCCTCTGCACCTAAGCCGCGGTTCTGTAGCCCTTTGGTACCCCTACCTATTATTGAAGTCCCGTTTGAGAGGATTGGGATGAATTTAGTTGGGCCCCTTCCACGGTCTGCACGTGGACACCAACATATCCTGGTCATCTTGGATTATGCCACTCGTTACCCGGAGGCCATCCCTTTGCGTAACACGGCCACCAAGACGATTGCCAAGGAACTGGTGCATGTGTTTAGTCGGGTCGGTATACCAAAACAGATACTCACCGACCAGGGGACCCCCTTTATGTCCAGGGTAATGAAGGAGCTCTGCCGATTGTTACAAATCGAACCGTTACGCACATCCATGTATCACCCTCAAACAGACGGGTTGGTCGAACGGTTCAATAAAACTCTGAAGCAGATGCTGAGAAAGGTGATAGACAAGGATGGGAAGAACTGGGACTATTTACTTCCGTATTTGCTTTTTGCCATCAGGGAAGTACCCCAGTCTTCCACGGGATTCTCGCCTTTCGAGTTATTGTACGCCCGACGTCCTCGCGGACTGTTAGACGTTGCAAAAGAAACCTGGGAGGGTCAGGTCACTCCGTTTAAAACAGTGATATATCACGTCACACAAATGCAGGACCGTATTGCGGCTGTTATGCCTATCGTCAAAGAACACATGATACAGGCTCAAGGAGCCCAAAAAAGAATCTATGATAGGGGCGCCAAGATCCGTACGTTTGCACCCGGAGATAGGGTGTTGATCCTGGTCCCCACGGTGGACAGTAAGTTCCTGGCAAAGTGGCAGGGCCCCTTTGAGATTAAGGAAAGAGTTGGTGAAGTAAACTACAAAGTATACCAGGCAGGTAAACGGAAACCTGAATAGATTTATCATGTAAATCTGATAAAACCCTGGAAAGATCGGTCTGCCTTGTCAGCGGAGCTGGCCCGTCCCGTCTGCTCGCATACCGTACCGGAGATACGGGTTGCAGAGACTCTCTCGGAGCAGCAAAAGACTGAGGTCAGGCAGTTTCTACTTCACAACCAAAAGTTTTTCTCAGAAAAACCCGGGCAGACTACGCTAATGAAACATGACTTCGTAACGGAACCTGGTGTCACAGTTCACGTAAAGCCCTACCGAATCCCGGAAGCCCGCCGTGAAGCCGTTTCCCGAGAAGTGAAGGCAATGTTAGAGTTAGGTGTCATTGAGGAATCGCACAGTGCTTGGTCCAGCCCGATTGTGCTAATTCCTAAACCGGACGGCACCATCCGGTTCTGCAATGACTTCAGGAAACTGAATGCGGATTCAAAATTTGATGCCTACCCTATTCCCCGGGTCGACGAGTTAATAGATCGGTTAGGAAAAGCCTGGTATATTACGACCCTAGACCTAACAAAGGGGTATTGGCAGATCCCTCTGGCGGAGGCTGCCAGAGAAAAGACGGCATTTGCTACCCCAGAAGGTCTATTTCAGTATGTGTATATGCCGTTTGGATTGCAGGGAGCACCGGCGACCTTCCAGAGACTGATGGATCGAGTCCTGAGGCCACATAGGCGGTATGCTTCGGCCTATTTGGACGACATTGTCATTTACAGCTTGGACTGGGAGACTCATCTCCAGAAAGTACAAGCTGTGATTGACGACCTGTGGGAGGCAGGTCTAACTGCGAACCCCAAGAAATGTCACATCGGGCTAGAAGAAGCCCGGTATTTGGGGTATGTAATTGGGAGGGGTGTTGTTAAACCCCAGATTGATAAGATTCAGGCGGTTCAGGACTGGCCGCAACCTGTCAACAAGAAGCAGGTACAAGCCTTCCTGGGGATCGCCGGTTATTATCGCCGGTTCATACCCAATTTTGCAGCCATCGCTACCCCCCTGACGGATCTTACAAAAGGAAAAGACTCCGTCATGATTAAATGGAGTTTAGCGGCTGAAGAAGCCTTCCATAGCCTAAAACGGGCACTTTGCTCTCAGCCCGTACTGGTGACTCCGGACTTCCGCAGCGAGTTTGTGGTACAAACGGATGCCTCTGATACCGGTATCGGGGCTGTACTCTCACAAGTGAGGGACGGAGTGGAACACCCAGTCCTCTATCTCAGCAGGAAGCTGAATAAACACGAGCAAAGGTATGCAGTCGTAGAAAAAGAGTGCCTCGCCATTAAGTGGGCTCTAGAGGCCCTCAAATATTACCTGGTGGGCCGAAAGTTTAGGCTGATCACTGACCATGCCCCTCTCAAGTGGATGCACTTGAACAAGGAATGGAATAGCCGGGTGACCCGGTGGTTCCTTGCCCTGCAGGCCTACACTTTTACGGTGGAGCACCGCCCAGGGGTACAGATGGGAAATGCAGATGCCCTGTCCCGAGTGCACTGTTTGGCGGGTGTCATTGCTCGACCGGAGTGGTCTGAGCAGAGGGGGGGGGATATGTGAGAATCATGTGGGAATAGTGGATGAGGGCAGGTATATCTCGCCCAGATTCCTTTCCTATGTGGCCTAGTCTGGTCAGTATCGCACCTGCTTACTAATGGATAATGGGAGGTGGATATAAAAGGATGCCAGGTGGTTGTGTGAGGGTCTCAGCCTGGGAACACAGAGAGCCTGTCTGTGTGAGAGACACACGTGAGTGGAAGCAGTGCCCACTGCATCTGTGGTTTGGCTGGACGGGAGAAGCCCGTCAGTTGTTAGTTAGGTTGTCCATTGTTTAGTTAGTGCCGGACAGGCGAGGATTTGTTTTATGTTTTTTTTCTTTATGCATTGCTTTCACCGTTAATAAACCTGACCCAGTGTCAGTTATACCCGGACCCCGGCTGTGCGCCTGAGTTTCCCGCTGAACGCACGTGACCTTTGACCCCAGCAAAGGCGATCCCGGGGTGTTTTATCACAGTATGTTCTCCCCATGTTTGTGTGGGTTTCCTCTGGGTACTCTGGTTTCCTCCCACATTCCAAAGACATACTGATAGGGAATTTAGA
This sequence comes from Dendrobates tinctorius, assembly GCF_039654945.1. Lineage (NCBI taxonomy): Eukaryota > Metazoa > Chordata > Amphibia > Anura > Dendrobatidae > Dendrobates > Dendrobates tinctorius. Next base: position 4,754,372 of record NW_027361899.1, on the reverse strand, counting down.
TTGTGAGCCCCATCGGGGACAGTGATGATAATGTGTGCAAACTGCAAAGCGCTGCGGAATATGTTAGCGCTATATAGAAATAACAATTATTATTATGTCTCTAGTTGAAGTCCTTCATCTTTCCTTTTCTTTTTCATCCAGGATAGACTGACATCACCTCTTCCAGCCAGGACTCGTCTCTGCATAAAATAACACAGTTACCTAGAGTATCGCTTCCAGAGCACATTCTCCACTTTTCCCCTTTCTTCTTCACTGCGCAGCTGAATACAGACATACATTCACAAATAATATAGTTATTATGCATCCCACCATTTCAAATATAAATTATAATCCACCACTGTGCCCCCACCAACTATAAATAGCCACTTTCCCCACCCAATAATTATATAAATTAATTAGCCCCTGTACTCTCCTCCAATTCAATACTAGTCACTGCATCCTCATCACCTCCACTATGTGCTGTCCGATCCCCTCATTCATCATATTTACATGCCCCCACCCTATTTCATTATGTCATGTCCTCTCTCTCCCACCCCCACCCTCTATTCTTCATTTGCTGTCCCTATTCCCCACACTCTCATCATTATTTGCGCTCCTGCACCTCAGGTCATCAAGCCCAGTTAATTCATATTATTATAAAAAAAAACCCTTTTCATACGTACCTCTCACGATCGCTCTGCTTCTGGTTAGAATCGCACGTACATGATGGCGCGTATGCAATGATGTCATTGCGTATGCGCCATCACCCGCGTGTCACAGAAGAGGCAGAGGGACTGCATTGGAGCTGCATGGCCGTTCAATTCTAACTGCTGCGCAGCACCAGGAAGGCTTCCTGCACCGAGATCTCGTTGACTCATGATACTTTATCATACCCTGTTTATTCATTTTGCTTCAATTCCCGGTGTATAACCTCTGGCCCCCCCAGTCACTGCACAGTATAACCTCCGGCCCTGTACAGTATAATCCGGCCCCTTGCCTCCTGGTGTATAATATATGGTCCCGTTGCCCAGATAACTTCCACCCCCACCCTCCAGTGTATAACATTCGACCTCACCGGTGTATAACCACCGGCCCCCGTGTATGATGTCTGGCTACCCGCTCCCCATTGTACAGTATAACCTCCGGCCCCCCACTGTACAGTATAACCCGTGGCCCCTTGCCTCCCGGTGTATAATATTTGGTCCCATTGCCCCCTAGTGTATAACGTGCACCCACCCTCCTTTGTATAACATTCGACCCCACCAGTGTATAACCTCCATGTATGATGTCTGGATCCCTGCCCCCCTACTGTAAAGTATAACCTCCGGCCCCCCACTGTACAATATAACCTCCAGCCCATTACCCCCTGGTGTATGTATGATGTCTGGCTCCCCACCCCCCACCTTACAGTATAACCTCCGGACCCCACTGTACAGCATAACCTCCGGACCCCACCTTACAGTATAACCTCCGGACCCCACTGTACAGTATAACTTCCGGACCCTCGCCTCCTGGTGTATAATATCTGGTCCCATTGCCCCCTGTTGTATAACATCCGGCCCCCGCCATGCTTTTTGCCTTCACTACCGTGTGACAGAGCGGCTGGTAGTGCTGAGCTCACTGATAAAAGCACGGTCCTGTAATAGGAGCCACCGGGGGAACAAGTCCGTCCATGACATTTCTCCTAAATCTTCCCCCATCACCTGTGAGTGATATTATTGAGAAGTGGAATGAACCGCAGCAACTCAGTCATGAAGTGGAGACCCCATAACGTTACAGAGCGGGGGGCCGAGTGCAGAAAAGTCACCACCGCTCTGCTGACCCCATAACTGGATAGTCCAGACCGCCTCCGGTGTCAGCACAAACACTGCGCCCCCGCCAGGAGCTTCATGACCAAGCAGCTGCATGCAGCCGTACATCACCAAGCACAATGTCGAGCGTCGGATGGAGTGGTGTAAAGCTGCCACCACTGGACTCTGGAGGAGACGTGTTCTGTACAGTGACGGATCGCACGTCTCTATCTGCGTCTGATGGAGGAGTCTGGGTTTGGTGATTCCAGGAGGATGTTACCCCCTGACTGCATTGTGCCTCTGTACAGATCGTGGAGGATGATGATGCTTTGTGCTGTTATCAAGGGGCGGCCTTGGACCCTCAGCTCCAGTGATGGGAAATCTTAATCTTCAGCACAAGCTTTAGCTTTGTGGGAACAGTTTGGGGAAGACCCTTATAAGTCTCCTCACCTTGGCATGTCAGGCTCCGCATGGAGAACCGTTATTCCTTGGATACAGATAAGAAATGACTTGTCAGCCCAGTCGTCTGATGGCAAGAAGCCGGCATCAGTGCAGGTCCGATGAGCAGACAAAGTATGTCAGTACTTCACGGCACCAGACGACTCCTCTGTGAGCACCATGTGGCGCCATGACTTGGTGCGCACCGTCCTACCACAGACGGACGTGTTCCATCTGTGCACAACAGACCGGCTCCCATATATTCCATGATGTCCACGTGACAGATAAAGATTAACTTTCTCTCTCGGAAAATTTACTGAAGTGTCTCCGTTTTTTTCAAAACACAAAACTGTCAACATAAACGGGGAGCGGAGGTTTTACTGCCGCCCATCTGTACCCAGCACCTGATAAAAGGCGCAGATGAAACGTTCGATCGCTCATGGATCTGAGCGGCTTTTCTTCTTTTATGACACATAAATCAGATTTACTTTGTGGAAATGGCGCGGTAAGCGGCGAGCCCGGCTATTAGCCATCGGTTTTCTGCGCCTCATTAATGCAGTCTCTCCTCACTGTGGGGAAATTTCCTATTATGATCATTTTCTCTTTGTAATGTGGATTGTGCTGCCAATATCGGCATCTGTGGCTGTGGGCAGATGAATGAGCCGCTCTGTGCCGAGGATCACACGTCGGTGCTGGTGGGAAACTTCTCATGAAATGTTACAAAACACAAGTCTGGACCCAGAAAAAAGAAAACTTCTGAAAACAAACAATCTGCAGACGCCTTTTAGCACATAAGGCTGCAACTGTGGAATAGAATTATTGCCATTTGTCATACGTCTGCTTGCTGTCAGGGAATGTTCTCAGCGGGGTCTTCGTCCACAGGCAGCGTCGTCCATAGCTGAGAAGCCTGGACGGTCTGTGAGTGCTGATACGTGCAGGTTTCCACAAGGAATGATCCACGTCTCAGCGACAGATGATTCTATTTATTTTCACTTTACTCGTTTAGTAAAACACTTTGATGAATCGCTCCTGTCGAGGTTTTCACATGGAAACCACATTAGAAAATGGCCCTGTTTGGGAGAGATTTTGGAGGAGTTTTGCTTTTTCCACAGTATTTCCTGGAACAGATTTGTAAAGTTTTGGAAGAGTCTTTTCCTGCTGGAGCGTTCCGTTCAGCCCGGTTTACAGCGGCCTCAATCAGCATCCACTTCAAAGAAGGAGCCTGATAACTTACTATTTCCACCTGGTGTTATTTAGATGCTGTTCAGGAAAATAAAACACAAAAAAAGAAAACCCCTTCCCATATGAACTGAAAAGAGCATTTCCCACTGACAGTAACTATAGAGCTTTTTTTGAAGGACAGGTGCACAGAGATTTTTCAGAACTCCAGCATTCACCTGGGGCGCTTCCTCAGTGCAAGCGGTAAACAAAAAGTAGAAATGCAGTGTGAACACGGGCTTAGCTTTCTGACTAATGATGATGGCACTTTGCACCCGTTTTCCTTTTTATTACCGTTTATATAATTTGTAAATTGGCGTTTGGACCCGCAGTGTTCTCCGCCATACGAGAGGCTAGACGTGTGACACCTCCGGAGTGGCACCCGTACCTCCGCTCGGCGATACAGATAAACGTTCCCAGCTCTGAATCATGGCGACTATTACAGAGATTACAGGACCCCGAGGTCGTCCATTATCATAAGTGTGTGACTTCCAAACAGCGGCTATTCTATTCGAGAGCTATTAAGAAGAAAGCCGCATAAACAGCGGATTTCCCTCCACAGCGCCTAAATCCACTAATTGACCTCTACGGGCGAGCCGCAAATTCTCAACGTGCCACCAGGAGAAATTTACATTCACAGGCAGAGAGCAGATTAATCAGAAAAGCTTTACAGCCTTAAAATGAAGACAAATGTCGAAGGAAAATGGCCGGATTACATCTTATGCTGATAACGGTAGGAGGGAAATGGGAAGCTGAGGAGACCCAACCACGCCAACCCTCAGCGCACCCGATGCTTCCGGACGTCCTCACTACACACTGTGCACGCGCCTCCCTGCCTAAATATCATGCACAACCAGCTACTCCGGCCAACACCAAAACGGTAGAGGATCCGACTCCTTCTGAGCCGGACGACGTCAAGTCCAACCTTCTACATTCCGAAGACATGTCCTAGCCTGGAAATATCCGGAGAGGATTTACTACATACAGAGCCTTGAAAAAGGCTTCAGACCCCATGAACTTTTCCACTTTTTTTCACATTACATCCACAAACTTTAAATGTTTTTTTGGGTTCATTTTATGTGATACGAACACAAAGTAGCAAATATTTGTGTCATGTAGAGGAAATGATACAGGGCTTATATAATTATCTTAATAAAATAAATCTGAAAATTGTTCGGTGCATTAATATTCAGTCCCCTGAGTCAATACTTTGTAAGACCACCTTTCTCTTCAATTCCTGCTGCCGTCTTTTGGGTTCTGTCTCTCCAGCTTTGCACATCTAGAGGTGACATTTTGCCCCTTCTTCTTTGCTCAATGAGTTTGGATGATACGTCTGTGATCAGTAATTTTCACGTCTTGTTACAGATTCTCTGAGATTTGGAGTCTGGACTATGACTGGGTCGTTCACACACAGGAATATGTAACATAGTAACATAGTAACATAGTTTTGAAGGCTGAAGGAAGACCTTATGTCCATCTAGTTCAGCCTATTTTTAGTGCAGCTGTTCTGCATTGTTGATCCTGGGGAAGGCAAAAAACCCACAGAGTAGCAGCCAATTTTCTCCATAGGGAAAAAAATTCCTTCCCCTAAGCTGGGCAACCATCTACCTATAATATTCTGTTATTCGTAACCTTCTATACTGTTACTCACAAGAAAAGCCTCCATTCCTTTCTTACATTCATTCAGTGAGTTGGCCATCACCACTTCCTCAGGAAGAGAATTCCAGAGCCTCACTGCTCTTACCGTGAAGAACCCTCTTCTATGCTGGTGCAGAAATTGTCTTTCCTCCAATGAAGAGAATGCCCCCTTGTTCTTGTCACAGTCCTTGGTACAAACAGTTCATTGGAGAGATCTCTGTATTGCGCTCTGATATACTTGTACATATATATTAAGTCTCCCCTAAGTCTTCTCTTTTCTAGAGTAAATAGACCTAATTTTGATAACCTTTCTGGGTATTGTAGTGAACCAACTCCATTTATCATTTTAGTAGTCGCCTTTGAACCCTTTCAAGTTCAGTAATGTCTTTCTTGAGCACCGGCGTCCAAAGTTGCCCACAATCCTCCAAGTGTGGTCTGACGAGTGATTTGACCAGAGGGAGAATTATGTTTTCATCTCGTGTCCCCAGACCTCTTCTAATGCATCCCATGACCCTATTTGCTTTGCTGGCAGCTGCCTGACACTGGGCACTCCAATTTAGCTTCTTATTGACTAAGATGCCTAAGTCTTTTTCCATGTCTGATTTCCCCAGCAGTTTCCCATTTAGTAAGTAATTGTAGCCTCTGTTTCTCCTTCCCATGTGCATAACCTTACACTTATCTGTGCTAAACCTCATTTGCCATTTTTCAGCCCAATTCTCCAATTTACTCAAATCTGTCTGTAGTTGCAAACTGTCCTCCTTTGTGTTAACTACCTTACATAGTTTTGCATCATCTGCAAATACTGATATTTTACTGTGTAAGCCATCCACTAGATCATTAATAAATATATTAAATAGTAGGGGGCCCAATATAGACCCCTGTGGTACCCCACTAGTAACCCTGGCCCAATCTGAGGATGCCCCATTAATAACCACTCTTTGTTTTCTATCACTAAGCCAGCTCCCTACCCATCTACACACATTTTCCCCTAGCCCAAGCTTTCTCATCTTACTTACCAATCTTTTATGTGGGACAGTGTCACATGCTTCAGAGAAGTCGAGATAAATGACATCCAATGATTCTCCTTGGTCCATTTGAGAGCTTACATCCTCATAGAAGCTGATCAGGTTAGTCTGACAGGAGCGATCCTTCATAAATCCATGTTGATATGGAGTTAAACATTTATTAACATTGAGATATTCCATAATGGTATCCCTTAGAAACCCTTCAAAAATGTTACCCACAACAGATGTTAAGCTTACTGGCCTATAGTCTCCAGGTTCCCTTTTACACCCCTTTTTGAATATTGGTACCACATTTGCTTGCCGCCAATCAAAAGGAACAGACCCTGTTTCTATAGAGTCTTTAAATATAAGGAACAGAGGCCTGTCTATCACATTACTTAACTCCCTTAATACCCGAGGGTGAATGCCATCAGGGCCTGGTGATTTGTCACGTTTAATCTTACTAAGGCGGTTCTGCACTTCTTCCTGGGTTAGGCAGGTAATACTTAATGGGGAGTTTACATTCTCACTCTGCATTTCCCCTGGCAAATCCTTTTCCTGTGTGAACACTGTTGAGAAAAAAGTATTTAAAACATTTGCTTTTCCCACATCGCTCTCTATGATTTCACCCTCATTGTTCTTTAAAGGGCCGGCACCATCAATTTGAATCTTTTTACTGTTTATATAAGTAAAGAATAGTTTGGGGTTTGTTTTACTTTCCTTAGCAATGAGTCTCTCAGGTTCCACTTTTGCTAAATGTATTTGTTTTTTACACATTTTATTTTTTTCTCTATAACTTTTTAATGCTTCTTCATTGCCTTCTTGTTTTAGCTTCCTAAATGCCTTGTTCTTCTTATTTATTGCCCTTTTCACATCCTTATTTAGCCACATTGGTGTTCTCCTGTTCCTAGCCCTTTGATCTAAACCATCTATTGTAGCTGTGTCAGGATGTAGAGGGTCGTTGTTCTGCTGGAAGGTGAACCTATGCCCCAGTTTCAAGACTTTTGCAGACTCTATCAGGTTTTCCTCCAGAATTGCCCTGTATTTAGCTCGTTCCATCTTCACATCATCTCTGACCAGTTTCCCTGTCCTTGCTGAAGAAAAGCCTCCCCACAGCATTATGCTGCCACCACCATGTGTGATGGTGGTTATGGTGATTTCAGGGTGATGTGCTGTGTTAGTTTTCTACCATAGCATAACGTTTTGCTTTGAGCCCAAAATGGTCTCCTTTGGACTGATGTGACCAGAGCCCCTTCTTCCACATGCTCAGGACTTCTTATGACTTGATTTAAAAAAATGGCTTCTTCATGCAAATCTTCCATAAAGGCCAGATTTGTGTCATACTTTAACTAATATTTGTCCTGTGGACAGATTCTCCTCCTGATCTTCAGATCTCTGTAGCTTCTCCAGTGACCATGGACATCTTGACTGCTTCTCTAATTATTGCTTTCCTTGCTTGGGATGTCAGGTTAGGCCATGTCATGGTTGGTTTGCAGTTGTATAGACTCCTTTCCTCTTTGGATATTGGAATGAACAGTGCTCTGTGAGATGTTCAGAGCTTGGGCTATTATTTTATAACCTAACCCTACTTTCCTCTTCACCACTGCTTTATCCCTGACCTGTCTGGTGGGTTCCTTGGTTTTCATGATGCTGTTTGATCCCTAATATTCTCACAAAAACCTCTGAGGCCTTTACAGAACAGTTGTAGTTATACGGAGAAGAAATCACACATCTGAGGATGCAATGTCCTAATTATGTGACTTCTGTCAAGCAGCAGCTGCCAAAGGGGTCAGAAACACCTGTACAAAGGTACAGGAGGACAGAGGCAAAGACATATCGATATTTAAGGCTGCACCCATTTGGCTACACTCTGCCGCCTGAGCACTGCACCAGCAGGAGAATAGCCCTTGTGTTCTACAGAAAATCCTTTTGCCTGATGAGCCAGAGAGAAGTGTAATGATTCCTCCGCTGAATGAGTGATTGTTTTGCTGTCCTATGGAAATTGGGTCATGCTGAGATGTCGATGCTTTGATTGACCGCTCGGCTGTCCAATCTTGTGATGGGCATTCTGAGCTGTCCAATGTGTGATTGGGAGGTGTGGGACTTTCTCCAAGTGTTTGTTGTTCTGGAGATTGCATAGATATTTCACTGAGCTGTTTGCCCCTGATTCCTGCCAAACATAGTTTGTGCTTCCTTGTGAGTGTTTTCCTGATTCTGTTGCTCTGAGTACTGATCTTCTGCTGTCTAACCCTTGGACTATGTTTTGACTATCCCTTTGTCTTGTCCTATTGCCTTTTTCTGCTATCTCCTGGTATTTTGACCCCCCGACCATGACCTGACTACTTACTTTCTTTGTCTTTTCCCTTGGTTATATACGTGCTCTCTTGGTTAAGACCCTGGAACATCTGACTTCTCTGCCTCACGGTCTGTCCGTGAGTAGTGACTAATGTCACAAAAAGGCTATAAGATAATGGACGTTCCCTTTTTATCCTAAACGTCAGTTAATAGCTTAATGATTCTGTATAAGACACACGAGGTATTGCCCACAATCTCCACTGAGAATCATCTCTCCAGAGGACTACTGCTTCTGTAATAAATTAATAAGCTAGACCTATTCAAAATGACTGACACGTAAAGCGACCCTCTGCCTCCTCCATACCAGGACTGCTTTCCCTGTGTAGACCACCATAGTCTTTCTCTCTGATGGCTTATAATCTGCACTTCGTTATCATTCTGCCCTTGGTGTTGTGGAATCAGCTCTCCCTGCACGGATTACCTGCTCAGCCTGTGCTGGGCTTGTGGGTATACACAGCAGCCAATCAGATGAGGCCGAGCTGCGGGATAAGGAAAAGAGCAGCAACCTGAGCCAATGACAAGAGGGGGCGTGTCTCAGACTACCGCACACTCCTGCTAGGCACCATAGCTAAGCTGTAGTCACAACTCACAGCTCTGAACTAAAGGGTTATTCTCATCCTCACAGCTGGATGTTGCTTTTAATTACAAATGCTTTTGCAATTTGCTGCTTATTAAAAATTTTTAGCAGTTACTGAGATATTAACATTTTTCTTTGGCTACAGATTGCTGCTTAGGAGACCGACCTCCGCTGCTGTCCAGCTTGTTAGCACTGAAATGAAGCTGGCAACTACCTTAGGAAAGAGCTTGTGAGCGCTGCACATGTTCTGCCAGAGAAACAGCAGTGGTTGGCTCCAGAGGACATGAGTGGTCAGAAATAGAAAAGTGTTACGATTAGTGATGGGCGAGCACTAAAATGCTCGGGTGCTCGTTGCTCGGGTCGTGCATATTGAAATGCTCGGGTTTCAACCAGAGCAATGAGCCCAATGTAAGTCTATGGGAAACAGTTTTTAGGGGGTCTAAAAACTGCAGAAATCGATGGGAACAGTGCACAAACGGCATGGGAACAGCATGGGGAAGACCCCTGGAAGCATTTCTGACTCCTAGGTCACTGCTGTGACTTATGTTCTCAGTGTCTTATGCCATTTTTACAGACTCACACTAAAACATACAAAAACAAAACCAAAATGGATTTTCCTGGGAAATATGTTAAGGAACATCCTTTCCAGGGTAATGACTTGTATGTAAGGCAAAACAAATAACCAAAAACAAAAACGTTCCTCCACCACTTGGGCTATGTTCACACGTAGCGTTTTTCAACTTTAGCATTGCTTTCAACCAAGACAAATGCATTCACTGGGAAATGTCATTTTAACATTTTACAACCTTATCTGGCCATGTGGTGTGTGACACATCATCAGACACATCCTGTTTCATTTATGAAGGAGGGACTCTGAAAGTCACAGAGCCTATTTTTATAGGGCCATCAGGCGGTATTAATATTCTTAAAGGGACAGCAGTCGGCCCTCACTATTCTGAGAGAGCCATCAGCAGGCTATGCTTTGTTGTTCCCATTATTAAACAGTGGGTCTCCTATACTGTTATTGTCTATGCAGTGAGTGGCAGGGCTGCCCAAAATTTGGATGCACCCCAATAACCCTTTGAAGAGACGTACAGGAGGGCCACCAGAAAGCAATGTTCCCATTATTAGGAAGTTGGTACTCCCATACTGTTTGCTTATGCATTGAATGCAAGGTCTGCCCTGCACCAAAGTTACACGCACTCCAATAACCCTTTCAAGAGACATACAGGAGGGCCACCTGAAAGCATTCTTCCCATTATTATGAAGTTTGTACTCACATACTGTTTGCCCATGAAGTGAATGTAAGGCCTGCCCCAAATATAGATGCACCCCAATAGCCCTTTGAAGCCACATACATGAGGGCCACCTGAAAGCAATGTTCCCATTATTAGGAAATTGGTAGTCCCATACTGGTTGCCAAAACAGTGAATTGCAGTCTTGAGCCTGAAGAACCTGCAGTGGAGAATTTCAGTGTTGAGGCTGAAGATCCGGCATTGGAGCATTGCAGTGTGGAGGATGAAGACCCAACAGTGGAGAATGTCAGTGTTGAGCCTGAACACCTGGCAGTGGAGCATTGCAGTGTTGAGCCTAAAAACTGCAGTGGAGAATGTCAGTGTTGAGGCTGAAGACCTGGCAGTGGAGTATTGCAGTGTTGAGGCTGAAGAAACTACAACGGAGAATGTCAGTGTTGAGCCTGAACACCTGGCAGTGGAGCATTGCAGTGTTGAGTCTGAAGAACCTGCAGTGGAGAATTTCAGTGTTGAGGCTGAAGACCTGGCAGTGGAGTATTGCAGTGTTGAGGATGAAGAAACTACAACGGAGAATGTCAGTGTTGAGCCTGAACACCTGGCAGTGGAGCATTGCAGTGTTGAGCCTGAAGAACCTGCAGTGGAGTATTGCAGTGTTGAGGCTGAAGAAACTACAACAGAGAATGTCAGTGTTGAGCCTGAACACCTGGCAGTGGAGCATTGCAGTGTTGAGCCTGAAGAACCTGCAGTGGAAAATTTCAGTGTTGAGGCTGAAGACCTGGCAGTGGAGTATTGCAGTGTTGAGGCTGAAGAAACTACAACGGAGAATGTCAGTGTTGAGCCTGAACACCTGGCAGTGGAGCATTGCAGTGTTGAGCCTGAAGAACCTGCAGTGGAGAATGTCAGTGTTGAGGCTGAAGACCTGGCAGTGGAGTATTGCAGTGTTGAGGCTGAAGAAACTACAACGGAGAATGTCAGTGTTGAGCCCGAACACCTGGCAGTGGAGCATTGCAGTGTTGAGCCCGAAGAACCTGCATTGTAGAATTGCAGTGTTTAGGCAGAAGAAACTGCATTGGAGAATTACCATGTTGAGGCTGAAGACCCAGCAGTGGACAATTGCAATGTTTAGGCTGAAGAACCTGCATTGGTGAATTGCAGTGGTGAGCCTGAAGAACCTGCAGTGGACAATTGCAGTGTTGAGGCTGAAGACCCGACAGTGGACAATTGCAGTGTTGAGGCTGAAGAACCAGCAGTGGAGAATTGCAATGTTGAGGCTGAGGAAATGGGAGTGGAGAATTGCATTGTTGAAGCTGACCAACCACCAAAGTTCACATTATTAGGAAGTGGGTCTCCAATACTGTTTGTATATGCAGTGAATGCAAGGCCTGCCCCAAATTTGGATGCACCCCAATACCCATTGGAAGAGACAGGGAGGACAGCCTCCTAAAAATCTGTTCCCATTACAAAGGAGCGGGTCTCCTATACTTGTAATGTCCATGCAGGAAGTGTATGGGCTGACAAACATTTCCCCCTGGCATCATAAATACCCTTTACAACAATAATGTGGGTGTTGCATCGCGGACCACGGTCACCCTGGTGATATAGTGGTGGTGGATGATAAGGATGAGGAGGAGGAGGACAACAGCAAATAGGCCAATTCAGGAAGCGTATACCCATGTGTGGGTGTGAAGAGGTGCATGGGAATCGACCTCCCCAAAAAAAAGACACTGGATTTGAGTTTATGTTATGCTGCTATCATTCGGTGGTGTAGAGAAGTCTGACCCAATCCAGCCCTTGTTTATTTTTGTAAGTCAGCCTGACAGCATTTTCAGTTGACAGGCGGATGCGCTTATCAGTTATAATTCCACCAGCTGCACTAAAAACCCGCTCTGACAAAATGCTAGTGGCAGGGCAGGCCAGGACCTCCAAGGCGTAGACAGCCAATTCATGCCACGTGTCCAGCTTGGATACCCAATAATTAAAAGGCACAGAGGAATCATGGAGGACGTGGGTACGATCTGCAAGGTACTCCCTCAACATGTTCCAAAACTTTGCACTCCTTGTGAGAGTACCCCGCGCCTCAGAGCCTGTGAAAACTCTCCCAGAACTTGGCCAGTGTTCCCCTGCCTCTGCTGGATTGCAGTTGTCTCTCTCGCCTGTACTCCTTGGTTGTCCAACAAACTGTGACGTCTGCCGCCAGCGTTTTTAATAATTCCGCTACAAGGGCCCTCTGGTACTAAATTATTTTAGTACACCTGTCTGCCTCTGGAATAAGAGATAGAAAGTTCTCCTTGTAACGTGGGTCTAGAAGTGTCATCAACCAGTAATGACTGTCACCCAAAATTTTGAGAACACTAGGGTCACGGGAAAGGCAGCGTAACATAAACTCAGCCATGTGTGCCAGACTGCTAACAGGCACGACTTCTGTATCCTCACCAAGAGGATGACTGAACATGCTCTCCTCCTCCTCCTTAACCTCAGGCCATCAATGCTGAACAGATGGTATGACAGTTGTGCCGTCAACAGCGCATGAAACTAGCTCCTGTTCTTCCTCCTCTAATTCCTCATTGTCACCCAATCCACATTGGGATGACATGAGGCTGGGCTGTATGTATTTGTAATGACCAGAGGTCCGAATAAGATCCAGTGGGTCACAAACCAAGACTGAGGCAGAAATAACAATACTGTCTTTACTAAAAAGACAGTTGGAGTGAGGTTTAGTATAGAAGGAAACAGACTGAAATTCCCTTTCAATTACACTCATTCAGCCAGAGCTGGAATCAATGTGCCAATCCCAAAGTTCCTGCATTGAGTGTGTTACACTGAGGTTTAGAATAAATTTACCTGTCCAAAAGGTCAAACCAGGTACTAAGAAAACAGGTGTAAATCGGATGAGGTGATATTATGGGACCCCCTGGGATAGCACACTGAGTATAAACCGTTCAAATCCCACAATAGCAATACATATAAATATAACAGGAGTTCTTAGACACTTAATCTGGGGATACCCGGGTATCTATTACTATGGTACCGTTAACCTGAGGTGAGTCTCTACTCAGGCATATAATTTGCATCGGCTGCAGCCAGTCCCAAAATCTTCGGCGCCAAAACAACCACAGGAAAACAAGGTTCAGTGTCTTGTCAGACAATGCTGAGCCCACACAACGGGAACTTACAGTTCTGAAGCCTCAGGATACGGTCCGGGATAGCACTACAACGGGACTTGTTGGGAACCCTCTCAATATGAATGGTACAGGATACCGTCTCTCCTTCAGCAGTCAGTCACAAATTCTCCTGAGAGCAAACTGCCTGAATCTGCACAGGATATATGTTTTCTGTTGCTTTTCAGCTGAGCAGAGCAGGGACTCCACAGAGTTCAAAAGTCACACAGCTATCAAGAATGCTCTGTAATCGTTCCACAGCAGAACCACAGGTTCACAAGAGGAAGGGGTTAACACCCTCATTAACACGCTGGAAGCAACCAGTCTTTACAGAGTCCAGACTCATTGCTTCTCATCAGCTGCCTCACACACAGGTCTCACATGTCAGTCTTTCTTTCCTGAAACATCACTTCTCAGGGTCCTATACAGCAGAAAATAGGCCCAACCCCCCATCACACACAGTTTCCTGGCTTCTACTCTCAGCTCAGACATGAAAAAGCAGCAGGGTCCTAATGCTCGCTTGATGTTATCACAGTTCACTCTAATCACCCTGAATGGTTTCTTGCTCCATCTCATCCTGCTCTGCCAGCAATGCATCCTCTTTGATTGTGAGCAGAGAGCATTTCAGAACACAGAGAAGTGGGATGGTGATGCTAATTATGGCGTCATTGTCGCTCACCATCTTGGTGGAGTCCACAAAGTTTTGGAGGATGGTGCATATGTCTGGCATCTATATCCACTCTTGAGGTCTTCTTATGTGTGGAGTCTGTGTGGTCATTGCAGGTACGCAGGATGCAGTGACGAGTCGCGAGACAATTCGGTGCTTTCTATAATAACGTTTATAAGACTAGAGCGAACTTTCCTCAGTCACGGCTTGATCACTAAAAGGGGTAACACGGGTTGCCCTCACAGGGGCTCTAAAACAAGAAAACACAAACGGGTAAAACATGACTACTTCCGGCAATAGCCGGTCACTATAGGGCCGCGGTATGGCTGACTACAGGTCAGTAAATATATAGTCAACTTAGCTGTCCAGACATCCCTTGCCGTTCGGGATGGTGATCTTTCGGCGTAGTAGTCGCTGGGCCCAGTTGCTGAGGCGTTGGCGAAGTCTTCGGGCGCTCCGGCACGCTGATGACACTGGAGCCCCACAGGCCCTGGCAGAGTCCTTGGACGGATGGGCCGTAGTCTCCGGACTGGGGCAAGCAGTATCGATGTAGGGTGGTGAATCACAGACCACCCGCTCAGCTAACGGCTGCAACGGGGAGTCCGCGGCAAGCAGAGGCCCGGCCCCTGCTGCTGACCGGAGCGGGACAGTGGTAGCCACTGGCGGCACTGTACTTGCCACGACCACTGGTGAGAGCAGGGCGGCTGCGGGTGGTGGGGAACAGGCCACAGCAGCGGCCACGGGCGACCGCGGTTAGGCTGCAGCCGCGGGCTGGAGCGAGACGGCAGCGGCCGCGGGTTGAACTGGGGTCGCAGTGGCCACGGACTGGAGCGGGGCAGCAAATCTCGGATGATCGCCCTGGTTCCGTCCCTCTGGAGTCCTCAGTCGGCATCTTCCCTGGCACTGGTAGGTCGCTCTATCTTGCAGTCGCTCCCACAGTCTCCTGCTGCCTCTGTCCCAGTCTGCTGACTCATCATCCCGGGGATTCCCAGCCTCCTCTATACTGGTCCCTCCCCCAGCCCATCTGTCTGTCACAACGGTCTATCCTCGAACTCTGTCCTCCGGGGACAGCTTCCCCCGGAACCCAGATGATGGCTCCCTTGGTTCCGGCACGGACACTCGACGGGGGCCGTTCCTCCCACACCTGAACTGAATACCGATGGCCTTGTTGATGCTGGTAGTCAAAAACTGCCCTTTTCTGCTCACAAGTTCTTTGCAACATCTGCAGTGTAGAGTTCCAATGCGTGGGGACATCACACACCAGTCAGTGAGCCGGAAGCTGCAAACGCTGTTGAAGCACGGCAAGGGCGGTACTTTCACCAGCAGATCCGGCAGATCTGAGTAGCTTTTTAGAAAACGTTGAACAACGAGGTTAAGCACATGCGCTACGCATGGTACTCGCCTCAAAGCCACCACCAGTTTCTGGCCATTGTCACACATGACCAGTCCTGGCTGTATGTTCAGCGGTGTCAGCCACACATCTGTCTGCTCTTTCAGAGCTGTCCACAACTCTTCAGCATTGTGCAGTTTGTCACCTAAGCATATTAGCTTCAGCACAGCCTGGCTGAGCTTGGCTGAGGCAGTGCTGCCAGCTTGTGACTGATGTGGTCATTTCGGAAATGGAGGCTGAAGAGGAGGAGGTGCAGGAGCTGGAGACTGTGGGTGCAACCCTGATTGACGTAGGACCCGCAATCCTCAGCATCGGGAGGACGTGTCTTGTTGTGAATTCTCTTCTGAGTCTGGGCTTCCACTGGTGGTTACTGTGGGTAGTGGAGCTGGCCGGATTGACAGAAGTCTGCCACCTGACGATGATTGGAAATCTGGGGTTACTGATTGGGAGTATTTAAGTGAGCAGGCTTCCCTCAGTTGCTGCTGGTGATTGTTTCTTCCTGTGCCTTTTGAGGTCTGCTGTCTCCTGCCTGATCCTGCATTTTTCAGTTAAGTGGTTCTTTTGCTAATCCTTTGCATCTGATCTGGTTTTGTCTTTTTCTGCTTTCTGCTTTGCTGTGAGGGTTCAGCGTGCTCCCTGCTGGGGCAGTGCTGGACCCCACTCCATATGTTACAGCTTGTGTCAGTTTGTTCAGTCCCCTGTTATATTAGTGTCTTTTGCTTTGCTGCCAGTTTACACCAGAATGCTGATATAGTGGGGGAGAGGTTGTGAGACCTCAGTGTTTTTGTACATCAGTCATGTTGGATTTTTTAGGGTTTTTGCGAGATTGCAGACAGTGTCTTTCCTTTCCTATCCTATCTAGACAGTTTGGGCCCCATCATTTGCTCAGTCTATTTTCTACCTGTGTTTGTTCCTCATCTTGTCTTACCGACAATATATGTTTGGGGGCTATCTATTCCTTTGGGTTCTACTCCGGGGCAATTTAGATTTCACCTTTCTTGCTTTGGGCTTAGTTAGCTCTCCGGCTGTGCCGAGGTGTCTAGGGCATCGTAGGTACACCCCACGGCTACTGCTAGTTGTGTTGTTAGGATTAGGGGTCTGCAATCCGCTAAGTTACCAACCTTTCTGGTTTCCTGGTGGCCTGGCCTATTCCTGCCATCCTCCTTGGTGACCAGTTCATAACAGTGTTCCATTCCAAGGTCAGACTGGGTCCCGGCTTCCACTATGTTAACCCAGTGTGCCGTCAGCAAGATGTACCATTCCTGTCCACAAGCACTTGTCCACGTGTCCGTGGTTAGGTGGACTTTCCCAGTAACTGCATTGTTGAGAGCACGGCTAATGTTGTGGGACAGATGCTTGTGTAATATGGGGACGGCACACCGGGAGAAATAGTGGCAGCTGGGGACCGAGGAACTGCCGCTGCCATCAGGTTGCGGAAAGATTCCATCTCCACAAGCCTCAAAGGCAACATTTCGAGCGCAAGCAGTTGCAAAATGTGTGAATTTAGCAGTGTGACCTGTGGGGTGTTGGCTGCGTATTTGCGCCTGCATTGCAAGTACTGGGGTGTGGACAACCGAACGCTGCGCTGGGACAAGGAAGTGGACGTGCTTGATGATGGTGCTAGTTGAGTTTGTGCAACAACAGGTGCAGGGCAGGAGGCATCTTCGCAGGCACCATTGACAGGGGATTGGCTTTCATGCACAACAGTGGACGAAGCAGTGGTGTCACCCACAGACAGTGTTCCTGGACCCTGGGGTTCAGCCCACAAAGTTGGGTGCTTTGCTGCCATGTGTCTGATCATGCTGGTGGAGGTCAGGCTGGTAGTTTTGCTACCCCTGCTGATGCTGGCCTGTCAGGTGGTGCAAATGGCCTTTTTGTGGTTATCGGCAGAGTCTTTGAAAAACAACAGGATTCGGGAAGACCTAACAGTTGGACTGGCAACCTCCATCGATTTGGTGTTACGGGGAACGGTTGCCGATCTTCTGTCTGCGGCCACCACACTGGTTCTTCCTGCCTGTTGGGGTGCTACGCTTCCCTCCCCCTGTGTGCTGCTGTCCTCACTGTGCATGTCCTCCTGCCAGCTTTGGTCAGTTACTATGTCATCTACCACCTTGTCTTCCACTTCCGCACCCTGGTCCTCCTCCTAACTTTCTGGCAATTGTGTCTCATCATCGTCCACGTCTTGTGACACTTTCCCACCGTCATCTTCGTGTGACCATGGCTGCTCAAATATTTGAGCATCGCTACATGCCATCTCCTCTTGCCCCGCTTCAAGTGGACCAGGCGAGAGTCCCGAATCTATAAATGGAAAAGTGAACAACTCTTCGGAGTGTCCAAGTGTGGGATCAGTTGTTTCCGGGCACTAGGCAAGGTGGGAGGAAGGAGGATCAGGTTGAGGAATATGCAGTGTGGAAGACAGGGTGGTGGTGGTGGCAAAGTAACTGGAAGCATTATTTGCTATCCAACCAACAACCTTTAGACACTGCTCTGGGTTCAATAGTGGTGTGCTGCTGCGGTCCCCTAGTTATTGGGACAGGAAGATTGGACGAGAAGATGTGGGTGTTTGTTGTGGCACAATTACAGCTTGTCCACGGCCTCGGCCTCTGCATGCACCATCACCATCACGTCCAGTTCCCCGTCCCTTGCCACGCGCCTTGCCCATTTTAAATGGAGTACAATATTTTGCACAGTCACTACAAATGGCTGAGTTTAAAATAGCTGGCCTGTAGGTAACTATTTTTTTTCAGCAAACTGGTGTCAATAATTTGTATAAGACATTCCAACAAAATTTGACAGTAGCCCAGAAATGGCAGAATTTTCTGCACACTCAGATGTGATCACTGTGACGACTGTGTGTTTAAAATAGCTATATTTTCTTGCTGTAATATGGATAGGATATGGCTGTATTCCGCAGTGCCAACAAGCAAATGGAGAAAAAAATATGTGTGCCCTGGATTGCCTTTGAATAAAATAATCAGGATTAAGATGCAAAAAAAAATATTCCTGGCCACTGATACCTGGGGCTATGTATACACGGTCAATATCTGTAATAGGCAGCAGCAGCAGCAGACAGTAATGGAATGGACCTTCTTGCGGTATGCAATGACGTATGCCACATACACTGCCTGCCTACCTAGCCCTGATATATATATAGCCACATACACTGCCTGCCTAGCACTGATATATATATATATATATAGCCACATACACTGCCTGCCTACCTAGCACTGATATATATATATAGCCACATACACTGCCTGCCTACCTAGCCCTGATATATATATATAGCCACATACACTGCCTGCCTACCTAGCCCTGATATATATATAGCCACATACACTGCCTGCCTGCCTAGCACTGATATATATATATAGCCACATACACTGCCTGCCTAGCACTGATATATATATATAGCCACATACACTGCCTGCCTAGCACTGATATATATATATAGCCACATACACTGCCTGCCTACCTAGCCCTGATATATATATATAGCCACATACACTGCCTGCCTACCTAGCCCTGATATATATATAGCCACATACACTGCCTGCCTGCCTAGCACTGATATATATATATAGCCACATACACTGCCTGCCTAGCACTGATATATATATATAGCCACATACACTGCCTGCCTAGCACTGATATATATATATAGCCACATACACTGCCTGCCTACCTAGCCCTGATATATATATAGCCACATACACTGCCTGCCTACCTAGCACTGATATATATATATATAGCCACATACACTGCCTGCCTACCTAGCACTGATATATATATATAGCCACATACACTGCCTGCCTAGCACTGATATACACTCATTGGCCACTTTATTAGGTACACCATGCTAGTAAGGGGTTGGACCCCCTTTTGCCTTCAGAACTGCCTCAATTCTTCGTGGCAGAGATTCAACAAGGTGCTGGAAGCATTCCTCAGAGATTTTGGACCATATTGACATGATGGCATCACACAGTTGGCGCAGATTTGTCGGCTGCACATCCCTGATGCGAATCTCCCGTTCCACCACATCCCAAAGATGCTCTATTGGATTGAGATCTGGTGACTGAGGAGGCCATTTGAGTACAGTAAACTCATTGTCATGTTCAAGAAACCAATCTGAGATGATTCGAGCTTTATGACATGGCGCATTATCCTGCTGAAAGTAGCCATCAGATGTTGGGTACATTGTGGTCATAAAGGGATGGACATGGTCAGCAACAATACTCAGGTAGGCTGTGGCGTTGCAACGATGCTCAATTGGTACCAAGGGGCCCAAAGAGTGCCAAGAAAAAATTCCCCACACCATGACACCACCACCACCAGCCTGAACCGTTGATACAAGGCAGGATGGATCCATGCTTTCATGTTGTTTACGCCAAATTCTGACCCTACCATCCGAATGTCGCAGCAGAAATCGAGACTCATCAGACCAGGCAACGTTTTTCCAATCTTCTACTGTCCAATTTCGATGAGCTTGTGCAAATTGTAGCCTCAGTTTCCTGTTCTTAGCTGAGAGGAGTGGTACCCAGTGTGGTCTTCTGCTGCTGTAGCCCATCTGCCTCAAAGTTCGACGCACTGTGCGTTCAGAGATGCTCTTCTGCCTACCTTGGTTGTAACGGGTGGCAATTTGAGTCACTGTTGCCTTTCTATCAGCTCGAACCAGTCTGCCCATTCTCCTCTGACCTCTGGCATCAACATGGCATTTCCGGCCACAGAACTGCCGCTCACTGGATTTTTTTTCTTTTTCGGACCATTCTCTGTAAACCCTAGAGATGGTTGTGCGTGAAAATCCCAGTAGATCAGCAGTTTCTGAAATTCTCAGACCAGCCCTTCTGGCACCAACAATCATGCCACGTTCAAAGGCACTCAAATCACCTTTCTTCCCCATACTGATGCTCGGTTTGAACTGCAGGAGATTGTCTTGACCATGTCTACATGCCTAAATGCACTGAGTTGCCGCCATGTGATTGGCTGATTAGAAATTAAGTCTTAACACACAGTTGGACAGGTGTACCTAATAAAGTGGCCAGTGAGTGTATATATAGCCACATATACTGCCTGCCTAGCACTGATATATATATAGCCACATACACTGCCTGCCTAGCACTGATATATATATAGCCACATACACTGCCTGCCTAGCACTGATATATATATATATATATATATATAGCCACATACACTGCCTGCCTAGCACTGATATATATATAGCCACATACACTGCCTGCCTAGCACTGATATATATATAGCCACATACACTGCCTGCCTAGCACTGATATATATATATATATATATATAGCCACATACACTGCCTGCCTAGCACTGATATATATATAGCCACATACACTGCCTACCTAGCACTGATATATATATAGCCACATACACTGCCTGCCTAGCACTGATATATATATATATATATATATATAGCCATATACACTGCCTACCTAGCACTGATATATATATAGCCACATACACTGCCTACCTAGCACTGATATATATATATAGCCACATACACTGCCTACCTAGCACTGATATATATATAGCCACATACACTGCCTACCTAGCACTGATATATAGATTCAAGATTCAAAGAAGCTTTATTGGCAGGACTAAATACACATTAGTTTTGCCAAAGCAGGTGTACAGAAGGGAATAGGGATAGGGACTGTAGGGATGTTGGGAAGGGGCTGTAGGAAAGGTGGATGGGGCAGATCCAGGTTGGGGCTATAGAAGTCCATGGCATAGGGAAGGTGGATGGCGGCATGGGGGCAGATCCAGGATGAGGCTATAGAAGTCCTTGGCATAGGGAAGGTGGATGGGGGATTGGGGCATATCCAGGGTGGGTGCCATAGAAGTCCATGGCATATCAGAGTTCTCTTTCTCGCAGTCTATGGCATTCGTTCACATATTGCACTGCTATCTCCACTGCTCTCTCTTCTTCCCCCAGCAGGATGTATGTTTTCTCTTCCTCCTTCATGGTGGTGAAATCCGGGAAGAGATGTGAGAGTCTCCTGAAGTGAGTGTCCCTCACTGCTGAGTACTTGGAGCAGTGTAGCAGGAAGTGGGTCTCATCCTCCAGGGCCTCCTGGTCACAGTGTTGGCACAGTCTTTCCTCCCTGGGCTTGTAGCTCTGCCTGTGTCGGACGACCTCGATGGCCAGACTGTGGGCACTGAGTCTATACCGGCTCAGGATCTTGCGGTCTTTGGGGTCCTGGAGTTTCTCCAGGTACGGAGCCAGTCTGTAGTCTCTCTGTAGACTCTGGTACATGGTCAGTTTCTGTGAGCTGATGATGTCGTTCTTCCAGTCACTTACGTACCTCTCCTGGCCTTCGTCTACCATCTTCCTGATTCCGGCTTTTGTCAGGTTGTTGTGATTGGTTTTCTGGTCAGGTTGGGTTTGGGTGAGCTGTTCCGAGGGTCCTGGTTTTTCTGTTTCCCCTACATGTGTCAGGGCTTTATGGTGATGGGAGCTTGGATTGCTCCTACGTAGGTGAGCCCGGAATGACAGTGCCCTCTTTAGAACCGTTAGGTGTAGAGGGAATCTGCCCAGCTCGGCCCAGCAAGCATATATATATATAGCCACATACACTGCCTACCTAGCACTGATATATATATAGCCACATACACTGCCTACCTAGCACTGATATATATATATATATAGCCACATACACTGCCTACCTAGCACTGATATATATATAGCCACATACACTGCCTACCTAGCACTGATATATATATATATATAGCCACATACACTGCCTGCCTAGCACTGATATATATATGTAGCCACATACACTGCCTGCCTAGCACTGATATATATATATAGCCACATACACTGCCTACCTAGCACTGATATATATATATATAGCCACATACACTGCCTACCTAGCACTGATATATATATATATAGCCACATACACTGCCTGCCTAGCACTGATATATATATATATATAGCCACATACACTGCCTACCTAGCACTGATATATATATATAGCCACATACACTGCCTACCTAGCACTGATATATATATATATATAGCCACATACACTGCCTGCCTAGCACTGATATATATATGTAGCCACATACACTGCCTGCCTAGCACTGATATATATATATAGCCACATACACTGCCTACCTAGCACTGATATATATATATATAGCCACATACACTGCCTACCTAGCACTGATATATATATATATATAGCCACATACACTGCCTACCTAGCACTGATATATATATATATATAGCCACATACACTGCCTGCCTAGCACTGATATATATATATATATAGCCACATACACTGCCTACCTAGCACTGATATATATATAGCCACATACACTGCCTGCCTAGCACTGATATATATATATAGCCACATACACTGCCTGCCTAGCACTGATATATATATATAGCCACAGACACTGCCTGCCTAGCACTGATATATATATATAGCCACATACACTGCCTACCTAGCACTGATATATATATATATAGCCGCATACACTGCCTACCTAGCACTGATATATATATATATATAGCCACATACACTGCCTGCCTAGCACTGATATATATATATAGCCACATACACTGCCTACCTAGCACTGATATATATATATATAGCCACATACACTGCCTACCTAGCACTGATATATATATATAGCCACATACACTGCCTACCTAGCACTGATATATATATATAGCCACATACACTGCCTGCCTAGCACTGATATATATATATATAGCCACATACACTGCCTGCCTAGCACTGATATATATATATAGCCACATACACTGCCTACCTAGCACTGATATATATATATATATATATAGCCACACACACTGCCTACCTAGCACTGATATATATATAGCCACATACACTGCCTGCCTAGCACTGATATATATATATAGCCACATACACTGCCTACCTAGCACTGATATATATATATATATATAGCCACACACACTGCCTACCTAGCACTGATATATATATAGCCACATACACTGCCTGCCTAGCACTGATATATATATATAGCCACATACACTGCCTACCTAGCACTGATATATATATATATAGCCACATACACTGCCTGCCTAGCACTGATATATATATATAGCCACATACACTGCCTACCTAGCACTGATATATATATATAGCCACACACACTGCCTACCTAGCACTGATATATATATATATAGCCACACACACTGCCTACCTAGCACTGATATATATATATATAGCCACACACACTGCCTACCTAGCACTGATATATATATATATATATATAGCCACATACACTGCCTACCTAGCACTGATATATATATATATATAGCCACATACACTGCCTACCTAGCACTGATATATATATATAGCCACATACACTGCCTGCCTAGCACTGATATATATATATAGCCACATACACTGCCTGCCTAGCACTGATATATATATATAGCCACATACACTGCCTACCTAGCACTGATATATATATATAGCCACACACACTGCCTACCTAGCACTGATATATATATATATAGCCACATACACTGCCTGCCTAGCACTGATATATATATATAGCCACATACACTGCCTACCTAGCACTGATATATATATATATAGCCACATACACTGCCTACCTAGCACTGATATATATATATAGCCACACACACTGCCTGCCTAGCACTGATATATATATATAGCCACATACACTGCCTACCTAGCACTGATATATATATATATATATAGCCACACACACTGCCTACCTAGCACTGATATATATATAGCCACATACACTGCCTGCCTAGCACTGATATATATATATAGCCACATACACTGCCTACCTAGCACTGATATATATATATATATATATATAGCCACACACACTGCCTACCTAGCACTGATATATATATAGCCACATACACTGCCTGCCTAGCACTGATATATATATATAGCCACATACACTGCCTACCTAGCACTGATATATATATATATATAGCCACATACACTGCCTGCCTAGCACTGATATATATAGCCACATACACTGCCTACCTAGCACTGATATATATATATAGCCACACACACTGCCTACCTAGCACTGATATATATATATATAGCCACACACACTGCCTACCTAGCACTGATATATATATATATAGCCACACACACTGCCTACCTAGCACTGATATATATATATATATAGCCACATACACTGCCTACCTAGCACTGATATATATATATATATAGCCACATACACTGCCTACCTAGCACTGATATATATATATAGCCACATACACTGCCTGCCTAGCACTGATATATATATATAGCCACATACACTGCCTGCCTAGCACTGATATATATATATAGCCACATACACTGCCTACCTAGCACTGATATATATATATAGCCACACACACTGCCTACCTAGCACTGATATATATATATATAGCCACATACACTGCCTGCCTAGCACTGATATATATATAGCCACATACACTGCCTACCTAGCACTGATATATATATATATAGCCACATACACTGCCTACCTAGCACTGATATATATATATAGCCACACACACTGCCTGCCTAGCACTGATATATATATATAGCCACATACACTGCCTACCTAGCACTGATATATATATATATATAGCCACATACACTGCCTACCTAGCACTGATATATATATATAGCCACATACACTGCCTAGCACTGATATATATATATAGCCACATACACTGCCTACCTAGCACTGATATATATATATATATAGCCACATACACTGCCTACCTAGCACTGATATATATATATATAGCCACATACACTGCCTACCTAGCACTGATATATATATATATAGCCACATACACTGCCTACCTAGCACTGATATATATATATATATAGCCACACACACTGCCTACCTAGCACTGATATATATATATATATATAGCCACACACACTGCCTACCTAGCACTGATATATATATATATATAGCCACATACACTGCCTGCCTAGCACTGATATATATATATAGCCACATACACTGCCTACCTAGCACTGATATATATATATAGCCACACACACTGCCTACCTAGCACTGATATATATATATATAGCCACACACACTGCCTACCTAGCACTGATATATATATATAGCCACACACACTGCCTGCCTAGCACTGATATATATATATATATAGCCACATACACTGCCTACCTAGCACTGATATATATATATATATATAGCCACATACACTGCCTACCTAGCACTGATATATATATATAGCCACATACACTGCCTGCCTAGCACTGATATATATATATATAGCCACATACACTGCCTACCTAGCACTGATATATATATATAGCCACACACACTGCCTACCTAGCACTGATATATATATATATAGCCACATACACTGCCTGCCTAGCACTGATATATATATATAGCCACATACACTGCCTGCCTAGCACTGATATATATATATATATATATATATAGCCACATACACTGCCTACCTAGCACTGATATATATATATAGCCACATACACTGCCTGCCTAGCACTGATATATATATATAGCCACATACACTGCCTACCTAGCACTGATATATATATATATATATATAGCCACATACACTGCCTACCTAGCACTGATATATATATATAGCCACATACACTGCCTGCCTAGCACTGATATATATATATATATATAGCCACATACACTGCCTACCTAGCACTGATATATATATATAGCCACATACACTGCCTGCCTAGCACTGATATATATATATAGCCACATACACTGCCTACCTAGCACTGATATATATATATATATATATATATATATATAGCCACATACACTGCCTGCCTAGCACTGATATATATATATAGCCACATACACTGCCTGCCTAGCACTGATATATATATATAGCCACATACACTGCCTACCTAGCACTGATATATATATATATATATAGCCACATACACTGCCTACCTAGCACTGATATATATATATAGCCACATACACTGCCTGCCTAGCACTGATATATATATATATAGCCACATACACTGCCTGCCTAGCACTGATATATATATATAGCCACATACACTGCCTACCTAGCACTGATATATATAACGACATCATCAGCTCACAGAAACTGACCATGTACCGGAGTCTACAGAGAGACTACAGACTGGCTCCATACCTGGAGAAACTCCCGGACCCCAAAGACCGCAAGATCCTGAGCCGGTATAGACTCAGTGCCCACAGTCTGGCCATCGAATCCGGCCGACACAGGCAGAGCTACAAGCCCAGGGAGGAAAGACTGTGCCAACACTGTGACCAGGAGGCCCTGGAGGATGAGACCCACTTCCTGCTACACTGCTCCAAGTACTCAGCAGTGAGGGACACTCACTTCAGGAGACTCTCACATCTCTTCCCGGATTTCACCACCATGAAGGAGGAAGAGAAAACATACATCCTGCTGGGGGAAGAAGAGAGAGCAGTGGAGATAGCAGCGCAATATGTGAACGAATGCCATAGACTGCGAGAAAGAGAACTCTGATATGCCATGGACTTCTATGGCCCCCACCCTGGATATGCCCCAATCCCCATCCACCTTCCCTATGCCATGGACTTCTATAGCCCCATCCTGGATCTGCCCCCATCCCCCCATCCACCTTCCCTATGCCATGGACTTCTATAGCCCCATCCTGGATCTGCCCCATCCACCTTTCCTACAGCCCCTTCCCAACATCCCTACAGTCCCTATCCCTATTCCCTTCTGTACACCTGCTTTGGCAAAACTAATGTGTATTTAGTCCTGCCAATAAAGCTTCTTTGAATCTTGAATCTTTGAATCACTGCCTACCTAGCACTGATATATATATATAGCCACATACACTGCCTGCCTGCCTAGCACTGATATATATATATATATCCACATACACTGCCTGCCTAGCACTGATATATATATATAGCCACATACACTGCCTGCCTAGCACTGATATATATATATAGCCACATACACTGCCTGCCTGCCTAGCACTGATATATATATATATCCACATACACTGCCTGCCTAGCACTGATATATATATATAGCCACATACACTGCCTACCTAGCACTGATATATATATATAGCCACATACACTGCCTGCCTAGCACTGATATATATATAGCCACATACACTGCCTACCTAGCACTGATATATATATATAGCCACATACACTGCCTGCCTGCCTAGCACTGATATATATATATATATCCACATACACTGCCTGCCTAGCACTGATATATATATAGCCACATACACTGCCTGCCTAGCACTGATATATATATATCCACATACACTGCCTGCCTAGCACTGATATATATATATAGCCACATACACTGCCTGCCTAGCACTGATATATATATATCCACATACACTGCCTGCCTAGCACTGATATATATATAGCCACATACACTGCCTGCCTAGCACTGATATATATATATCCACATACACTGCCTGCCTAGCACTGATATATATATATCCACATACACTGCCTGCCTAGCACTGATATATATATAGCCACATACACTGCCTGCCTAGCACTGATATATATATCCACATACACTGCCTGCCTAGCACTGATATATATATAGCCACATACACTGCCTGCCTAGCACTGATATATATATATAGCCACATACACTGCCTGCCTAGCACTGATATATATATAGCCACATACACTGCCTGCCTAGCACTGATATATATATATATATCCACATACACTGCCTGCCTAGCACTGATATATATATAGCCACATACACTGCCTGCCTAGCACTGATATATATATAGCCACATACACTGCCTGCCTAGCACTGATATATATATATAGCCACATACACTGCCTACCTAGCACTGATATATATATAGCCACATACACTGCCTGCCTAGCACTGATATATATATATAGCCACATACACTGCCTACCTAGCACTGATATATATACAGTGGGGAAAAAAAGTATTTAGTCAGTCAGCAATAGTGCAAGTTCCACCACTTAAAAAGATGAGAGGCGTCTGTAATTTACATCATAGGTAGACCTCAACTATGGGAGACAAACTGAGAAAAAAAAATCCAGAAAATCACATTGTCTGTTTTTTTTTCATTTTATTTGCATATTATGGTGGAAAATAAGTATTTGGTCAGAAACAAAATTTCATCTCAATACTTTGTGATATATCCTTTGTTGGCAATGACAGAGGTCAAACGTTTTCTGTAAGTCTTCACAAGGTTGCCACACTGTTGTTGGTATGTTGGCCCATTCCTCCATGCAGATCTCCTCTAGAGCAGTGATGTTTTTGGCTTTTCGCTTGGCAACACGGACTTTCAACTCCCTCCAAAGGTTTTCTATAGGGTTGAGATCTGGAGACTGGCTAGGCCACTCCAGGACCTTGAAATGCTTCTTACGAAGCCACTCCTTCGTTGCCCTGGCGGTGTGCTTTGGATCATTGTCATGTTGAAAGACCCAGCCACGTTTCATCTTCAATGCCCTTGCTGATGGAAGGAGGTTTGCACTCAAAATCTCACGATACATGGCCCCATTCATTCTTTCATGTACCCGGATCAGTCGTCCTGGCCCCTTTGCAGAGAAACAGCCCCAAAGCATGATGTTTCCACCACCATGCTTTACAGTAGGTATGGTGTTTGATGGATGCAACTCAGTATTCTTTTTCCTCCAAACACGACAAGTTGTGTTTCTATCAAACAGTTCCAGTTTGGTTTCATCAGACCATAGGATATTCTCCCAAAACTCCTCTGGATCATCCAAATGCTCTCTAGCAAACTTCAGACGGGCCCGGACATGTACAGGCTTAAGCAGTGGGACACGTCTGGCACTGCAGGATCTGAGTCCATGGTGGCGTAGTGTGTTACTTATGGTAGGCCTTGTTACATTGGTCCCAGCTCTCTGCAGTTCATTCACTA
This sequence comes from Dendrobates tinctorius, assembly GCF_039654945.1. Taxonomy (NCBI): domain Eukaryota; kingdom Metazoa; phylum Chordata; class Amphibia; order Anura; family Dendrobatidae; genus Dendrobates; species Dendrobates tinctorius. The sequence goes on along the minus strand of NW_027361899.1, from coordinate 4,724,932 downwards.
GGTCCCCCCCCGCATGGTTCTGGGATTTTTGCTCACCGTTCTTGTGATCATTCTGACCCCACGGGGTGGGATTTTGCGTGGAGCACCAGATCGAGGGAGATTATCAGTGGTCTTGTATGTCTTCCATTTTCTAATTATTGCTCCCACAGTTGATTTCTTCACTCCAAGCTGGTTGGCTATTGCAGATTCAGTCTTCCCAGCCTGGTGCAGGGCTACAATTTTGTTTCTGGTGTCCTTTGACAGCTCTTTGGTCTTCACCATAGTGGAGTTTGGAGTCAGACTGTTTGAGGGTGTGCACAGGTGTCTTTTTATACTGATAACAAGTTTAAACAGGTGCCATTACTACAGGTAATGAGTGGAGGAAAGAGGAGACTCTTAAAGAAGAAGTTACAGGTCTGTGAGAGCCAGAAATCTTGATTGCTTGTTTCTGACCAAATACTTATTTTCCACCATAATATGCAAATAAAATGAAAAAAAAACAGACAATGTGATTTTCTGGATTTTTTTTTCTCAGTTTGTCTCCCATAGTTGAGGTCTACCTATGATGTAAATTACAGACGCCTCTCATCTTTTTAAGTGGTGGAACTTGCACTATTGCTGACTGACTAAATACTTTTTTTCCCCACTGTATATAGCGATATATATATATCCACATACACTGCCTGCCTAGCACTGATATATATACTGTATATATATATATATATATATACACTCACTGGCCACTTTATTAGGTACACCTGTCCAACTGTGTGTTAAGACTTAATTTCTAATCAGCCAATCACATGGCGGCAACTCAGTGCATTTAGGCATGTAGACATGGTCAAGACAATCTCCTGCAGTTCAAACCGAGCATCAGTATGGGGAAGAAAGGTGATTTGAGTGCCTTTGAACGTGGCATGATTGTTGGTGCCAGAAGGGCTGGTCTGAGTATTTCAGAAACTGCTGATCTACTGGGATTTTCACGCACAACCATCTCTAGGGTTTACAGAGAATGGTCCGAAAAAGAAAAAAAATCCAGTGAGCGGCAGTTCTGTGGCCGGAAATGCCTTGTTGATGCCAGAGGTCAGAGGAGAATGGGCAGACTGGTTCGAGCTGATAGAAAGGCAACAGTGACTCAAATTGCCACCCGTTACAACCAAGGTAGGCAGAAGAGCATCTCTGAACGCACAGTGCGTCGAACTTTGAGGCAGATGGGCTACAGCAGCAGAAGACCACACTGGGTACCACTCCTCTCAGCTAAGAACAGGAAACTGAGGCTACAATTTGCACAAGCTCATCGAAATTGGACAGTAGAAGATTGGAAAAACGTTGCCTGGTCTGATGAGTCTCGATTTCTGCTGCGACATTCGGATGGTAGGGTCAGAATTTGGCGTAAACAACATGAAAGCATGGATCCATCCTGCCTTGTATCAACGGTTCAGGCTGGTGGTGGTGGTGTCATGGTGTGGGGAATTTTTTCTGGGCACTCTTTGGGCCCCTTGGTACCAATTGAGCATCGTTGCAACGCCACAGCCTACCTGAGTATTGTTGCTGACCATGTCCATCCCTTTATGACCACAATGTACCCAACATCTGATGGCTACTTTCAGCAGGATAATGCGCCATGTCATAAAGCTCGAATCATCTCAGATTGGTTTCTTGAACATGACAATGAGTTCACTGTACTCAAATGGCCTCCTCAGTCACCAGATCTCAATCCAATAGAGCATCTTTGGGATATGGTGGAACGGGAGATTCGCATCAGGGATGTGCAGCCGACAAATCTGCGCCAACTGTGTGATGCCATCATGTCAATATGGTCCAAAATCTCTGAGGAATGCTTCCAGCACCTTGTTGAATCTCTGCCACGAAGAATTGAGGCAGTTCTGAAGGCAAAAGGGGGTCCAACCCCTTACTAGCATGGTGTACCTAATAAAGTGGCCAGTGAGTGTATATACAGTAGCCACATACACTGCCTGCCTGCCTAGCACTGATATATATATAGCCACATACACTGCCTGCCTAGCACTGATATATATATATAGCCACATACACTGCCTACCTAGCACTGATATATATATATAGCCACATACACTGCCTGCCTAGCACTGATATATATATATATATATAGCCACACACACTGCCTACCTAGCACTGATATATATATACTGTATATATATAGCCACATACACTGCCTGCCTAGCACTGATATATATATATAGCCACATACACTGCCTGCCTAGCACTGATATATATATATATATATATATATAGCCACACACACTGCCTACCTAGCACTGATATATATATATAGCCACATACACTGCCTACCTAGCACTGATATATGTATATATAGCCACATACACTGCCTACCTAGCACTGATATATATATAGCCACATACACTGCCTACCTAGCACTGATATATATATATAGCCACATACACTGCCTACCTAGCACTGATATATATATATATAGCCACATACACTGCCTACCTAGCACTGATATATGTATATATAGCCACATACACTGCCTGCCTAGCACTGATATATATATATAGCCACATACACTGCCTACCTAGCACTGATATATATATATAGCCACATACACTGCCTACCTAGCACTGATATATATATAGCCACATACACTGCCTGCCTAGCACTGATATATATATATAGCCACATACACTGCCTGCCTAGCACTGATATATATATATAGCCACACACACTGCCTACCTAGCACTGATATATATATATATATAGCCACATACACTGCCTACCTAGCACTGATATATATATATATATAGCCACATACACTGCCTACCTAGCACTGATATATATATATAGCCACATACACTGCCTACCTAGCACTGATATATATATAGCCACATACACTGCCTGCCTAGCACTGATATATATATATATAGCCACATACACTGCCTACCTAGCACTGATATATATATAGCCACATACACTGCCTGCCTAGCACTGATATATATATATAGCCACATACACTGCCTGCCTAGCACTGATATATATATATATAGCCACACACACTGCCTACCTAGCACTGATATATATATATAGCCACATACACTGCCTGCCTAGCACTGATATATATATATAGCCACATACACTGCCTACCTAGCACTGATATATATATAGCCACATACACTGCCTACCTAGCACTGATATATATATATAGCCACATACACTGCCTACCTAGCACTGATATATATATAGCCACATACACTGCCTACCTAGCACTGATATATATATATAGCCACATACACTGCCTACCTAGCACTGATATATATATAGCCACATACACTGCCTACCTAGCACTGATATATATATATAGCCACATACACTGCCTGCCTAGCACTGATATATATATAGCCACATACACTGCCTACCTAGCACTGATATATATATAGCCACATACACTGCCTACCTAGCACTGATATATATATATAGCCACATACACTGCCTGCCTAGCACTGATATATATATATAGCCACATACACTGCCTACCTAGCACTGATATATATATAGCCACATACACTGCCTACCTAGCACTGATATATATATATAGCCACATACACTGCCTGCCTAGCACTGATATATATATATATAGCCACATACACTGCCTACCTAGCACTGATATATATATAGCCACATACACTGCCTGCCTAGCACTGATATATATATATAGCCACATACACTGCCTGCCTAGCACTGATATATATATATAGCCACATACACTGCCTACCTAGCACTGATATATATATAGCCACATACACTGCCTACCTAGCACTGATATATATATACGTATATAGCCACATACACTGCCTACCTAGCACTGATATATATATAGCCACATACACTGCCTACCTAGCACTGATATATATATACGTATATAGCCACATACACTGCCTACCTAGCACTGATATATATATATAGCCACACACACTGCCTACCTAGCACTGATATATATATAGCCACATACACTGCCTACCTAGCACTGATATATATATACGTATATAGCCACATACACTGCCTACCTAGCACTGATATATATATAGCCACATACACTGCCTACCTAGCACTGATATATATATACGTATATAGCCACATACACTGCCTACCTAGCACTGATATATATATATATAGCCACACACACTGCCTACCTAGCACTGATATATATATAGCCACATACACTGCCTACCTAGCACTGATATATATATAGCCACATACACTGCCTACCTAGCACTGATATATATATATATAGCCACATACACTGCCTACCTAGCACTGATATATATATATAGCCACATACACTGCCTACCTAGCACTGATATATATATAGCCACATACACTGCCTGCCTAGCACTGATATATATATAGCCACATACACTGCCTACCTAGCACTGATATATATATAGCCACATACACTGCCTGCCTAGCACTGATATATATATATAGCCACATACACTGCCTGCCTAGCACTGATATATATATATAGCCACATACACTGCCTACCTAGCACTGATATATATATAGCCACATACACTGCCTACCTAGCACTGATATATATATACGTATATAGCCACATACACTGCCTACCTAGCACTGATATATATATATAGCCACATACACTGCCTACCTAGCACTGATATATATATAGCCACATACACTGCCTACCTAGCACTGATATATATATACGTATATAGCCACATACACTGCCTACCTAGCACTGATATATATATAGCCACACACACTGCCTACCTAGCACTGATATATATACAGTGGGGAAAAAAAGTATTTAGTCAGTCAGCAATAGTGCAAGTTCCACCACTTAAAAAGATGAGAGGCGTCTGTAATTTACATCATAGGTAGACCTCAACTATGGGAGACAAACTGAGAAAAAAAATCCAGAAAATCACATTGTCTGTTTTTTTTTCATTTTATTTGCATGTTATGGTGGAAAATAAGTATTTGGTCAGAAACAAAATTTCATCTCAATACTTTGTGATATATCCTTTGTTGGCAATGACAGAGGTCAAACGTTTTCTGTAAGTCTTCACAAGGTTGCCACACACTGTTGTTGGTATGTTGGCCCATTCCTCCATGCAGATCTCCTCTAGAGCAGTGATGTTTTTGGCTTTTCGCTTGGCAACACGGATTTTCAACTCCCTCCAAAGGTTTTCTATAGGGTTGAGATCTGGAGACTGGCTAGGCCACTCCAGGACCTTGAAATGCTTCTTACGAAGCCACTCCTTCGTTGCCCTGGCGGTGTGCTTTGGATCATTGTCATGTTGAAAGACCCAGCCACGTTTCATCTTCAATTCCCTTGCTGATGGAAGGAGGTTTGCACTCAAAATCTCACGATACATGGCCCCATTCATTCTTTCATGTACCCGGATCAGTCGTCCTGGCCCCTTTGCAGAGAAACAGCCCCAAAGCATGATGTTTCCACCACCATGCTTTACAGTAGGTATGGTGTTTGATGGATGCAACTCAGTATTCTTTTTCCTCCAAACACGACAAGTTGTGTTTCTACCAAACAGTTCCAGTTTGGTTTCATCAGACCATAGGACATTCTCCCAAAACTCCTCTGGATCATCCAAATGCTCTCTAGCAAACTTCAGACGGGCCCGGACATGTACAGGCTTAAGCAGTGGGACACGTCTGGCACTGCAGGATCTGAGTCCATGGTGGCGTAGTGTGTTACTTATGGTAGGCCTTGTTACATTGGTCCCAACTCTCTGCAGTTCATTCACTAGGTTCCCCCGCGTGGTTCTGGGATTTTTGCTCACCGTTCTTGTGATCATTCTAACCCCACGGGGTGGGATTTTGCATGGAGCACCAGATCGAGGGAGATTATCAGTGGTCTTGTATGTCTTCCATTTTCTAATTATTGCTCCCACAGTTGATTTCTTCACTCCAAGCTGGTTGGCTATTGCAGATTCAGTCTTCCCAGCCTGGTGCAGGGCTACAATTTTGTTTCTGGTGTCCTCTGACAGCTCTTTGGTCTTCACCATAGTGGAGTTTGGAGTCAGACTGTTTGAGGGTGTGCACAGGTGTCTTTTTATACTGATAACAAGTTTAAACAGGTGCCATTACTACAGGTAATGAGTGGAGGAAAGAGGAGACTCTTAAAGAAGAAGTTACAGGTCTGTGAGAGCCAGAAATCTTGATTGCTTGTTTCTGACCAAATACTTATTTTCCACCATAATATGCAAATAAAATGAAAAAAAAACAGACAATGTGATTTTCTGGATTTTTTTTTCTCAGTTTGTCTCCCATAGTTGAGGTCTACCTATGATGTAAATTACAGACGCCTCTCATCTTTTTAAGTGGTGGAACTTGCACTATTGCTGACTGACTAAATACTTTTTTTCCCCACTGTATATAGCCACATACACTGCCTACCTAGCACTGATATATATATAGCCACATACACTGCCTGCCTAGCACTGATATATATATATAGCCACATACACTGCCTACCTAGCACTGATATATATATATAGCCACATACACTGCCTACCTAGCACTGATATATATATAGCCACATACACTGCCTGCCTAGCACTGATATATATATATAGCCACATACACTGCCTGCCTAGCACTGATATATATATATAGCCACATACACTGCCTACCTAGCACTGATATATATATATAGCCACATACACTGCCTGCCTAGTACTGATATATATATATAGCCACATACACTGCCTACCTAGCACTGATATATATATATATAGCCACATACACTGCCTACCTAGCACTGATATATATATATAGCCACATACACTGCCTGCCTAGCACTGATATATATATATAGCCACATACACTGCCTACCTAGCACTGATATATACAGTATATATAGCCACATACACTGCCTACCTAGCACTGATATATATATATAGCCACATACACTGCTTACCTAGCACTGATATATGTATATATAGCCACATACACTGCCTACCTAGCACTGATATATATATATATATATATATATAGCCACATACACTGCTTACCTAGCACTGATATATATATATATAGCCACATACACTGCCTACCTAGCACTGATATATATATATAGCCACATACACTGCCTACCTAGCACTGATATATATACTGTATATATATAGCCACATACACTGCCTGCCTAGCACTGATATATATATATAGCCACATACACTGCCTGCCTAGCACTGATATATATATATAGCCACACACACTGCCTACCTAGCACTGATATATATATATAGCCACATACACTGCCTACCTAGCACTGATATATATATAGCCACATACACTGCCTACCTAGCACTGATATATATATATAGCCACATACACTGCCTACCTAACACTGATATATATATAGCCACATACACTGCCTACCTAGCACTGATATATGTATATATAGCCACATACACTGCCTGCCTAGCACTGATATATATATATATAGCCACATACACTGCCTACCTAGCACTGATATATATATATAGCCACATACACTGCCTACCTAGCACTGATATATATATAGCCACATACACTGCCTGCCTAGCACTGATATATATATATAGCCACATACACTGCCTACCTAGCACTGATATATATATAGCCACATACACTGCCTGCCTAGCACTGATATATATATATAGCCACATACACTGCCTACCTAGCACTGATATATATATATAGCCACATACACTGCCTACCTAGCACTGATATATATATAGCCACATACACTGCCTGCCTAGCACTGATATATATATATAGCCACATACACTGCCTGCCTAGCACTGATATATATATAGCCACACACACTGCCTACCTAGCACTGATATATATATATAGCCACATACACTGCCTACCTAGCACTGATATATATATAGCCACATACACTGCCTACCTAGCACTGATATATATATATAGCCACATACACTGCCTACCTAGCACTGATATATATATAGCCACACACACTGCCTACCTAGCACTGATATATATATATAGCCACATACACTGCCTACCTAGCACTGATATATATATAGCCACATACACTGCCTGCCTAGCACTGATATATATATATAGCCACATACACTGCCTACCTAGCACTGATATATATATATAGCCACATACACTGCCTACCTAGCACTGATATATATATAGCCACATACACTGCCTGCCTAGCACTGATATATATATATAGCCACATACACTGCCTGCCTAGCACTGATATATATATATAGCCACATACACTGCCTACCTAGCACTGATATATATATATAGCCACATACACTGCCTGCCTAGTACTGATATATATATATAGCCACATACACTGCCTACCTAGCACTGATATATATATATATAGCCACATACACTGCCTACCTAGCACTGATATATATATATAGCCACATACACTGCCTGCCTAGCACTGATATATATATATAGCCACATACACTGCCTACCTAGCACTGATATATACAGTATATATAGCCACATACACTGCCTACCTAGCACTGATATATATATATAGCCACATACACTGCTTACCTAGCACTGATATATGTATATATAGCCACATACACTGCCTACCTAGCACTGATATATATATATATATATATATATATATATATATATAGCCACATACACTGCTTACCTAGCACTGATATATATATATATATATAGCCACATACACTGCTTACCTAGCACTGATATATATATATATATATAGCCACATACACTGCCTACCTAGCACTGATATATATACTGTATATATATAGCCACATACACTGCCTGCCTAGCACTGATATATATATATAGCCACATACACTGCCTGCCTAGCACTGATATATATATATAGCCACACACACTGCCTACCTAGCACTGATATATATATATAGCCACATACACTGCCTACCTAGCACTGATATATATATAGCCACATACACTGCCTACCTAGCACTGATATATATATATAGCCACATACACTGCCTACCTAACACTGATATATATATAGCCACATACACTGCCTACCTAGCACTGATATATATATAGCCACATACACTGCCTACCTAACACTGATATATATATAGCCACATACACTGCCTACCTAACACTGATATATATATAGCCACATACACTGCCTACCTAGCACTGATATATATATATAGCCACATACACTGCCTACCTAACACTGATATATATATAGCCACATACACTGCCTACCTAACACTGATATATATATAGCCACATACACTGCCTGCCTAGCACTGATATATATATATATAGCCACATACACTGCCTACCTAGCACTGATATATATATAGCCACATACACTGCCTGCCTAGCACTGATATATACACTCACTGGCCACTTTATTAGGTACACCTGTCCAACTGTGTGTTAAGACTTAATTTCTAATCAGCCAATCACATGGCGGCAACTCAGTGCATTTAGGCATGTAGACATGGTCAAGACAATCTCCTGCAGTTCAAACCGAGCATCAGTATGGGGAAGAAAGGTGATTTGAGTGCCTTTGAACGTGGCATGATTGTTGGTGCCAGAAGGGCTGGTCTGAGTATTTCAGAAACTGCTGATCTACTGGGATTTTCACGCACAACCATCTCTAGGGTTTACAGAGAATGGTCCGAAAAAGAAAAAAAATCCAGTGAGCGGCAGTTCTGTGGCCGGAAATGCCTTGTTGATGCCAGAGGTCAGAGGAGAATGGGCAGACTGGTTCGAGCTGATAGAAAGGCAACAGTGACTCAAATTGCCACCCGTTACAACCAAGGTAGGCAGAAGAGCATCTCTGAACGCACAGTGCGTCGAACTTTGAGGCAGATGGGGTACAGCAGCAGAAGACCACACTGGGTACCACTCCTCTCAGCTAAGAACAGGAAACTGAGGCTACAATTTGCACAAGCTCATCGAAATTGGACAGTAGAAGATTGGAAAAACGTTGCCTGGTCTGATGAGTCTCGATTTCTGCTGCGACATTCGGATGGTAGGGTCAGAATTTGGCGTAAACAACATGAAAGCATGGATCCATCCTGCCTTGTATCAACGGTTCAGGCTGGTGGTGGTGGTGTCATGGTGTGGGGAATTTTTTCTTGGCACTCTTTGGGCCCCTTGGTACCAATTGAGCATCGTTGCAACGCCACAGCCTACCTGAGTATTGTTGCTGACCATGTCCATCCCTTTATGACCACAGTGTACCCAACATCTGATGGCTACTTTCAGCAGGATAATGCGCCATGTCATAAAGCTCGAATCATCTCAGATTGGTTTCTTGAACATGACAATGAGTTTACTGTACTCAAATGGCCTCCTCAGTCACCAGATCTCAATCCAATAGAGCATCTTTGGGATGTGGTGGAACGGGAGATTCGCATCAGGGATGTGCAGCCGACAAATCTGCGCCAACTGTGTGATGCCATCATGTCAATATGGTCCAAAATCTCTGAGGAATGCTTCCAGCACCTTGTTGAATCTCTGCCACGAAGAATTGAGGCAGTTCTGAAGGCAAAAGGGGGTCCAACCCCTTACTAGCATGGTGTACCTAATAAAGTGGCCAGTGAGTGTATATAGCCACATACACTGCCTGCCTAGCACTGATATATATATATAGCCACACACACTGCCTACCTAGCACTGATATATATATATAGCCACATACACTGCCTACCTAGCACTGATATATATATATAGCCACATACACTGCCTGCCTAGCACTGATATATATATATAGCCACATACACTGCCTGCCTAGCACTGATATATATATATATAGCCACACACACTGCCTACCTAGCACTGATATATATATATAGCCACATACACTGCCTGCCTAGCACTGATATATATATATAGCCACATACACTGCCTGCCTAGCACTGATATATATATATATATATATAGCCACATACACTGCCTGCCTAGCACTGATATATATATATAGCCACATGCACTGCCTACCTAGCACTGATATATATATATAGCCACATACACTGCCTACCTAGCACTGATATATATATATATATAGCCACATACACTGCCTACCTAGCACTGATATAGATTCAAGATTCAAAGAAGCTTTATTGGCAGGACTAAATACATATTAGTTTTGCCAAAGCAGGTGTACAGAAGGGAATAGGGATAGGGACTGTAGGGATGTTGTGAAGGGGCTGTAGGAAAGGTGGATGGGGCAGATCCAGGATGGGGCTATAGAAGTCCATGGCATAGGGAAGGTGGATGGCGGCATGGGGGCAGATCCAGGATGAGGCTATAGAAGTCCTTGGCATAGGGAAGGTGGATGGGGGATTGGGGCATATCCAGGGTGGGTGCCATAGAAGTCCATGGCATATCAGAGTTCTCTTTCTCGCAGTCTATGGCATTCGTTCACATATTGCGCTGCTATCTCCACTGCTCTCTCTTCTTCCCCCAGCAGGATGTATGTTTTCTCTTCCTCCTTCATGGTGGTGAAATCCGGGAAGAGATGTGAGAGTCTCCTGAAGTGAGTGTCCCTCACTGCTGAGTACTTGGAGCAGTGTAGCAGGAAGTGGGTCTCATCCTCCAGGGGATATACAGTCATATGTAAAAGTTTGGGCACCCCTATTAATGTTAACCTTTTTTCTTTATAACAATTTTTGTTTTTGCAACAGCTATTTCAGTTTCATATATCTAATAACTGATGGACTCAGTTATATTTCTGGATTCAAATGAGGTTTATTGTACTAACAGAAAATGTGCAATCTGCATTTAAAAAAAATTTGACCGGTGCAAAAGTATGGGCACCCTTATCATTTTCTTGATTTGAACACTCCTAACTACTTTTTACTGACTTCCTGAAGCACTAAATTGGTTTTGTAACCTCATTGAGCTTTGAACTTCATAGCCAGGTGTATCAAATCATGAGAAAAGGTATTTAAAGTGGCCACTTGCAAGTAGTTCTCCTATTTGATTCTCCTATGAAGAGTGGCATCATGGGCTCCTCAAAACAACTCTCAAATGATCTGAAAACAAAGATTATTCAACATAGCTTTTCAGGGGAAGGATACAAAAAGTTGTCTCAGAGATTTAACCTGTCAGTTTCCACTGTGAGGAACATAGTAAGGAAATGGAAGAACACAGGTACAGTTCTTGTTAAGCCCAGAAGTGGCAGGCCAAGAAAAATATCAGAAAGGCAGAGAAGAAGAATGGTGAGAACAGTCAAGGACAATCCACAGACCACCTCCAAAGACCTGTAGCATCATCTTGCTGCAGATGGTGTCACTGTGCATCGGTCAACAATACAGCGCACTTTGCACAAGGAGAAGCTGTATGGGAGAGTGAAGCCGTTTCTGCAAGTACGCCACAAACAGAGTCGCCTGAGGTATGCAAAAGCACATTTGGACAAGCCAGTTACATTTTGGAAGAAGGTCCTGTGGACTGATGAAACAAAGATTGAGTTGTTTGGTCATACAAAAAGGCGTTATGCATGCGCTGTATTGTTGACCGATGCACAGTGACACCATCTGCAGCAAGATGATGCTGCAGGTCTTTGGAGGTGGTCTGTGGATTGTCCTTGACTGTTCTCACCATTCTTCTTCTCTGCCTTTCTGATATTTTTCTTGGCCTGCCACTTCTGGGCTTAACAAGAACTGTACCTGTGTTCTTCCATTTCCTTACTATGTTCCTCACAGTGGAAACTGACAGGTTAAATCTCTGAGACAACTTTTTGTCTCCTTCCCCTGAAAAGCTATGTTGAATAATCTTGGTTTTCAGATCATTTGAGAGTTGTTTTGAGGAGCCCATGATGCCACTCTTCATAGGAGAATCAAATAGGAGAGCTACTTGCAAGTGGCCACCTTAAATACCTTCTCTCATGATTTGATACACCTGGCTATGAAGTTCAAAGCTCAATGAGGTTACAAAACCAATTTAGTGCTTCAGGAAGTCAGTAAAAAGTAGTTAGGAGTGTTCAAATCAAGAAAATGATAAGGGTGCCCATACTTTTGCACCGGTCAAATTTTGTTTAAATGCAGATTGCACATTTTCTGTTAGTACAATAAAACTCATTTGAATCCAGAAATATAACTGAGTCCATCAGTTATTAGATATATGAAACTGAAATAGCTATTGCAAAAACCAAAATTGTTATAAAGAAAAAAGGTTAACATTAATAGGGGTGCCCAAACTTTTACATATGACTGTATATATAGCCACATACACTGCCTACCTAGCACTGATATATATATATATATATAGCCACATACACCGCCTACCTAGCACTGATATATATATATGTATAGCCACATACACTGCCTGCCTAGCACTGATATATATATAGCCACATACACTGCCTGCCTTGCACTGATATATATATAGCCACATACACTGCCTGCCTACCTAGCACTGATATATATAGCCACATACACTGCCTGCCTAGCACTGATATATATATAGCCACATACACTGCCTGCCTAGCACTGATATATATATAGCCACATACACTGCCTGCCTAGCACTGATATATATATAGCCACATACACTGCCTGCCTAGCACTGATATATATATAGCCACATACACTGCCTGCCTTGCACTGATATATATAGCCACATACACTGCCTGCCTAGCACTGATATATATAGCCACATACACTGCCTACCTAGCACTGATATATATATAGCCACATACACTGCCTGCCTAGCACTGATATATATAGCCACATACACTGCCTGCCTTGCACTGATATATATAGCCACATACACTGCCTGCCTAGCACTGATATATATAGCCACATACACTGCCTACCTAGCACTGATATATATATAGCCACATACACTGCCTGCCTTGCACTGATATATATAGCCACATACACTGCCTGCCTAGCACTGATATATATAGCCACATACACTGCCTGCCTAGCACTGATATATATATAGCCACATACACTGCCTGCCTAGCACTGATATATATATAGCCACATACACTGCCTGCCTTGCACTGATATATATATAGCCACATACACTGCCTGCCTAGCACTGATATATATATAGCCACATACACTGCCTGCCTAGCACTGATATATATATAGCCACATACACTGCCTGCCTAGCACTGATATATATATAGCCACATACACTGCCTGCCTTGCACTGATATATATATAGCCACATACACTGCCTGCCTAGCACTGATATATATATAGCCACATACACTGCCTACCTAGCACTGATATATATATAGCCACATACACTGCCTGCCTAGCACTGATATATATATATATATATATATATATATAGCCACATACACTGCCTGCCTTGCACTGATATATATATAGCCACATACACTGCCTGCCTACCTAGCACTGATATATATATATATATATATATATATATATATAGCCACATACACTGCCTGCCTGCCTAGCACTGATATATATATAGCCACATACACTGCCTGCCTAGCACTGATATATATATAGCCACATACACTGCCTGCCTAGCACTGATATATATATATATATATAGCCACATACACTGCCTACCTAGCACTGATATATATATATATAGCCACATACACCGCCTACCTAGCACTGATATACATATATAGCCACATACACTGCCTACCTAGCACTGATATATATATATATATAGCCACATACACTGCCTACCTAGCACTGATATATATATAGCCACATACACTGCCTACCTAGCACTGATATATATATATAGCCACATACACCGCCTACCTAGCACTGATATATATATATAGCCACATACACTGCCTACCTAGCACTGATATATATATAGCCACATACACTGCCTACCTAGCACTGATATATATATATATATATAGCCACATACACTGCCTACCTAGCACTGATATATATATATAGCCACATACACTGCCTACCTAGCACTGATATATATATATATATAGCCACATACACTGCCTACCTAGCACTGATATATATATAGCCACATACACTGCCTACCTAGCACTGATATATATATATAAAGCCACATACACTGCCTACCTAGCACTGATATATATATATAGCCACATACACTGCCTACCTAGCACTGATATATATATATATATAGCCACATACACTGCCTGCCTAGCACTGATATATATAGTCACATACACTGCCTGCCTGCCTAGCACTGATATATATATATATATATATATATAGCCACATACACTGCCTGCCTGCCTAGCACTGATATATATATATAGCCACATACACTGCCTGCCTAGCACTGATATATATATATATATATAGCCACATACACCGCCTACCTAGCACTGATATATATATATATATAGCCATATACACTGCCTGCCTAGCACTGATATATATATAGCCACATACACTGCCTGCCTTGCACTGATATATATATAGCCACATACACTGCCTGCCTACCTAGCACTGATATATATATAGCCACATACACTGCCTGCCTTGCACTGATATATATATAGCCACATACACTGCCTGCCTGCCTAGCACTGATATATATATAGCCACATACACTGCCTGCCTAGCACTGATATATATATAGCCACATACACTGCCTACCTAGCACTGATATATATATATATAGCCACATACACTGCCTACCTAGCACTGATATATATATATAGCCACATACACTGCCTACCTAGCACTGATATATATATATATATATAGCCACATACACTGCCTACCTAGCACTGATATATATATAGCCACATACACTGCCTACCTAGCACTGATATATATATATAAAGCCACATACACTGCCTACCTAGCACTGATATATATATATAGCCACATACACTGCCTACCTAGCACTGATATATATATATATATATAGCCACATACACTGCCTGCCTAGCACTGATATATATAGTCACATACACTGCCTGCCTGCCTAGCACTGATATATATATATAGCCACATACACTGCCTACCTAGCACTGATATATATATATATATATAGCCACATACACTGCCTGCCTAGCACTGATATATATATAGCCACATACACTGCCTACCTAGCACTGATATATATATAGCCACATACACTGCCTACCTAGCACTGATATATATATATAGCCACATACACTGCCTACCTAGCACTGATATATATATATATATATATATATATAGCCACATACACTGCCTGCCTAGCACTGATATATATAGTCACATACACTGCCTGCCTGCCTAGCACTGATATATATATATATATATATATATATATATAGCCACATACACTGCCTGCCTGCCTAGCACTGATATATATATATAGCCACATACACTGCCTGCCTTGCACTGATATATATAGCCACATACACTGCCTGCCTACCTAGCACTGATATATATATAGCCACATACACTGCCTACCTAGCACTGATATATATATATAGCCAAATACACTGCCTACCTAGCACTGATATATATATATATAGCCACATACACTGCCTGCCTAGCACTGATATATATATAGCCACATACACTGCCTGCCTAGCACTGATATATATATAGCCACATACACTGCCTGCCTAGCACTGATATATATATAGCCACATACACTGCCTACCTAGCACTGATATATATATATAGCCACATACACTGCCTGCCTAGCACTGATATATATATATAGCCACATACACTGCCTACCTAGCACTGATATATATATATAGCCACATACACTGCCTGCCTAGCACTGATATATATATAGCCACATACACTGCCTGCCTAGCACTGATATATATATATAGCCACATACACTGCCTGCCTAGCACTGATATATATATATATAGCCACATACACTGCCTACCTTGCACTGATATATATATATATAGCCACATACACTGCCTGCCTAGCACTGATATATATATAGCCACATACACTGCCTGCCTAGCACTGATATATATATTTATAGCCACATACACTGCCTACCTAGCACTGATATATATATAGCCACATACACTGCCTGCCTAGCACTGATATATATATATAGCCACATACACTGCCTGCCTAGCACTGATATATATATATATAGCCACATACACTGCCTGCCTAGCACTGATATATATATATATATATAGCCACATACACTGCCTACCTAGCACTGATATATATATAGCCACATACACTGCCTGCCTAGCACTGATATATATATAGCCACATACACTGCCTACCTAGCACTGATATATATATATATATATATAGCCACATACACTGCCTGCCTAGCACTGATATATATATATATATATAGCCACATACACTGCCTACCTAGCACTGATATATATATATATAGCCACATACACTGCCTGCGTAGCACTGATATATATATATAGCCACATACACTGCCTACCTAGCACTGATATATATAGCCACATACACTGCCTACCTAGCACTGATATATATATATATATATATATATAGCCACATACACTGCCTACCTAGCACTGATATATATATAGCCACATACACTGCCTACCTAGCACTGATATATATATATAGCCACATACACTGCCTGCCTAGCACTGATATATATATATATATATATAGCCACATACACTGCCTACCTAGCACTGATATATATATAGCCACATACACTGCCTACCTAGCACTGATATATATAGCCACATACACTGCCTACCTAGCACTGATATATATATATATAGCCACATACACTGCCTACCTAGCACTGATATATATATAGCCACATACACTGCCTACCTAGCACTGATATATATATATATAGCCACATACACCGCCTACCTAGCACTGATATATATATATATATAGCCACATACACTGCCTGCCTAGCACTGATATATATAGCCACATACACTGCCTGCCTGCCTAGCACTGATATATATATATATATATATATATATAGCCACATACACTGCCTGCCTGCCTAGCACTGATATATATATAGCCACATACACTGCCTGCCTTGCACTGATATATATATAGCCACATACACTGCCTGCCTAGCACTGATATATATATATAGCCATATACACTGCCTACCTAGCACTGATATATATATAGCCACATACACTGCCTGCCTAGCACTGATATATATATATAGCCACATACACTGCCTACCTAGCACTGATATATATATACTGTATAGCCACATACACTGCCTACCTAGCACTGATATATATATAGCCACATACACTGCCTGCCTAGCACTGATATATATATAGCCACATACACTGCCTGCCTAGCACTGATATATATATATAGCCACATATACTGCCTACCTAGCACTGATATATATATATATATATATATAGCCACATACACTGCCTACCTAGCACTGATATATATATATATAGCCACATACACTGCCTGCCTAGCACTGATATATATATATAGCCACATACACTGCCTACCTAGCACTGATATATATATATAGCCACATACACTGCCTGCCTACCTAGCACTGATATATATATAGCCACATACACTGCCTGCCTAGCACTGATATATATAGCCACATACACTGCCTACCTAGCACTGATATATATATATAGCCACATACACTGCCTACCTAGCACTGACACATATATAGCCACATACACTGCCTGCCTAGCACTGATATATATATATAGCCACATACACTGCCTGCCTAGCACTGACACATATATAGCCACATACACTGCCTGCCTAGCACTGATATCTATATAGCCACATACACTGCCTACCTAGCACTGACACATATGTAGCCACATACACTGCCTGCCTAGCACTGATATATATATAGCCACATACACTGCCTGCCTAGCACTGATATATATATAGCCACATACACTGCCTGCCTAGCACTGATATATATATAGCCACATACACTGCCTGCCTAGCACTGACACATATATAGCCACATACACTGCCTGCCTAGCACTGATATATATATAGCCACACACACTGCCTGCCTAGCACTGATATATATATAGCCACATACACTGCCTGCCTAGCACTGATATATATATAGCCACATACACTGCCTGCCTAGCACTGATATATATATAGCCACATACACTGCCTGCCTAGCACTGATATATATATATAGCCACATACACTGCCTGCCTAGCACTGATATATATATATATAGCCACATACACTGCCTACCTAGCACTGATATATATATATAGCCACATACACTGCCTGCCTAGCACTGATATATATATATAGCCACATACACTGCCTGCCTACCTAGCACTGATACACTGATATATATATAGCCACATACACTGCCTACCTAGCACTGATATATATATAGCCACATACACTGCCTGCCTAGCACTGATATATATATATAGCCACATACACTGCCTGCCTACCTAGCACTGATACACTGATATATATATAGCCACATACACTGCCTACCTAGCACTGATATATATATATAGCCACATACACTGCCTGCCTAGCACTGATATATATATATAGCCACATACACTGCCTGCCTACCTAGCACTGATACACTGATATATATATAGCCACATACACTGCCTGCCTAGCACTGATATATATATATAGCCACATACACTGCCTGCCTACCTAGCACTGATACACTGATATATATATAGCCACATACACTGCCTACCTAGCACTGATATATATATATAGCCACATACACTGCCTACCTAGCACTGATATATATATAGCCACATACACTGTCTGCCTAGCACTGATAGCTATATACACCGTAATTAGTCCTCAGAAGGACTTTTGGTTTAGCTGGTTATGTGTATTCAATATGGTATTCCCACACTTATACACCACCCAATTTCTCCCTAGCTCTGCAGCAACTCTCTCTGCACTGCTTCAGTCTGGAGTTGACTGGGACAAGCAGGGCGGCAACAGGTCTGATATAGAGCTGATGACGCTGTGCGGCCAGCCAATCACTGTAATGCCACAACCAACATGGCTGCGGCAATACAGTGTGTGGCAGACAATCCCTGCATGTTGATTGGGGCTCTAAAGAGCGCCAAACATGAAGCGCGGGGACCCGAGCTCCCACCGAGCAACCCTGGAAATGCTCGGCGCTCGCCAAGTACTGCGAGCAGCCACATGCTCCGGCGAGCACCGACCACTTCCGAGCATCCTCGCTCATCACTAGTTAAGATGTCAAGAACGGATGTACATTTTAGTAAGCAATAAATGTAACTGTGTGATGTCCGATAACATTCATTTATGAAGATGGGATGGAATGAAGATAAAAAGCGGAGAAGAAAAAGGAAAGAAAAACACAGAAAATGGGCCCGACTAGGTTGGCCTTATTCTTTCGTTAATGATAAGTGAGAACTAATGCAAAGAGTCAATTTCCTAAAACTGAACAATCATTCAAAGGAGAAAGTGCCACAAAGTGTCTGGTGCGCAGCCGATCACTGAGCTCAGCGTGTCCACGCCGAAGCCACGGGGCTCAGTCATCAGCAGCGTTGTCCTTATGACATCAGCGCTTCAGGTAATGGGAGCAACCACCGAGACTCAGTGCTGGACCCGGGTAGGGGAAGCAAAGCCCAAGCAGTCATTTAACCACTAAGGCCACGTTCACACGTTCAGTATTTGGTCAGTATTTTACATCAGTATTTGTAAGCCAAAATCCAGAGTGGATGATAAATACAGAAGTGGTGACGGGTTTCAATTAGACTTTTCCTCTGATGGCTCCTCTCCTGATTTTGGTTTGCAAATACTGATGTAAAATACTGAACAAATACTAAAGGTGTGAACGTGGCCTAGGGGTACTTATAGGAAAAACTAACCCTTCGTGGGTGTTTTGGGGTAACCATAGGACACATCTGCAAATACTTAATTTCCTCTGAGTAAGTATTGCAGCTTTGACAGTAACTAGAGTAGTTCTAGGTTTAATACGATGCACCCGCAGCCGTTAATTTTCAGCGCCGATTTTCCGCTCCTACATGAGCCCACCCGGTGCAGCTTCTACACCAGCGCGTCTCCGTTATACTTCATTCTCCTTTTAATTATCTGACGTTTGATTTCTGCAGCGAGCCGCCAGGGTATTGCTCATCCTGAGGAATGGAGACCATCAGCCGGACTTGATACCTTGTAGACCACATCGCTGCCAAACTTATTCTATTCTTCTCTTAATGAGCTTTTCAGATGAGTTCAAAGCCGCGTTCCACGGAGAAGCGAGAGGAGTAAACAGGATCCACTCGGGGTAATTAGCCGAGGTCTGGCGGAGAGGAGCCGAGATGACCCAACTGGAAGAATCCGTCACACGGAACGTTCACAAAGCAAATCAATGTACAATGTATCTGTTACCGGAACACAGGAGCAGGACCGGGAAACTGAAACCGTCCATTTGTTAAAGTGATGGGCGACCACCTGACCTTGGAAACCTCAGCAAATGATTGTGTCCCCGGTGCGGCAGGAAGAACGAGGCCGTTACCCACAGATACAATGTAACCGTCTCATGTGTTCTATCCACTCCAGGGATCCAATCTCCGAGGAGTCAAGGTCAAAATGGGGAAATCACATGAATCTTCTGAAGCTGAATGTGCCCAATAATTACAATATTCATAGGATCCACATGTAGAAGGAACAGTCCGAATAGCAGAATAATCAGGAGACAGGAATCAGTCAGGACCTTTCTAGAACATTCCAGAATAAAACAATTGATAGAGCTATAGAACAAGTTGTATTCAGTTCAAACAATGAAATAAGAATAATATTCAGCCAATCTATAGAAAATCAGAACATCTAAATGTATAAATGCATCCATGTGTATATAGCAATGTAAGTGTATGTATAGTATGTTTATATACATGTATGTGTCTGTATATTAGGAGTATATATAGTACTAGCTAGGAACCCGTTCTACGCCGGGGTGGCGAGCATTTTTATTGGTATATGGTCTCCCATCCTGGTATGTGCTGCCCCCCTCCTATCCTGGTGTGCATGGCGCCCCTCATCCCTATCCTGCATCATTCATGTATTACACATAAATAATGTGCGCAGTATAACGAGCGGCGGTAACAGCCCCTAATCAGCCATACGACATAACCGTAATGCCGAGCCCAAAACAAGGAAACTTCCTGCAGACACCGCTATCGGTTAATAATAGTCATTCATGTTAATGGTTATTATGGCTGGAAGTTGTCTTTAAGACTTTGTAATTGGGCCATAATCCCCAGAACGGGCCACTCCATTATTACGGCTCATACTCAGATTCTAATGATGGCAATGAGCAAAATCTGATGACTTACCGCCAATGTGACTGCTCCGAGTGCAAATATTCACGGCTGCTGCCAGTCACTGAATGTCGAACGCTGCGCCCATTCCACAGCGAGGAGTGGGGAGTGCACGATATCAATGACTGCGATGCCCCTCCGGGGTCTATAGGGGGTGACACCGTGTACATGCACAATGTGACTCTGAGACTGTATCACACACGAGAGGCTTAGATACAGCAGAAAGTATCACACATGACAGAATTAGATGCACAGCTTCAGAAGACCCCTGTCTCCCAGCTGCACAGCAAATAACGCCTTTATCATCCTCCCCTGGTCCAGCACTGAGTCTTTGCTGCTCCTCCTGGTGTCTGTTGCTGTCTGCAGCTCTGACATCACATCAGCCGCGCTGCAGTCAATCATTGAGTTCAGCGGCTTTGCACAAGTTGACAGACTGACCTGCTGAGCTTACTGATTGGCTGCAGCACAGTTGGTGTGATGTCAATGCAGCAGACAAAAACAGAAACTGGGAGCAGCTTTGGGGACTGAGCATCTGCACCTGGGGAGAATGAGTAAAGAAGAGGATTTTTTTGCTAAATGAACTGCAGTCGGGGGGCAGATATTTTGCTATAACCTCTCAACTCACAACAAGTTCACTGATGGCTTCTCAGTTAGCTCATTCTTAGCAATAGACAGTGCAGCACAGAAACTATTGAAAGCAATGGTGCAAAACGCATAAAGAAAAACAATTGTGAAAAATGTATTTAATTATAAAATGTTCATACCCTTCAATAATGATGGCCTGTCCCTGGGATAGTTACAAGTATCAGATCAAAGGTGACAAATAAAAACAGCTGCAGCAAACTGGAACTGGCACAAACCCGGACATTGTGCATGATTGGTGCTGCAGCACTCTGCAACGTCTCTCATTGAATTAATGGGAAAAAGAGCTGCAGTACCACTAACGGGCACCACATAACGCCTGGCGCTGTCCATCCCCACCCCTTTAATCAGCTCATTGGTAGAGGTTTTGGCAATCTGAACAGTAATGGTCTGATACCGATGTCTTCCTGTAATAATCTCCAGTATGTTCCTTGCAACAGGTTCATCAGTTCTGGACGCAGGACCTGGGTGCGAGTTTCCAACTTCTTAGAGCAATCGCCAATTCCATTCACTGACAGCTAGCAGAGTGTCGCCTTCTTCTCCGTGTCCTTGCTCTTTGCATTCCAGACTACCTGGAGTCAGTCATGATACATATTATGTCCGGGATGGACGTCATAGAAATGGTGCAAAACGGCTGTGATCTCAAGGATCTGCTGTAAAGATTGGGGCCACACACGAAAACTCAGCGCCTCGAGCTCCATGAGACAAAGTATCAGTGTCAGAGAGAGCAGCTTCCATTTACTTCACCTGTCTGTACAGTGGTGCTGCAGATAGATGTATTGTATCGGTACAACGGACGAGATACGGTGCGCTGTCTGCAGGGCCAGCGCCCGGGGTGACACAAAATGCAGCCGTCCTTCACAAGGAGAGAAGACAAAGCAGCGACAGCATGGACGCCACTGAAATAGCCACAATATATACTGTATATATTCTGCATCACCAAGGAGGAGTGAAGGAAGGAAATCACCGGGCGGAGGAGCCACTGAAATAACCACAATATATACTGTATATATCCTGCATCACCAAGGAGGAGTGAAGGGAGGAAATCACCGGACGGAGGAACCACTGAAATAGACACAATATATACTGTATATATCCTGCATCACCAAGGAGGAGTGAAGGGAGGAAATCATCGGGCGGAGGAGCCACTGAAATAGCCACAATATATACTGTATATATCCTGCATCACCAAGGAGGAGTGAAGGGAGGAAATCACCGGGCGGAGGAGCCACTGAAATAACCACAATATATACTGTATATATCCTGCATCACCAAGGAGGAGTGAAGGGAGGAAATCACGGGGCGGAGGAGCCACTGAAATAGCCACAATATATACTGTATATATCCTGCATCACCAAGGAGGAGTGAAGAGAGGAAATCACCGGGCGGAGGAGCCACTGAAATAGACACAATATATACTGTATATATCCAGCAACACCAAGGAGGAGTGAAGAGAGGAAATCACC
The DNA here is from genome assembly GCF_039654945.1 of Dendrobates tinctorius. Lineage (NCBI taxonomy): Eukaryota > Metazoa > Chordata > Amphibia > Anura > Dendrobatidae > Dendrobates > Dendrobates tinctorius. Next base: position 4,700,611 of record NW_027361899.1, on the reverse strand, counting down.
GGGTGGAGGAGCCACTGAAATAACCACAATATATACTGTATATATCCAGCAACACCAAGGAGGAGTGAAGGGAGGAAATCACCGAGCGGAGGAGCCACTGAAATAACCACAATATATACTGTATATATCCTGTATCACCAAGGAGGAGTGAAGAGAGGAAATCACCGGGCGGAGGAACCACTGAAATAACCACAATATATACTGTATATATCCAGCAACACCAAGGAGGAGTGAAGGGAGGAAATCACCGAGCGGAGGAGCCACTGAAATAACCACAATATATACTGTATATATCCTGCATCACCAAGGAGGAGTGAACGGAGGAAATCACCGGGCGGAGGAGCCACTGAAATAGACACAATATATACTGTATATATCCAGCAACACCAAGGAGGAGTGAAGGGAGGAAATCACCGGGCGGAGGAGCCACTGAAATAGACACAATATATACTGTATATATCCAGCAACACCAAGGAGGAGTGAAGGGAGGAAATCATCGGGCGGAGGAGCCACTGAAATAGACACAATATATACTGTATATATCCAGCAACACCAAGGAGGAGTGAAGGGAGGAAATCACCGGGCGGAGGAGCCACTGAAATAGACACAATATATACTGTATATATCCAGCAACACCAAGGAGAAGTGAAGGGAGGAAATCACCGAGCGGAGGAGCCACTGAAATAGACACAATATATACTGTATATATCCTGCATCACCAAGGAGGAGTGAAGGGAGGAAATCACCGGACGGAGGAGCCACTGAAATAGCCACAATATATACTGTATATATCCTGCATCACCAAGGAGGAGTGAAGGAAGGAAATCACCGGGCGGAGGAGCCACTGAAATAGCCACAATATATACTGTATATAAACTGCATCACCAAGGAGGAGTGAAGGGAGGAAATCACCGGACCGAGGAGCCACTGAAATAGCCACAATATATACTGTATATATCCAGCATCACCAAGGAGGAGGGAAGGGAGGAAATCACCGGGCGGAGGAGCCACTGAAATAGCCACAATATATTCTGTCTATATCCTGCATCACCAAGGAGGAGTGAAGGGAGGAAATCACCGGACGGAGGAGCCACTGAAATAGCCACAATATATACTGTATATATCCTGCATCACCAAGGAGGAGTGAAGGGAGGAAATCACCGGGCGGAGGAGCCACTGAAATAGCCACAATATATACTGTATATAAACTGCATCACCAAGGAGGAGTGAAGGGAGGAAATCACCGGACCGAGGAGCCACTGAAATAGCCACAATATATACTGTATATATCCAGCATCACCAAGGAGGAGGGAAGGGAGGAAATCACCGGACCGAGGAGCCACTGAAATAGCCACAATATATTCTGTCTATATCCTGCATCACCAAGGAGGAGTGAAGGGAGGAAATCACCGGGCGGAGGAGCCACTGAAATAGCCACAATATATACTGTCTATATCCTGCATCACCAAGGAGGAGTGAAGGGAGGAAATCATCGGGCGGAGGAGCCACTGAAATAGACACAATATATACTGTATATATCCTGCATTACCAGGGAGGAGTGAAGGGAGGAAATCACCGGGCGGAGGAGCCACTGAAATAACCACAATATATACTGTATATATCCTGCACCACCAAGGAGGAGTGAAGTGAGGAAATCACCAGGAGGAGGAGCCACTGAAAGCCACAATATATACTGTATATATCCAGCAACACCAAGGAGGAGTGAAGAGAGGAAATCACCGGGCAGAGGAGCCACTGAAATAGCCACAATATATACTGTATATATCCTGCATCACCAAGGAGGAGTGAAGGGTGGAAATCACCGGGCGGAGGAGCCACTGAAAGCCACAATATATACTGTATATATCCTGCATCACCAAGGAGGAGTGAAGGGTGGAAATCACCGGGCGGAGGAGCCACTGAAATAACCACAATATATACTGTATATATCCTGCATCACCAAGGAGGAGTGAAGGAAGGAAATTACTGGGCGGAGGAGCCACTGAAATATCCACAATATATACTGTATATATCCTGCATCACCAAGGAGGAGTGAAGGGAGGAAATCATCGGGCGGAGGAGCCACTGAAATAGACACAATATATACTGTATATATCCTGCATCACCAGGGAGGAGTGAAGGGAGGAAATCACCGGGCGGAGGAGCCACTGAAATAGACACAATATATACTGTATATATCCAGCAACACCAAGGAGGAGTGAAGGGAGGAAATCACCGGGCGGAGGAGCCACTGAAATAGACACAATATATACTATATATATCCTGCATCACCAAGGAGGAGTGAAGGGAGGAAATCACCAGGCGGAGGAGCCACTGAAATAGCCACAATATATACTGTCTATATCCTGCATCACCAAGGAGGAGTGAAGGGAGGAAATCACCGGACGGAGGAGCCACTGAAATAGCCACAATATATACTGTATATATCCTGCATCACCAAGGAGGAGTGAAGGGAGGAAATCATCGGGCGGAGGAGCCACTGAAATAGCCACAATATATACTGTATATATCCTGCATCACCAAGGAGGAGTGAAGTCAGGAAATCACCGGGCGGAGGAGCCACTGAAATAGACACAATATATACTATATATATCCTGCATCACCAAGGAGGAGTGAAGGGAGGAAATCACCAGGCGGAGGAGCCACTGAAATAGCCACAATATATACTGTCTATATCCTGCATCACCAAGGAGGAGTGAAGGGAGGAAATCACCGGACGGAGGAGCCACTGAAATAGCCACAATATATACTGTATATATCCTGCATCACCAAGGAGGAGTGAAGGGAGGAAATCATCGGGCGGAGGAGCCACTGAAATAGCCACAATATATACTGTATATAAACTGCATCACCAAGGAGGAGTGAAGGGAGGAAATCACCGGACGGAGGAGCCACTGAAATAGCCACAATATATACTGTATATATCCTGCATCACCAAGGAGGAGTGAAGGAAGGAAATCACCGGGCGGAGGAGCCACTGAAATAGCCACAATATATACTGTATATAAACTGCATCACCAAGGAGGAGTGAAGGGAGGAAGTCACCGGACCGAGGAGCCACTGAAATAGCCACAATATATACTGTATATATCCAGCATCACCAAGGAGGAGGGAAGGGAGGAAATCACCGGGCGGAGGAGCCACTGAAATAGCCACAATATATTCTGTCTATATCCTGCATCACCAAGGAGGAGTGAAGGGAGGAAATCACCGGACGGAGGAGCCACTGAAATAGCCACAATATATACTGTATATATCCTGCATCACCAAGGAGGAGTGAAGGGAGGAAATCACCGGGCGGAGGAGCCACTGAAATAGCCACAATATATACTGTATATATCCTGCATCACCAAGGAGGAGTGAAGGAAGGAAATCACCGGGCGGAGGAGCCACTGAAATAGCCACAATATATACTGTATATAAACTGCATCACCAAGGAGGAGTGAAGGGAGGAAATCACCGGACCGAGGAGCCACTGAAATAGCCACAATATATACTGTATATATCCAGCATCACCAAGGAGGAGGGAAGGGAGGAAATCACCGGGCGGAGGAGCCACTGAAATAGCCACAATATATTCTGTCTATATCCTGCATCACCAAGGAGGAGTGAAGGGAGGAAATCACCGGACGGAGGAGCCACTGAAATAGCCACAATATATACTGTATATATCCTGCATCACCAAGGAGGAGTGAAGGGAGGAAATCACCGGGCGGAGGAGCCACTGAAATAGCCACAATATATACTGTATATAAACTGCATCACCAAGGAGGAGTGAAGGGAGGAAATCACCGGACCGAGGAGCCACTGAAATAGCCACAATATATACTGTATATATCCAGCATCACCAAGGAGGAGGGAAGGGAGGAAATCACCGGACCGAGGAGCCACTGAAATAGCCACAATATATTCTGTCTATATCCTGCATCACCAAGGAGGAGTGAAGGGAGGAAATCACCGGGCGGAGGAGCCACTGAAATAGCCACAATATATACTGTCTATATCCTGCATCACCAAGGAGGAGTGAAGGGAGGAAATCATCGGGCGGAGGAGCCACTGAAATAGACACAATATATACTGTATATATCCTGCATTACCAGGGAGGAGTGAAGGGAGGAAATCACCGGGCGGAGGAGCCACTGAAATAACCACAATATATACTGTATATATCCTGCACCACCAAGGAGGAGTGAAGTGAGGAAATCACCAGGAGGAGGAGCCACTGAAAGCCACAATATATACTGTATATATCCAGCAACACCAAGGAGGAGTGAAGAGAGGAAATCACCGGGCAGAGGAGCCACTGAAATAGCCACAATATATACTGTATATATCCTGCATCACCAAGGAGGAGTGAAGGGTGGAAATCACCGGGCGGAGGAGCCACTGAAAGCCACAATATATACTGTATATATCCTGCATCACCAAGGAGGAGTGAAGGGTGGAAATCACCGGGCGGAGGAGCCACTGAAATAACCACAATATATACTCTATATATCCTGCATCACCAAGGAGGAGTGAAGGGAGGAAATTACTGGGCAGAGGAGCCACTGAAATATCCACAATATATACTGTATATATCCTGCATCACCAAGGAGGAGTGAAGGGAGGAAATCATCGGGCGGAGGAGCCACTGAAATAGACACAATATATACTGTATATATCCTGCATCACCAGGGAGGAGTGAAGGGAGGAAATCACCGGGCGGAGGAGCCACTGAAATAGACACAATATATACTATATATATCCTGCATCACCAAGGAGGAGTGAAGGGAGGAAATCACCAGGCGGAGGAGCCACTGAAATAGCCACAATATATACTGTCTATATCCTGCATCACCAAGGAGGAGTGAAGGGAGGAAATCACCGGGCGGAGGAGCCAATGAAATAGCCACAATATATTCTGTCTATATCCTGCATCACCAAGGAGAAGTGAAGGGAGGAAATCACCGGGCGGAGGAGCCACTGAAATAGCCACAATATATACTGTATATATCCTGCATTACCAGGGAGGAGTGAAGGGAGGAAATCACCGGGCGGAGGAGCCAATGAAATAGCCACAATATATACTGTCTATATCCTGCATCACCAAGGAGGAGTGAAGGGAGGAAATCATCGGGCGGAGGAGCCACTGAAATAGCCACAATATATACTGTCTATATCCTGCATCACCAAGGAGGAGTGAAGGGAGGAAATCACCGGACGGAGGAGCCACTGAAATAACCACAATATATACTGTATATAAACTGCATCACCAAGGAGGAGTGAAGGGAGGAAATCACCGGACGGAGGAGCCACTGAAATAGCCACAATATATACTGTATATATCCTGCATCACCAAGGAGGAGTGAAGTCAGGAAATCACCGGACGGAGGAGCCACTGAAATAGCCACAATATATTCTGTCTATATCCTGCATCACCAAGGAGAAGTGAAGGGAGGAAATCACCGGGCGGAGGAGCCACTGAAATAGCCACAATATATACTGTATATATCCTGCATTACCAGGGAGGAGTGAAGGGAGGAAATCACCGGGCGGAGGAGCCAATGAAATAGCCACAATATATACTGTCTATATCCTGCATCACCAAGGAGGAGTGAAGGGAGGAAATCATCGGGCGGAGGAGCCACTGAAATAGCCACAATATATACTGTCTATATCCTGCATCACCAAGGATGAGTGAAGGGTGGAAATCACCGGGCGGAGGAGCCACTGAAATAACAACAATATATACTGTATATATCCTGCACCACCAAGGAGGAGTGAACGGAGGAAATCACCAGGCGGAGGAGCCACTGAAAGCCACAATATATACTGTATATATCCTGCATTACCAGGGAGGAGTGAAGGGAGGAAATCACCGGGCGGAGGAGCCAATGAAATAGCCACAATATATACTGTCTATATCCTGCATCACCAAGGAGGAGTGAAGGGAGGAAATCATCGGGCGGAGGAGCCACTGAAATAGCCACAATATATACTGTCTATATCCTGCATCACCAAGGATGAGTGAAGGGAGGAAATCACCGGGCGGAGGAGCCAATGAAATAGCCACAATATATACTGTCTATATCCTGCATCACCAAGGAGGAGTGAAGGGAGGAAATCATCGGGCGGAGGAGCCACTGAAATAGCCACAATATATACTGTCTATATCCTGCATCACCAAGGATGAGTGAAGGGTGGAAATCACCGGGCGGAGGAGCCACTGAAATAGCCACAATATATACTGTATATATCCTGCATCACCAAGGAGGAGTGAAGGGAGGAAATCACCGGGCGGAGGAGCCACTGAAATAGCCACAATATATACTGTATATAAACTGCATCACCAAGGAGGAGTGAAGGGAGGAAATCACCGGACCGAGGAGCCACTGAAATAGCCACAATATATACTGTATATATCCAGCATCACCAAGGAGGAGGGAAGGGAGGAAATCACCGGACCGAGGAGCCACTGAAATAGCCACAATATATTCTGTCTATATCCTGCATCACCAAGGAGGAGTGAAGGGAGGAAATCACCGGGCGGAGGAGCCACTGAAATAGCCACAATATATACTGTCTATATCCTGCATCACCAAGGAGGAGTGAAGGGAGGAAATCATCGGGCGGAGGAGCCACTGAAATAGACACAATATATACTGTATATATCCTGCATTACCAGGGAGGAGTGAAGGGAGGAAATCACCGGGCGGAGGAGCCACTGAAATAACCACAATATATACTGTATATATCCTGCACCACCAAGGAGGAGTGAAGTGAGGAAATCACCAGGAGGAGGAGCCACTGAAAGCCACAATATATACTGTATATATCCAGCAACACCAAGGAGGAGTGAAGAGAGGAAATCACCGGGCAGAGGAGCCACTGAAATAGCCACAATATATACTGTATATATCCTGCATCACCAAGGAGGAGTGAAGGGTGGAAATCACCGGGCGGAGGAGCCACTGAAAGCCACAATATATACTGTATATATCCTGCATCACCAAGGAGGAGTGAAGGGTGGAAATCACCGGGCGGAGGAGCCACTGAAATAACCACAATATATACTCTATATATCCTGCATCACCAAGGAGGAGTGAAGGGAGGAAATTACTGGGCAGAGGAGCCACTGAAATATCCACAATATATACTGTATATATCCTGCATCACCAAGGAGGAGTGAAGGGAGGAAATCATCGGGCGGAGGAGCCACTGAAATAGACACAATATATACTGTATATATCCTGCATCACCAGGGAGGAGTGAAGGGAGGAAATCACCGGGCGGAGGAGCCACTGAAATAGACACAATATATACTATATATATCCTGCATCACCAAGGAGGAGTGAAGGGAGGAAATCACCAGGCGGAGGAGCCACTGAAATAGCCACAATATATACTGTCTATATCCTGCATCACCAAGGAGGAGTGAAGGGAGGAAATCACCGGGCGGAGGAGCCAATGAAATAGCCACAATATATTCTGTCTATATCCTGCATCACCAAGGAGAAGTGAAGGGAGGAAATCACCGGGCGGAGGAGCCACTGAAATAGCCACAATATATACTGTATATATCCTGCATTACCAGGGAGGAGTGAAGGGAGGAAATCACCGGGCGGAGGAGCCAATGAAATAGCCACAATATATACTGTCTATATCCTGCATCACCAAGGAGGAGTGAAGGGAGGAAATCATCGGGCGGAGGAGCCACTGAAATAGCCACAATATATACTGTCTATATCCTGCATCACCAAGGAGGAGTGAAGGGAGGAAATCACCGGACGGAGGAGCCACTGAAATAACCACAATATATACTGTATATAAACTGCATCACCAAGGAGGAGTGAAGGGAGGAAATCACCGGACGGAGGAGCCACTGAAATAGCCACAATATATACTGTATATATCCTGCATCACCAAGGAGGAGTGAAGTCAGGAAATCACCGGACGGAGGAGCCACTGAAATAGCCACAATATATTCTGTCTATATCCTGCATCACCAAGGAGAAGTGAAGGGAGGAAATCACCGGGCGGAGGAGCCACTGAAATAGCCACAATATATACTGTATATATCCTGCATTACCAGGGAGGAGTGAAGGGAGGAAATCACCGGGCGGAGGAGCCAATGAAATAGCCACAATATATACTGTCTATATCCTGCATCACCAAGGAGGAGTGAAGGGAGGAAATCATCGGGCGGAGGAGCCACTGAAATAGCCACAATATATACTGTCTATATCCTGCATCACCAAGGATGAGTGAAGGGTGGAAATCACCGGGCGGAGGAGCCACTGAAATAACAACAATATATACTGTATATATCCTGCACCACCAAGGAGGAGTGAACGGAGGAAATCACCAGGCGGAGGAGCCACTGAAAGCCACAATATATACTGTATATATCCTGCATCACCAAGGATGAGTGAAGGGTGGAAATCACCGGGCGGAGGAGCCACTGAATGCCACAATATATACTGTATATATCCTGTATCACCAAGGAGGAGTGAAGGGTGGAAATTACCGGGCGGAGGAGCCACTGAAATAACCACAATATATACTGTATATATCCTGCATCATCAAGGAGGAGTGAAGGGAGGAAATCATCGGGCGGAGGAGCCACTGAATGCCACAATATATACTGTATATATCCTGTATCACCAAGGAGGAGTGAAGGGAGGAAATCATCGGGCGGAGGAGCCACTGAAATAGCCACAATATATACTGTATATATCCTGCATCACCAAGGAGGAGTGAAGGGAGGAAATCATCGGGCGGAGGAGCCACTGAAATAGCCACAATATATACTGTATATATCCTGCATCACCAAGGAGGAGTGAAGGGTGGAAATCACCGGGCGGAGGAGCCACTGAATGCCACAATATATACTGTATATATCCTGTATCACCAAGGAGGAGTGAAGGGTGGAAATCACCGGGCGGAGGAGCCACTGAAATAACCACAATATATACTGTATATATCCTGCATCACCAAGGAGGAGTGAAGGGAGGAAATCATCGGGCGGAGGAGCCACTGAAATAGCCACAATATATACTGTATATATCCTGCATCACCAAGGAGGAGTGAAGGGAGGAAATCATCGGGTGGAGGAGCCACTGAAATAGCCACAATATATACTGTATATATCCTGCATCACCAAGGAGGAGTGAAGGGAGGAAATCATCGGGCGGAGGAGCCACTGAAATAGCCATAATATATACTGTATATATCCTGCATCACCAAGGAGGAGTGAAGGGAGGAAATCACCGGACGGAGGAGCCTCTGAAATAACCACAATATATACTGTATATATCCTGCAACACAAAGGAGGAGTGAAGGGAGGAAATCATCGGGCGGAGGAGCCACTGAAATAGCCACAATATATACTGTATATATCCTGCATCACCAAGGAGGAGTGAAGGGAGGAAATCATCGGGCGGAGGAGCCACTGAAATAGACACAATATATACTGTATATATCCTGCATCACCAAGGAGGAGTGAAGGGAGGAAATCACCGGGCGGAGGAGCCACTGAAATAGCCACAATATATACTGTATATATCCTGCATCACCAAGGAGGAGTGAAGGAAGGAAATCACCGGGCAGAGGAGTCACTGAAATATCCACAATATATACTGTATATATACTGCATCACCAAGGAGGCGTGAAGGAAGGAAATCACCGGGCGGAGGAGCCACTGAAATAGCCATAATATATACTGTATATATCCTGCATCACCAAGGAGGAGTGAAGGCAGGAAATCACCGGACCGAGGAGCCACTGAAATATCCACAATATATACTGTATATATCCTGCATCACCAAGGAGGAGTGAAGGGAGGAAATCACCGGGCGGAGGAGCCACTGAAATAGCCACAATATATACTGTATATATCCTGCATCACCAGGGAGGATTGAAGGGAGGAAATCATCGGGCGGAGGAGCCACTGAAATAGCCACAATATATACTGTATATATCCTGCATCACCAAGGAGGATTGAAGGGAGGAAATCACCGGGCGGAGGAGCCACTGAAATAGCCACAATATATACTGTATATATCCTGCATCACCAAGGAGGAGTGAAGGGAGGAAATCATCGGGCGGAGGAGCCACTGAAATAGCCATAATATATACTGTATATATCCTGCATCACCAAGGAGGAGTGAAGGGAGGAAATCACCGGACGGAGGAGCCTCTGAAATAACCACAATATATACTGTATATATCCTGCAACACAAAGGAGGAGTGAAGGGAGGAAATCATCGGGCGGAGGAGCCACTGAAATAGCCACAATATATACTGTATATATCCTGCATCACCAAGGAGGAGTGAAGGGAGGAAATCATCGGGCGGAGGAGCCACTGAAATAGACACAATATATACTGTATATATCCTGCATCACCAAGGAGGAGTGAAGGGAGGAAATCACCGGGCGGAGGAGCCACTGAAATAGCCACAATATATACTGTATATATCCTGCATCACCAAGGAGGAGTGAAGGAAGGAAATCACCGGGCAGAGGAGTCACTGAAATATCCACAATATATACTGTATATATACTGCATCACCAAGGAGGCGTGAAGGAAGGAAATCACCGGGCGGAGGAGCCACTGAAATAGCCATAATATATACTGTATATATCCTGCATCACCAAGGAGGAGTGAAGGCAGGAAATCACCGGACCGAGGAGCCACTGAAATATCCACAATATATACTGTATATATCCTGCATCACCAAGGAGGAGTGAAGGGAGGAAATCACCGGGCGGAGGAGCCACTGAAATAGCCACAATATATACTGTATATATCCTGCATCACCAGGGAGGATTGAAGGGAGGAAATCATCGGGCGGAGGAGCCACTGAAATAGCCACAATATATACTGTATATATCCTGCATCACCAAGGAGGATTGAAGGGAGGAAATCACCGGGCGGAGGAGCCACTGAAATAACCACAATATATACTGTATATATCCTGCATCACCAGGGAGGAGTGAAGGGAGGAAATCACCGGGCAGAGGAGCCACTGAAATATCCACAATATATACTGTATATATCCTGCATCACCAGGGAGGAGTGAAGGGAGGAAATCACCGGGCGGAGGAGCCACTGAAATAGCCACAATATATACTGTATATATCCTGCATCACCAAGGAGGAGTGAAGGGAGGAAATCACCGGGCGGAGGAGCCACTGAAATATCCACAATATATACTGTATATATCCTGCATCACCAAGGAGGAGTGAAGGGAGGAAATCACCGGGCGGAGGAGCCACTGAAATATCCACAATATATACTGTATATATCCTGCATCACCAGGGAGGAGTGAAGGGAGGAAATCACCGGGCGGAGGAGCCACTGAAATAGCCACAATATATACTGTTTATATCCTGCATCACCAGGGAGGATTGAAGGGAGGAAATCATCGGGCGGAGGAGCCACTGAAATATCCACAATATATACTGTATATATCCTGCATCACCAAGGAGGAGTGAAGGGAGGAAATCACCGGGCGGAGGAGCCACTGAAATAGCCACAATATATACTGTATATATCCTGCATCACCAAGGAGGAGTGAAGGGAGGAAATCACCGGGCGGAGGAGCCACTGAAATAGCCACAATATATACTGTATATATCCTGCATCACCAAGGAGGAGTGAAGGGAGGAAATCACCGGGCGGAGGAGCCACTGAAATAGCCACAATATATACTGTATATATCCTGCATCACCAAGGAGGAGTGAAGGGAGGAAATCACCGGACCGAGGAGCCACTGAAATATCCACAATATATACTGTATATATCCTGCATCACCAAGGAGGAGTGAAGGGAGGAAATCACCGGGCGGAGGAGCCACTGAAATAGCCACAATATATACTGTATATATCCTGCATCACCAGGGAGGATTGAAGGGAGGAAATCATCAGGCGGAGGAGCCACTGAAATAGCCACAATATATACTGTATATATCCAGCATCACCAAGGAGGATTGAAGGGAGGAAATCACCGGGCGGAGGAGCCACTGAAATAACCACAATATATACTGTATATATCCTGCATCACCAGGGAGGAGTGAAGGGAGGAAATCACCGGGCGGAGGAGCCACTGAAATATCCACAATATATACTGTCTATATCCTGCATCACCAAGGAGGAGTGAAGGGAGGAAATCACCGGGCGGAGGAGCCACTGAAATAGCCACAATATATACTGTATATATCCTGCATCACCAAGGAGGAGTGAAGGGAGGAAATCACCGGGCGGAGGAGCCACTGAAATAGCCACAATATATACTGTATATATCCTGCATCACCAAGGAGGAGTGAAGGGAGGAAATCACCGGGCGGAGGAGCCACTGAAATAGCCACAATATATACTGTATATATCCTGCATCACCAAGGAGGATTGAAGGGAGGAAATCACCAGGCGGAGGAGCCACTGAAATATCCACAATATATACTGTCTATATCCTGCATCACCAAGGAGGAGTGAAGGGAGGAAATCACCGGGCGGAGGAGCCACTGAAATAGCCACAATATATACTGTATATATCCTGCATCACCAAGGAGGAGTGAAGGGAGGAAATCACCGGGCGGAGGAGCCACTGAAATAGCCACAATATATACTGTATATATCCTGCATCACCAAGGAGGAGTGAAGGGAGGAAATCACCGGGCGGAGGAGCCACTGAAATAGCCACAATATATACTGTATATATCCTGCATCACCAAGGAGGATTGAAGGGAGGAAATCACCGGGCGGAGGAGCCACTGAAATATCCACAATATATACTGTCTATATCCTGCATCACCAAGGAGGAGTGAAGGGAGGAAATCATCGGGTGGAGGAGCCACTGAAATAGCCACAATATATACTGTATATATCCTGCATCACCAAGGAGGAGTGAAGGGAGGAAATCACCGGGCGGAAGAGCCACTGAAATAGCCACAATATATACTGTATATATCCTGCATCACCAAGGAGGAGTGAAGGGAGGAAATCACCGGGAGGAGGAGCCACTGAAATAGCCACAATATATACTGTATATATCCTGCATCACCAGGGAGGATTGAAGGGAGGAAATCATCGGGCGGAGGAGCCACTGAAATAGCCACAATATATACTGTATATATCCTGCATCACCAAGGAGGATTGAAGGGAGGAAATCACCGGGCGGAGGAGCCACTGAAATATCCACAATATATACTGTCTATATCCTGCATCACCAAGGAGGATTGAAGGGAGGAAATCATCGGGCGGAGGAGCCACTGAAATAGCCACAATATATACTGTATATATCCTACATCACCAGGGAGGATTGAAGGGAGGAAATCACCGGGCGGAGGAGCCACTGAAATAGCCACAATATATACTGTATATATCCTGCATCACCAGGGAGGATTGAAGGGAGGAAATCACCGGGCGGAGGAGCCACTGAAATAGCAACAATATATACTGTATATATCCTGCATCACCAAGGAGGAGTGAAGGGAGGAAATCATCCGGCGGAGGAGCCACTGAAATAGCCACAATATATACTGTATATATCCTGCATCACCAAGGAGGAGTGAAGGGAGGAAATCACCGGGCGGAGGAGCCACTGAAATAGCCACAATATATACTGTATATATCCTGCATCACCAAGGAGGAGTGAAGGGAGGAAATCACCGGGCGGAGGAGCCACTGAAATAACCACAATATATACTGTATATATCCTGCATCACCAAGGAGGAGTGAAGGGAGGAAATCACCGGGCGGAGGAGCCACTGAAATATCCACAATATATACTGTCTATATCCTGCAACACCAGGGAGGAGTGAAGGGAGGAAATCACCAGGCGGAGGAGCCACTGAAATAGCCACAATATATACTGTATATATCCTGCATCACCAAGGAGGATTGAAGGGAGGAAATCATCGGGCGAAGGAGCCACTGAAATAACCACAATATATACTGTATATATCCTGCATCACCAAGGAGGAGTGAAGGGAGGAAATCTCCAGGCGGAGGAGCCACTGAAATAGACACAATATATACTGTATATATCCTGCATCACCAAGGAGGAGTGAAGGGAGGAAATCACCGGGCGGAGGAGCCACTGAAATAGCCACAATATATACTGTATATATCCTGCATCACCAAGGAGGAGTGAAGGGAGGAAATCACCGGGCGGAGGAGCCACTGAAATAGCCACAATATATACTGTATATATCCTGCATCACCAAGGAGGAGTGAAGGGAGAAAATCACCGGGCGGAGGAGCCACTGAAATAACCACAATATATACTGTATATATCCTGCATCACCAAGGAGGAGTGAAGGGAGGAAATCACCGGGCGGAGGAGCCACTGAAATAGCCACAATATATACTGTATATATCCTGCAACATCAAGGAGGGGTAAAGGGAGGAAATCATCGGGCGGAGGAGCCACTGAAATAGCCACAATATATACTGTATATATCCTGCAACATCAAGGAGGGGTAAAGGGAGGAAATCACCGGGCGGAGGAGCCACTGAAATAGACACAATATATACTGTATATATCCTGCAACATCAAGGAGGAGTGAAGGGAGGAAATCACCGGGCGGAGGAGCCACTGAAATAACCACAATATATACTGTATATATCCTGCATCACCAAGGAGGAGTGAAGGAAGGAAATCACCGGGCGGAGGAGCCACTGAAATATCCACAATATATACTGTATATATCCTGCATCACCAAGGAGGAGTGAAGGGAGGAAATCACCGGGCGGAGGAGCCACTGAAATATCCACAATATATACTGTATATATCCTGCATCACCAAGGAGGAGTGAAGGAAGGAAATCACCGGGCGGAGGAGCCACTGAAATATCCACAATATATACTGTATATATCCTGCATCACCAAGGAGTAGTGAAGGGAGGAAATCACCGGGCGGAGGAGCCACTGAAATAGCCACAATATATACTGTATATATCCTGCATCACCAAGGAGGGGTAAAGGGAGGAAATCATCGGGCGGAGGAGCCACTGAAATAGCCACAATATATACTGTATATATCCTGCATCACCAAGGAGGAGTGAAGGAAGGAAATCACCGGGCGGAGGAGCCACTGAAATAGCCACAATATATACTGTATATATCCTGCACCACCAAGGAGGAGTGAAGGGAGGAAATCACCGGGCGGAGGAGCCACTGAAATAGCCACAATATATACTGTATATATCCTGCATCACCAAGGAGGGGTAAAGGGAGGAAATCATAGGGCGGAGGAGCCACTGAAATAGCCACAATATATACTGTATATATCCTGCATCACCAAGGAGGAGTGAAGGAAGGAAATCACCGGGCGGAGGAGCTAATGAAATAGCCACAATAAATACTGTATATATCCTGCATCACCAAGGAGGAGTGAAGGGAGGAAATCATCGGGCGGAGGAGCCACTGAAATAGCCACAATATATACTGTATATATCCTGCATCACCAAGGAGGAGTGAAGGGAGGAAATCATCGGGCGGAGGAGCCACTGAAATAGCCACAATATATACTGTATATATCCTGCATCACCAAGGAGGAGTGAAGGAAGGAAATCATCGGGCGGAGGAGCCACTGAAATAGCCACAATATATACTGTATATATCCTGCATCACCAAGGAGGAGTGAAGGAAGGAAATCACCGGGCGGAGGAGCCACTGAAATATCCACAATATATACTGTATATATCCTGCATCACCAAGGAGGAGTGAAGGGAGGAAATCATCGGGCGGAGGAGCCACTGAAATAGCCACAATATATACTGTATATATCCTGCATCACCAAGGAGGAGTGAAGGGAGGAAATCATCGGGCGGAGGAGCCACTGAAATAGCCACAATATATACTGTATATATCCTGCATCACCAAGGAGGAGTGAAGGAAGGAAATCACCGGGCGGAGGAGCCACTGAAATAGCCACAATATATACTGTATATATCCTGCATCACCAGGGAGGAGTGAAGGGAGGAAATCACCGGGCGGAGGAGCCACTGAAATAACTACAATATATACTGTATATATCCTGCATCACCAAGGAGGAGTGAAGGGAGGAAATCACCGGGCGGAGGAGCCACTGAAATAACCACAATATATACTGTATATATCCTGCATCACCAAGGAGGAGTGAAGGGAGGAAATCACCGGGCAGAGGAGCCTCTGAAATAACCACAATATATACTGTATATATCCTGCATCACCAAGGAGGAGTGAAGGGAGGAAATCATCGGACGGAGGAGCCACTGAAATAGCCACAATATATACTGTATATATCCTGCATCACCAGGGAGGAATGAAGGGAGAAAATTATCGGGCGGAGGAGCCACTGAAATAACCACAATATATACTGTATATATCCTGCATCACCAGGGAGGAATGAAGGGAGAAAATTATCGGGCGGAGGAGCCAATGAAATAGCCACAATATATACTGTATATATCCTGCATCACCAGGGAGGAGTGAAGGGAGGAAATCACCGGGCGGAGGAGCCACTGAAATAACCACAATATATACTGTATATATCCTGCATCACCAGGGAGGAATGAAGGGAGGAAATCACCGGGCGGAGGAGCCACTGAAATAGACACAATATATACTGTATATATCCTGCATCACCAGGGAGGAGTGAAGGGAGGAAATCACCGGGCGGAGGAGCCACTGAAATAACCACAATATATACTGTATATATCCTGCATCACCAGGGAGGAATGAAGGGAGGAAATCACCGGGCGGAGGAGCCACTGAAATAGCCACAATATATACTGTATATATCCTGCATCACCAGGGAGGAGTGAAGGGAGGAAATCACCGGGCGGAGGAGCCACTGAAATAGCCACAATATATACTGTATATATCCTGCATCACCAAGGAGGAGTGAAGGGAGGAAATCATCGGGCGGAGGAGCCACTGAAATAGCCACAATATATACTGTATATATCCTGCATCACCAGGGAGGAGTGAAGGGGGGAAATCACCGGGCGGAGGAGCCACTGAAATAGCCACAATATATACTGTATATATCCTGCATCACCAGGGAGGAGTGAAGGGGGGAAATCACCGGGCGGAGGAGCCACTGAAATAACCACAATATATACTGTATATATCCTGCATCACCAAGGAGGAGTGAAGGGGGGAAATCACCGGGCGGAGGAGCCACTGAAATAACCACAATATATACTGTATATATCCTACATCACCAAGGAGGAGTGAAGGGGGGAAATCACCGGGCGGAGGAGCCACTGAAATAACCACAATATATACTGTATATATCCTGCATCACCAAGGAGGAGTGAAGGGGGGAAATCACCGGGCGGAGGAGCCACTGAAATAACCACAATATATACTGTATATATCCTACATCACCAAGGAGGAGTGAAGGGAGGAAATCACCGGGCAGAGGAGCCACTGAAATAACCACAATATATACTGTATATATCCTGCATCACCAGGGAGGAGTGAAGGGAGGAAATCACCGGGCAGAGGAGCCACTGAAATAACCACAATATATACTGTATATATCCTGCATCACCAGGGAGGAGTGAAGGGGGGAAATCACCGGGCGGAGGAGCCACTGAAATAACCACAATATATACTGTATATATCCTACATCACCAAGGAGGAGTGAAGGGGGGAAATCACCGGGCAGAGGAGCCACTGAAATAACCACAATATATACTGTATATATCCTGCATCACCAAGGAGGAGTGAAGGGGGGAAATCACCGGGCGGAGGAGCCACTGAAATAAACACAATATATACTGTATATATCCTGCATCACCAAGGAGGAGTGAAGGGGGGAAATCACCGGGCGGAGGAGCCACTGAAATAACCACAATATATACTGTATATATCCTGCATCACCAAGGAGGAGTGAAGGAAGGAAATCATCGGGCGGAGGAGCCACTGAAATAGCCACAATATATACTGTATATATCCTGCATCACCAGGGAGGAGTGAAGGGAGGAAATCACCGGGCGGAGGAGCCACTGAAATAAACACAATATATACTGTATATATCCTGCATCACCAAGGAGGAGTGAAGGGGGGAAATCACCGGGCGGAGGAGCCACTGAAATAACCACAATATATACTGTATATATCCTGCATCACCAAGGAGGAGTGAAGGAAGGAAATCATCGGGCGGAGGAGCCACTGAAATAGCCACAATATATACTGTATATATCCTGCATCACCAGGGAGGAGTGAAGGGAGGAAATCACCGGGCGGAGGAGCCACTGAAATATCCACAATATATACTGTATATATCCTGCATCACCAAGGAGGAGTGAAGGGAGGAAATCATCGGGCGGAGGAGCCACTGAAATAGCCACAATATATACTGTATATATCCTGCATCACCAGGGAGGATTGAAGAGAGGAAATCATCGGGCGGAGGAGCCACTGAAATAGCCACAATATATACTGTATATATCCTGCATCACCAAGGAGGAGTGAAGGGAGGAAATCACCGGGCGGAGGAGCCACTGAAATAACCACAATATATACTGTATATATCCTGCATCACCAAGGAGGAGTGAAGGGGGGAAATCACCGGGCGGAGGAGCCACTGAAATAACCACAATATATACTGTATATATCCTGCATCACCAAGGAGGAGTGAAGGGAGGAAATCACCGGGCGGAGGAGCCACTGAAATAACCACAATATATACTGTATATATCCTGCATCACCAAGGAGGAGTGAAGGGGGGAAATCACCGGGCGGAGGAGCCACTGAAATAACCACAATATATACTGTATATATCCTGCATCACCAAGGAGGAGTGAAGGGAGGAAATCACCGGGCGGAGGAGCCACTGAAATAGCCACAATATATACTGTATATATCCTGCATCACCAAGGAGGAGTGAAGGGAGGAAATCACCGGGCGGAGGAGCCACTGAAATAACCACAATATATACTGTATATATCCTGCATCACCAAGGAGGAGTGAAGGGGGGAAATCACCGGGCGGAGGAGCCACTGAAATAACCACAATATATACTGTATATATCCTACATCACCAAGGAGGAGTGAAGGGGGGAAATCACCGGGCAGAGGAGCCATTGAAATAACCACAATATATACTGTATATATCCTGCATCACCAGGGAGGAGTGAAGGGAGGAAATCACCGGGCGGAGGAGCCACTGAAATAACCACAATATATACTGTATATATCCTGCAACACCAAGGAGGAGTGAAGAGAGGAAATCATCGGGCGGAGGAGCCACTGAAATAACCACAATATATACTGTATATATCCTGCATCACCAAGGAGGAGTGAAGAGAGGAAATCATCGGGCGGAGGAGCCACTGAAATAGCCACAATATATACTGTATATATCCTGCATCACCAAGGAGGAGTGAAGGGAGGAAATCACCGGGCGGAGGAGCCAATGAAAGAACCATAATATATAATGTATATATCCTGCATCACCAGGGAGGAATGAAGGGAGGAAATCACCGGGCGGAGGAGCCACTGAAATAGACACAATATATACTGTATATATCCTGCATCACCAGGGAGGAGTGAAGGGAGGAAATCACCGGGCGGAGGAGCCACTGAAATAACCACAATATATACTGTATATATCCTGCATCACCAAGGAGGAGTGAAGGGGGGAAATCACCGGGCGGAGGAGCCACTGAAATAACCACAATATATACTGTATATATCCTGCATCACCAAGGAGGAGTGAAGGGGGGAAATCACCGGGCGGAGGAGCCACTGAAATAGCCACAATATATACTGTATATATCCTGCATCACCAAGGAGGAGTGAAGGGAGGAAATCACCGGGCGGAGGAGCCACTGAAATAACCACAATATATACTGTATATATCCTGCATCACCAAGGAGGAGTGAAGGGGGGAAATCACCGGGCGGAGGAGCCACTGAAATAACCACAATATATACTGTATATATCCTACATCACCAAGGAGGAGTGAAGGGAGGAAATCACCGGGCGGAGGAGCCACTGAAATAACCACAATATATACTTTATATATCCTACATCACCAAGGAGGAGTGAAGGGGGGAAATCACCGGGCAGAGGAGCCATTGAAATAACCACAATATATACTGTATATATCCTGCATCACCAGGGAGGAGTGAAGGGAGGAAATCACCGGGCGGAGGAGCCACTGAAATAAACACAATATATACTGTATATATCCTGCAACACCAAGGAGGAGTGAAGAGAGGAAATCATCGGGCGGAGGAGCCACTGAAATAACCACAATATATACTGTATATATCCTGCATCACCAAGGAGGAGTGAAGAGAGGAAATCATCGGGCGGAGGAGCCACTGAAATAACCACAATATATACTGTATATATCCTGCATCACCAAGGAGGAGTGAAGGGAGGAAATCACCGGGCGGAGGAGCCAATGAAAGAACCATAATATATAATGTATATATCCTGCATCACCAGGGAGGAATGAAGGGAGGAAATCACCGGGCGGAGGAGCCACTGAAATAGACACAATATATACTGTATATATCCTGCATCACCAGGGAGGAGTGAAGGGAGGAAATCACCGGGCGGAGGAGCCACTGAAATAACCACAATATATACTGTATATATCCTGCATCACCAGGGAGGAATGAAGGGAGGAAATCACCGGGCGGAGGAGCCACTGAAATAGACACAATATATACTGTATATATCCTGCATCACCAGGGAGGAGTGAAGGGAGGAAATCACCGGGCGGAGGAGCCACTGGAATAACCACAATATATACTGTATATATCCTGCATCACCAAGGAGGAGTGAAGAGAGGAAATCATCGGGCGGAGGAGCCACTGAAATAGCCACAATATATACTGTATATATCCTGCATCACCAAGGAGGAGTGAAGGGAGGAAATCACCGGGCGGAGGAGCCACTGAATGCCACAATATATACTGTATATATCCTGCATCACCAGGGAGGAATGAAGGGAGGAAATCACCGGGCGGAGGAGCCACTGGAATAACCACAATATATACTGTATATATCCTGCATCACCAAGGAGGAGTGAAGGTAGGAAATCACCGGGCGGAGGAGCCACTGGAATAACCACAATATATACTGTATATATCCTGCATCACCAAGGAGGAGTGAAGAGAGGAAATCATCGGGCGGAGGAGCCCTGAAATAGCCACAATATATACTGTATATATCCTGCATCACCAAGGAGGAGTGAAGGGAGGAAATCACCGGGCGGAGGAGCCACTGAAATAGCCACAATATATACTGTATATATCCTGCATCACCAAGGAGGAGTGAAGGGAGGAAATCACCGGGCGGAGGAGCCACTGAAATAGCCACAATATATACTGTATATATCCTGCATCACCAAGGAGGAGTGAAGGGAGGAAATCACCGGGCGGAGGAGCCACTGAATGCCACAATATATACTGTATATATCCTGCATCACCAGGGAGGAATGAAGGGAGGAAATCACCGGGCGGAGGAGCCACTGGAATAACCACAATATATACTGTATAAATCCTGCATCACCAAGGAGGAGTGAAGGGAGGAAATCACCGGGCGGAGGAGCCAATGAAAGAACCATAATATATAATGTATATATCCTGCATCACCAGGGAGGAGTGAAGGGAGAAAATTATCGGGCGGAGGAGCCACTGAAATAGCCACAATATATACTGTATATATCCTGCATCACCAGGGAGGAGTGAAGGGAGGAAATCACCGGGCGGAGGAGCCACTGAAATAGCCACAATATATACTGTATATATCCTGCATCACCAGGGAGGAGTGAAGGGAGGAAATCACCGGACGGAGGAGCCACTGAAATAGCCACAATATATACTGTATATATCCTGCATCACCAAGGAGGAGTGAAGGGAGGAAATCACCGGACGGAGGAGCCACTGAAATAGACACAATATATACTGTATATATCCTGCATCACCAAGGAGGAGTGAAGGGAGGAAATCACCGGACGGAGGAGCCACTGAAATAGCCACAATATATACTGTATATATCCTGCATCACCAAGGAGGAGTGAAGGGAGGAAATCACCGGGCGGAGGAGCCACTGAAATAACCACAATATATACTGTATATATCCTGCATCACCAGGGAGGAGTGAAGGGAGGAAATCACCGGACGGAGGAGCCACTGAAATAACCACAATATATACTGTCTATATCCTGCATCACCAAGGAGGAGTGAAGGGAGGAAATCATCGGGCGGAGGAGCCACTGAAATAGACACAATATATACTGTATATATCCTGCATCACCAGGGAGGAGTGAAGGGAGGAAATCACCGGACGGAGGAGCCACTGAAATAACCACAATATATACTGTCTATATCCTGCATCACCAAGGAGGAGTGAAGGGAGGAAATCATCGGGCGGAGGAGCCACTGAAATAGCCACAATATATACTGTATATATCCTGCATCACCAAGGAGGAGTGAAGGGAGGAAATCACCGGACGGAGGAGCCACTGAAATAACCACAATATATACTGTCTATATCCTGCATCACCAAGGAGGAGTGAAGGGAGGAAATCATCGGGCGGAGGAGCCACTGAAATAGACACAATATATACTGTATATATCCTGCATCACCAGGGAGGAGTGAAGGGAGGAAATCACCTGACGGAGGAGCCACTGAAATAACCACAATATATACTGTATATATCCTGCATCACCAAGGAGGAGTGAAGGGAGGAAATCACCGGGCGGAGGAGCCAATGAAAGAACCATAATATATAATGTATATATCCTGCATCACCAGGGAGGAGTGAAGGGAGAAAATCACCGGGCGGAGGAGCCACTGAAATAACCACAATATATACTGTATATATCCTGCATCACCAAGGAGGAGTGAAGGGAGGAAATCACCGGGCGGAGGAGCCACTGAAATAGCCACAATATATACTGTATATATCCTGCATCACCAAGGAGGAGTGAAGGGAGGAAATCACCGGACGGAGGAGCCACTGAAATAGCCACAATATATACTGTATATATCCTGCATCACCAAGGAGGAGTGAAGGGAGGAAATCACCGGACGGAGGAGCCACTGAAATATCCACAATATATACTGTATATATCCTGCATCACCAAGGAGGAGTGAAGGGAGGAAATCACCGGACGGAGGAGCCACTGAAATAGACACAATATATACTGTATATATCCTGCATCACCAGGGAGGAGTGAAGGGAGGAAATCACCGGGCGGAGGAGCCACTGAAATAGACACAATATATACTTTATATATCCTGCATCACCAAGGAGGAGTGAAGGGAGGAAATCACCGGACGGAGGAGCCACTGAAATAGACACAATATATACTGTATATATCCTGCATCACCAGGGAGGAGTGAAGGGAGGAAATCACCGGACGGAGGAGCCACTGAAATAGCCACAATATATACTGTATATATCCTGCATCACCAAGGAGGAGTGAAGGGAGGAAATCACCGGACGGAGGAGCCACTGAAATATCCACAATATATACTGTATATATCCTGCATCACCAAGGAGGAGTGAAGGGAGGAAATCACCGGACGGAGGAGCCACTGAAATAGACACAATATATACTGTATATATCCTGCATCACCAGGGAGGAGTGAAGGGAGGAAATCACCGGGCGGAGGAGCCACTGAAATAGACACAATATATACTGTATATATCCTGCATCACCAAGGAGGAGTGAAGGGAGGAAATCACCGGACGGAGGAGCCACTGAAATAACCACAATATATACTGTATATATCCTGCATCACCAGGGAGGAGTGAAGGGAGGAAATCACCGGACGGAGGAGCCACTGAAATATCCACAATATATACTGTATATATCCTGCATCACCAAGGAGGAGTGAAGGTAGGAAATCACCGGGCGGAGGAGCCACTGAAATAACCACAATATATACTGTATATATCCTGCATCACCAGGGAGGAGTGAAGGGAGGAAATCATCGGGCGGAGGAGCCACTGAAATAACCACAATATATACTGTATATATCCTGCATCACCAGGGAGGAGTGAAGGGAGGAAATCACCGGACGGAGGAGCCACTGAAATAGACACAATATATACTGTATATATCCTGCATCACCAAGGAGGAGTGAAGGTAGGAAATCACCGGGCGGAGGAGCCACTGAAATAACCACAATATATACTGTATATATCCTGCATCACCAGGGAGGAGTGAAGGGAGGAAATCACCGGACGGAGGAGCCACTGAAATAGACACAATATATACTGTATATATCCTGCATCACCAGGGAGGAGTGAAGGGAGGAAATCACCGGACGGAGGAGCCACTGAAATAACCACAATATATACTGTATATATCCTGCATCACCAGGGAGGAGTGAAGGGAGGAAATCACCGGACGGAGGAGCCACTGAAATAGACACAATATATACTGTATATATCCTGCATCACCAAGGAGGAGTGAAGGGAGGAAATCACCGGACGGAGGAGCCACTGAAATAGACACAATATATACTGTATATATCCTGCATCACCAAGGAGGAGTGAAGGTAGGAAATCACCGGACGGAGGAGCCACTGAAATAGACACAATATATACTGTATATATCCTGCATCACCAGGGAGGAGTGAAGGGAGGAAATCACCGGGCGGAGGAGCCACTGAAATAGACACAATATATACTGTATATATCCTGCATCACCAAGGAGGAGTGAAGGTAGGAAATCACCGGACGGAGGAGCCACTGAAATAGCCACAATATATACTGTATATATCCTGCATCACCAAGGAGGAGTGAAGGGAGGAAATCACCGGACGGAGGAGCCACTGAAATAGACACAATATATACTGTATATATCCTGCATCACCAGGGAGGAGTGAAGGGAGGAAATCACCGGACGGAGGAGCCACTGAAATAGACACAATATATACTGTATATATCCTGCATCACCAGGGAGGAGTGAAGGGAGGAAATCACCGGACGGAGGAGCCACTGAAATAGACACAATATATACTGTATATATCCTGCATCACCAAGGAGGAGTGAAGGGAGGAAATCACCGGACGGAGGAGCCACTGAAATAGACACAATATATACTGTATATATCCTGCATCACCAAGGAGGAGTGAAGGGAGGAAATCACCGGACGGAGGAGCCACTGAAATAGACACAATATATACTGTATATATCCTGCATCACCAAGGAGGAGTGAAGGGAGGAAATCACCGGGCGGAGGAGCCACTGAAATAACCACAATATATACTGTATATATCCTGCATCACCAAGGAGGAGTGAAGGGAGGAAATCACCGGGCGGAGGAGCCACTGAAATAGACACAATATATACTGTATATATCCTGCATCACCAAGGAGGAGTGAAGGAAGGAAATCACCGGACGGAGGAGTCACTGAAATAGACACAATATATACTGTATATATCCTGCATCACCAAGGAGGAGTGAAGGGAGGAAATCACCGGGCGGAGGAGCCACTGAAATAGACACAATATATACTGTATATATCCTGCATCACCAAGGAGGAGTGAAGGGAGGAAATCACCGGACGGAGGAGCCACTGAAATAGACACAATATATACTGTATATATCCTGCATCACCAAGGAGGAGTGAAGGGAGGAAATCACCGGGCGGAGGAGCCACTGAAATAGACACAATATATACTGTATATATCCTGCATCACCAAGGAGGAGTGAAGGGAGGAAATCACCGGACGGAGGAGCCACTGAAATAGACACAATATATACTGTATATATCCTGCATCACCAGGGAGGAGTGAAGGGAGGAAATCACCGGACGGAGGAGCCACTGAAATAGACACAATATATACTGTATATATCCTGCATCACCAGGGAGGAGTGAAGGGAGGAAATCACCGGGCGGAGGAGCCACTGAAATAACAACAATATATACTGTATATATCCTGCACCACCAAGGAGGAGTGAAGGGAGGAAATCACCAGGCGGAGGAGCCACTGAAATAGCCACAATATATACTGTATATATCCTGCATCACCAGGGAGGAGTGAAGGGAGGAAATCACCGGGCGGAGGAGCCACTGAAATAACAACAATATATACTGTATATATCCTGCACCACCAAGGAGGAGTGAAGGGAGGAAATCACCAGGCGGAGGAGCCACTGAAATAACCACAATATATACTGTATATATCCTGCATCACCAAGGAGGAGTGAAGGGAGGAAATCACCGGGCGGAGGAGCCACTGAAAGCCACAATATATACTGTATATATCCTGCATCACCAAGGATGAGTGAAGGGTGGAAATCACCGGGCGGAGGAGCCACTGAATGCCACAATATATACTGTATATATCCTGTATCACCAAGGAGGAGTGAAGGGTGGAAATTACCGGGCGGAGGAGCCACTGAAATAACCACAATATATACTGTATATATCCTGCATCATCAAGGAGGAGTGAAGGGAGGAAATCATCGGGCGGAGGAGCCACTGAATGCCACAATATATACTGTATATATCCTGTATCACCAAGGAGGAGTGAAGGGAGGAAATTACTGGGCGGAGGAGCCACTGAAATAGCCACAATATATACTGTATATATCCTGCATCACCAAGGAGGAGTGAAGGGAGGAAATCATCGGGCGGAGGAGCCACTGAAATAGCCACAATATATACTGTATATATCCTGCATCACCAAGGAGGAGTGAAGGGAGGAAATCATCGGGTGGAGGAGCCACTGAAATAGCCACAATATATACTGTATATATCCTGTATCACCAAGGAGGAGTGAAGGGGGGAAATCACCGGGCAGAGGAGCCACTGAAATAACCACAATATATACTGTATATATCCTACATCACCAAGGAGGAGTGAAGGGGGGAAATCACCGGGCAGAGGAGCCACTGAAATAACCACAATATATACTGTATATATCCTGCATCACCAGGGAGGAGTGAAGGGAGGAAATCACCGGGCGGAGGAGCCACTGAAATAACCACAATATATACTGTATATATCCTGCATCACCAAGGAGGAGTGAAGGGGGGAAATCACCGGGCAGAGGAGCCACTGAAATAACCACAATATATACTGTATATATCCTGCATCACCAGGGAGGAGTGAAGGGAGGAAATCACCGGGCGGAGGAGCCACTGAAATAACCACAATATATACTGTATATATCCTACATCACCAAGGAGGAGTGAAGGGGGGAAATCACCGGGCAGAGGAGCCACTGAAATAACCACAATATATACTGTATATATCCTGCATCACCAGGGAGGAGTGAAGGGAGGAAATCACCGGGCGGAGGAGCCACTGAAATAACCACAATATATACTGTATATATCCTGCATCACCAAGGAGGAGTGAAGGGGGGAAATCACCGGGCGGAGGAGCCACTGAAATAACCACAATATATACTGTATATATCCTGCATCACCAAGGAGGAGTGAAGGGAGGAAATCATCGGGCGGAGGAGCCACTGAAATAACCACAATATATACTGTATATATCCTGCATCACCAAGGAGGAGTGAAGGGGGGAAATCACCGGGCGGAGGAGCCACTGAAATAGCCACAATATATACTGTATATATCCTGCATCACCAGGGAGGATTGAAGAGAGGAAATCATCGGGCGGAGGAGCCACTGAAATAGCCACAATATATACTGTATATATCCTGCATCACCAAGGAGGAGTGAAGGGAGGAAATCACCGGGCGGAGGAGCCACTGAAATAACCACAATATATACTGTATATATCCTGCATCACCAAGGAGGAGTGAAGGGGGGAAATCACCGGGCGGAGGAGCCACTGAAATAACCACAATATATACTGTATATATCCTACATCACCAAGGAGGAGTGAAGGGGGGAAATCACCGGGCAGAGGAGCCATTGAAATAACCACAATATATACTGTATATATCCTGCATCACCAGGGAGGAGTGAAGGGAGGAAATCACCGGGCGGAGGAGCCACTGAAATAACCACAATATATACTGTATATATCCTGCAACACCAAGGAGGAGTGAAGAGAGGAAATCATCGGGCGGAGGAGCCACTGAAATAACCACAATATATACTGTATATATCCTGCATCACCAAGGAGGAGTGAAGAGAGGAAATCATCGGGCGGAGGAGCCACTGAAATAGCCACAATATATACTGTATATATCCTGCATCACCAAGGAGGAGTGAAGGGAGGAAATCACCGGGCGGAGGAGCCAATGAAAGAACCATAATATATAATGTATATATCCTGCATCACCAGGGAGGAATGAAGGGAGGAAATCACCGGGCGGAGGAGCCACTGAAATAGACACAATATATACTGTATATATCCTGCATCACCAAGGAGGAGTGAAGGGAGGAAATCACCGGGCGGAGGAGCCACTGAAATAACCACAATATATACTGTATATATCCTGCATCACCAGGGAGGAGTGAAGGGAGGAAATCACCGGGCGGAGGAGCCACTGAAATAACCACAATATATACTGTATATATCCTGCATCACCAGGGAGGAGTGAAGGGAGGAAATCACCTGGCGGAGGAGCCACTGGAATAACCACAATATATACTGTATATATCCTGCATCACCAGGGAGGAGTGAAGGGAGGAAATCACCGGGCGGAGGAGCCACTGAAATAACCACAATATATACTGTATATATCCTGCATCACCAAGGAGGAGTGAAGAGAGGAAATCATCGGGCGGAGGAGCCACTGAAATAGCCACAATATATACTGTATATATCCTGCATCACCAAGGAGGAGTGAAGGGAGGAAATCACCGGGCGGAGGAGCCACTGAATGCCACAATATATACTGTATATATCCTGCATCACCAGGGAGGAATGAAGGGAGGAAATCACCGGGCGGAGGAGCCACTGGAATAACCACAATATATACTGTATATATCCTGCATCACCAAGGAGGAGTGAAGGTAGGAAATCACCGGGCGGAGGAGCCACTGGAATAACCACAATATATACTGTATATATCCTGCATCACCAAGGAGGATTGAAGGGAGGAAATCATCGGGCGGAGGAGCCACTGAAATAGCCACAATATATACTGTATATATCCTGCATCACCAAGGAGGAGTGAAGGGAGGAAATCACCGGGCGGAGGAGCCACTGAATGCCACAATATATACTGTATATATCCTGCATCACCAGGGAGGAATGAAGGGAGGAAATCACCGGGCGGAGGAGCCACTGGAATAACCACAATATATACTGTATAAATCCTGCATCACCAAGGAGGAGTGAAGGGAGGAAATCACCGGGCGGAGGAGCCAATGAAAGAACCATAATATATAATGTATATATCCTGCATCACCAGGGAGGAGTGAAGGGAGAAAATTATCGGGCGGAGGAGCCACTGAAATAGCCACAATATATACTGTATATATCCTGCATCACCAGGGAGGAGTGAAGGGAGGAAATCACCGGACGGAGGAGCCACTGAAATAGCCACAATATATACTGTATATATCCTGCATCACCAAGGAGGAGTGAAGGGAGGAAATCACCGGGCGGAGGAGCCACTGAAATAACCACAATATATACTGTATATATCCTGCATCACCAAGGAGGAGTGAAGGGAGGAAATCACCGGGCGGAGGAGCCAATGAAATAGACACAATATATACTGTATATATCCTGCATCACCAAGGAGGAGTGAAAGGAGGAAATCACCTTGCGGAGGAGCCACTGAAATAGCCACAATATATACTGTATATATCCTGCATCACCAAGGAGGAGTGAAGGGAGGAAATCACCGGGCGGAGGAGCCACTGAAATAGCCACAATATATACTGTATATATCCTGCATCACCAAGGAGGAGTGAAGGGAGGAAATCATCGGGCGGAGGAGCCACTGAAAGAACCATAATATATACTGTATATATCCTGCATCACCAAGGAGGAGTGAAGGGAGGAAATCACCGGGCGGAGGAGCCAATGAAAGAACCATAATATATAATGTATATATCCTGCATCACCAGGGAGGAGTGAAGGGAGGAAATCACCGGGCGGAGGAGCCACTGAAATAGACACAATATATACTGTATATATCCTGCATCACCAAGGAGGAGTGAAGGGAGAAAATCACCGGGCGGAGGAGCCACTGAAATAACCACAATATATACTGTATACATCCTGCATCACCAAGGAGGAGTGAAGGGAGGAAATCACCGGACGGAGGAGCCACTGAAATAACCACAATATACTGTCTATATCCTGCATCACCAAGGAGGAGTGAAGGGAGGAAATCATCGGGCGGAGGAGCCACTGAAATAACCACAATATATACTGTATATATCCTGCATCACCAGGGAGGAGTGAAGGGAGGAAATCATCGGGCGGAGGAGCCACTGAAATAACCACAATATATACTGTATATATCCTGCATCACCAAGGAGGATTGAAGGGAGGAAATCACCGGGCGGAGGAGCCAATGAAAGAACCATAATATATAATGTATATATCCTGCATCACCAGGGAGGAGTGAAGGGAGAAAATCACCGGGCGGAGGAGCCACTGAAATAACCACAATATATACTGTATATATCCTGCATCACCAAGGAGGAGTGAAGGGAGGAAATCACCGGGCGGAGGAGCCACTGAAATAGACACAATATATACTGTATATATCCTGCATCACCAAGGAGGAGTGAAGGGAGGAAATCATCGGGCGGAGGAGCCACTGAAATAACCACAATATATACTGTATATATCCTGCATCACCAAGGAGGAGTGAAGGGAGGAAATCACCGGACGGAGGAGCCACTGAAATAGCCACAATATATACTGTATATATCCTGCATCACCAGGGAGGAGTGAAGGGAGGAAATCACCGGACGGAGGAGCCACTGAAATAGTCACAATATATACTGTATATATCCTGCATCACCAAGGAGGAGTGAAGGGAGGAAATCACCGGACGGAGGAGCCACTGAAATATCCACAATATATACTGTATATATCCTGCATCACCAAGGAGGAGTGAAGGGAGGAAATCACCGGACGGAGGAGCCACTGAAATAGACACAATATATACTGTATATATCCTGCATCACCAGGGAGGAGTGAAGGGAGGAAATCACCGGACGGAGGAGCCACTGAAATAGACACAATATATACTGTATATATCCTGCATCACCAAGGAGGAGTGAAGGGAGGAAATCACCGGACGGAGGAGCCACTGAAATAGACACAATATATACTGTATATATCCTGCATCACCAAGGAGGAGTGAAGGGAGGAAATCACCGGACGGAGGAGCCACTGAAATATCCACAATATATACTGTATATATCCTGCATCACCAAGGAGGAGTGAAGGGAGGAAATCACCGGACGGAGGAGCCACTGAAATAGACACAATATATACTGTATATATCCTGCATCACCAGGGAGGAGTGAAGGGAGGAAATCACCGGACGGAGGAGCCACTGAAATAACCACAATATATACTGTATATATCCTGCACCACCAAGGATGAGTGAAGGGAGGAAATCACCGGGCGGAGGAGCCACTGAAATAGACACAATATATACTGTATATATCCTGCATCACCAGGGAGGAGTGAAGGGAGGAAATCATCGGGCGGAGGAGCCACTGAAATAGACACAATATATACTGTATATATCCTGCATCACCAAGGAGGAGTGAAGGGAGGAAATCACCGGGCGGAGGAGCCACTGAAATAGCCACAATATATACTGTCTATATCCTGCATCACCAAGGAGGAGTGAAGGTAGGAAATCACCGGGCGGAGGAGCCACTGAAATAACCACAATATATACTGTATATATCCTGCATCACCAGGGAGGAGTGAAGGGAGGAAATCACCGGACGGAGGAGCCACTGAAATAACCACAATATATACTGTCTATATCCTGCATCACCAAGGAGGAGTGAAGGGAGGAAATCATCGGGCGGAGGAGCCACTGAAATAGACACAATATATACTGTATATATCCTGCATCACCAAGGAGGAGTGAAGGGAGGAAATCACCGGACGGAGGAGCCACTGAAATAACCACAATATATACTGTCTATATCCTGCATCACCAAGGAGGAGTGAAGGGAGGAAATCATCGGGCGGAGGAGCCACTGAAATAGACACAATATATACTGTATATATCCTGCATCACCAGGGAGGAGTGAAGGGAGGAAATCACCGGACGGAGGAGCCACTGAAATAACCACAATATATACTGTATATATCCTGCATCACCAAGGAGGAGTGAAGGGAGGAAATCACCGGGCGGAGGAGCCAATGAAAGAACCATAATATATAATGTATATATCCTGCATCACCAGGGAGGAGTGAAGGGAGAAAATCACCGGGCGGAGGAGCCACTGAAATAACCACAATATATACTGTATATATCCTGCATCACCAAGGAGGAGTGAAGGGAGGAAATCACCGGGCGGAGGAGCCACTGAAATAGCCACAATATATACTGTATATATCCTGCATCACCAAGGAGGAGTGAAGGGAGGAAATCACCGGACGGAGGAGCCACTGAAATAGACACAATATATACTGTATATATCCTGCATCACCAAGGAGGAGTGAAGGGAGGAAATCACCGGACGGAGGAGCCACTGAAATATCCACAATATATACTGTATATATCCTGCATCACCAAGGAGGAGTGAAGGGAGGAAATCACCGGACGGAGGAGCCACTGAAGTAGACACAATATATACTGTATATATCCTGCATCACCAGGGAGGAGTGAAGGGAGGAAATCACCGGGCGGAGGAGCCACTGAAATAGACACAATATATACTTTATATATCCTGCATCACCAAGGAGGAGTGAAGGGAGGAAATCACCGGACGGAGGAGCCACTGAAATAACCACAATATATACTGTATATATCCTGCATCACCAGGGAGGAGTGAAGGGAGGAAATCACCGGACGGAGGAGCCACTGAAATAGACACAATATATTCTGTATATATCCTGCATCACCAAGGAGGAGTGAAGGTAGGAAATCACCGGGCGGAGGAGCCACTGAAATAACCACAATATATACTGTATATATCCTGCATCACCAGGGAGGAGTGAAGGGAGGAAATCATCGGGCGGAGGAGCCACTGAAATAACCACAATATATACTGTATATATCCTGCATCACCAGGGAGGAGTGAAGGGAGGAAATCACCGGACGGAGGAGCCACTGAAATAGACACAATATATACTGTATATATCCTGCATCACGAAGGAGGAGTGAAGGTAGGAAATCACCGGGCGGAGGAGCCACTGAAATAACCACAATATATACTGTATATATCCTGCATCACCAGGGAGGAGTGAAGGGAGGAAATCACCGGACGGAGGAGCCACTGAAATAGACACAATATATACTGTATATATCCTGCATCACCAGGGAGGAGTGAAGGGAGGAAATCACCGGACGGAGGAGCCACTGAAATAACCACAATATATACTGTATATATCCTGCATCACCAGGGAGGAGTGAAGGGAGGAAATCACCGGACGGAGGAGCCACTGAAATAGACACAATATATACTGTATATATCCTGCATCACCAGGGAGGAGTGAAGGGAGGAAATCACCGGACGGAGGAGCCACTGAAATAGACAAAATATATACTGTATATATCCTGCATCACCAAGGAGGAGTGAAGGTAGGAAATCACCGGACGGAGGAGCCACTGAAATAGACACAATATATACTGTATATATCCTGCATCACCAGGGAGGAGTGAAGGGAGGAAATCACCGGACGGAGGAGCCACTGAAATAGACACAATATATACTGTATATATCCTGCATCACCAGGGAGGAGTGAAGGGAGGAAATCACCGGACGGAGGAGCCACTGAAATAGACACAATATATACTGTATATATCCTGCATCACCAAGGAGGAGTGAAGGGAGGAAATCACCGGACGGAGGAGCCACTGAAATAGACACAATATATACTGTATATATCCTGCATCACCAAGGAGGAGTGAAGGGAGGAAACCACCGGACGGAGGAGCCACTGAAATAGACACAATATATACTGTATATATCCTGCATCACCAAGGAGGAGTGAAGGGAGGAAATCACCGGGCGGAGGAGCCACTGAAATAACCACAATATATACTGTATATATCCTGCATCACCAAGGAGGAGTGAAGGGAGGAAATCACCGGGCGGAGGAGCCACTGAAATAGACACAATATATACTGTATATATCCTGCATCACCAAGGAGGAGTGAAGGGAGGAAATCACCGGACGGAGGAGCCACTGAAATAGACACAATATATACTGTATATATCCTGCATCACCAGGGAGGAGTGAAGGGAGGAAATCACCGGACGGAGGAGCCACTGAAATAGACACAATATATACTGTATATATCCTGCATCACCAGGGAGGAGTGAAGGGAGGAAATCACCAGGCGGAGGAGCCACTGAAATAGCCACAATATATACTGTATATATCCTGCATCACCAGGGAGGAGTGAAGGGAGGAAATCACCGGGCGGAGGAGCCACTGAAATAACAACAATATATACTGTATATATCCTGCAC
This sequence comes from Dendrobates tinctorius, assembly GCF_039654945.1. Taxonomy (NCBI): domain Eukaryota; kingdom Metazoa; phylum Chordata; class Amphibia; order Anura; family Dendrobatidae; genus Dendrobates; species Dendrobates tinctorius. The sequence goes on along the minus strand of NW_027361899.1, from coordinate 4,666,070 downwards.
CACCAAGGAGGAGTGAAGGGAGGAAATCACCAGGCGGAGGAGCCACTGAAAGCCACAATATATACTGTATATATCCTGCATCACCAAGGATGAGTGAAGGGTGGAAATCACCGGGCGGAGGAGCCACTGAATGCCACAATATATACTGTATATATCCTGTATCACCAAGGAGGAGTGAAGGGTGGAAATTACCGGGCGGAGGAGCCACTGAAATAACCACAATATATACTGTATATATCCTGCATCATCAAGGAGGAGTGAAGGGAGGAAATTATCGGGCGGAGGAGCCACTGAATGCCACAATATATACTGTATATATCCTGTATCACCAAGGAGGAGTGAAGGGAGGAAATTACTGGGCGGAGGAGCCACTGAAATAGCCACAATATATACTGTGTATATCCTGCATCACCAAGGAGGAGTGAAGGGAGGAAATCATCGGGCGGAGGAGCCACTGAAATAGCCACAATATATACTGTATATATCCTGCATCACCAAGGAGGAGTGAAGGGAGGAAATCATCGGGTGGAGGAGCCACTGAAATAGCCACAATATATACTGTATATATCCTGTATCACCAAGGAGGAGTGAAGGGTGGAAATCACCGGGCGGAGGAGCCACTGAAATAACCACAATATATACTGTATATATCCTGCATCACCAAGGAGGAGTGAAGGGAGGAAATCATCGGGCGGAGGAGCCACTGAAATAGCCACAATATATACTGTATATATCCTGCATCACCAAGGAGGAGTGAAGGGAGGAAATCATCGGGTGGAGGAGCCACTGAAATATCCACATTATATACTGTATATATCCTGCATCACCAAGGAGGAGTGAAGGGAGGAAATCATCGGGCGGAGGAGCCACTGAAATATCCACAATATATACTGTATATATCCTGCATCACCAAGGAGGAGTGAAAGGAGGAAATCACCGGGCGGAGGAGCCACTGAAATATCCACAATATATACTGTATATATCCTGCAACACCAAGGAGGAGTGAAGGGAGGAAATCATCGGGCGGAGGAGCCACTGAAATATCCACAATATATACTGTATATATCCTGCATCACCAAGGAGGAGTGAAGGGAGGAAATCACCGGGCGGAGGAGCCACTGAAATATCCACAATATATACTGTATATATCCTGCAACACCAAGGAGGGGTGAAGGGAGGAAATCATGGGGCGGAGGAGCCACTGAAATAGCCATAATATATACTGTATATATCCTGCATCACCAGGGAGGAGTGAAGGGAGGAAATCACCGGGCGGAGGAGCCACTGAAATAGACACAATATATACTGTATATATCCTGCATCACCAAGGAGGAGTGAAGGGAGGAAATCACCGGGCGGAGGAGCCACTGAAATAGCCACAATATATACTGTATATATCCTGCAACACCAAGGAGGAGTGAAAGGAGGAAATCACCGGGCGGAGGAGCCACTGAAATATCCACAATATATACTGTATATATCCTGCAACACCAAGGAGGAGTGAAGGGAGGAAATCACCGGGCGGAGGAGCCACTGAAATATCCACAATATATACTGTATATATCCTGCAACACCAAGGAGGAGTGAAGAGAGGAAATCATCGGGCGGAGGAGCCACTGAAATATCCACAATATATACTGTATATATCCTGCAACACCAAGGAGGAGTGAAGGGAGGAAATCACCGGGCGGAGGAGCCACTGAAATATCCACAATATATACTGTATATATCCTGCAACACCAAGGAGGAGTGAAGAGAGGAAATCACCGGGCGGAGGAGCCACTGAAATAGCCACAATATATACTGTCTATATCCTGCAACACCAAGGAGGAGTGAAGGGAGGAAATCACCGGACGGAGGAGCCACTGAAATAGCCACAATATATACTGTATATATCCTGCATCACCAAGGAGGAGTGAAGGGAGGAAATCACCGGGTGGAGGAGCCACTGAAATAGCCACAATATATACTGTCTATATCCTGCATCACCAAGGAGGAGGGAAGGGAGGAAATCACCGGGCGGAGGAGCCACTGAAATAGCCACAATATATACTGTATATATCCTGCATCACCAAGGAGGAGTGAAGGGAGGAAATCACCGGGTGGAGGAGCCACTGAAATAGCCACAATATATACTGTATATATCCTGCATCACCAAGGAGGAGTGAAGGGAGGAAATCACCGGGTGGAGGAGCCACTGAAATAGCCACAATATATACTGTCTATATCCTGCAACACCAAGGAGGAGTGAAGGGAGGAAATCACCGGGCGGAGGAGCCACTGAAATAGCCACAATATATACTGTATATATCCTGCATCACCAAGGAGGAGTGAAGGGAGGAAATCACTGGGCAGAGGAGCCACTGAAATAGCCACAATATATACTGTATATATCCTGCATCACCAAGGAGGAGTGAAGGGAGGAAATCACCGGGCGGAGGAGCCACTGAAATAATCACAATATATACTGTATATATCCTGCATCACCAAGGAGGAGTGAAGGGAGGAAATCACCGGGCGGAGGAGCCACTGAAATAACCACAATATATACTGTACATATCCTGCATCACCAAGGAGGAGTGAAGGGAGGAAATCACCGGGCGGAGGAGCCACTGAAATAACCACAATATATACTGTATATATCCTGCATCACCAAGGAGGATTGAAGGGAGGAAATCATCGGGCGGAGGAGCCACTGAAATAGCCACAATATATACTGTATATATCCTGCAACACCAAGGAGGAGTGAAGGGAGGAAATCACCAGGCGGTGGAGCCACTGAAATAGCCACAATATATACTGTCTATATCCTGCAACACCAAGGAGGAGTGAAGGGAGGAAATCACCGGGCGGAGGAGCCACTGAAATAGCCACAATATATACTGTATATATCCTGCATCACCAAGGAGGAGTGAAGGGAGGAAATCACCGGGCGGAGGAGCCACTGAAATAGCCACAATATATACTGTATATATCCTGCAACACCAAGGAGTAGTGAAGGGAGGAAATCACCGGGCGGAGGAGCCACTGAAATAGCCACAATATATACTGAATATATCCTGCATCACCAAGGAGGAGTGAAGGGAGGAAATCACCGGGCGGAGGAGCCACTGAAATAGCCACAATATATACTGTCTATATCCTGCATCACCAAGGAGGAGTGAAGGGAGGAAATCACCGGGCGGAGGAGCCACTGAAATATCCAAAATATATACTGTCTATATCCTGCAACACCAAGGAGGATTGAAGGGAGGAAATCACCGGGCGGAGGAGCCACTGAAATAGCCACAATATATACTGTATATATCCTGCAACACCAAGGAGGAGTGAAGGGAGGAAATCACCGGGCGGAGGAGCCACTGAAATATCCACAATATATACTGTATATATCCTGCAACACCAAGGAGGAGTGAAGGGAGGAAATCACCGGGCGGAGGAGCCACTGAAATATCCACAATATATACTGTATATATCCTGCATCACCAAGGAGGAGTGAAGGGAGGAAATCACCGGGCGGAGGAGCCACTGAAATAATCACAATATATACTGTATAAATCCTGCAACACCAAGGAGGAGTGAAATGAGGAAATCACCTGGCGGAGGAGCCACTGAAATAGCCACAATATATACTGTATATATCCTGCATCACCAAGGAGGAGTGAAGGGAGGAAATCACCGGGCGGAGGAGCCACTGAAATAGCCACAATATATACTGTCTATATCCTGCATCACCAAGGAGGAGTGAAGGGAGGAAATCACCGGACGAAGGAGCCACTGAAATAGCCACTATATATACTGTATATATCCTGCAACACCAAGGAGGAGTGAAGGGAGGAAATCACCGGGCGAAGGAGCCACTGAAATAGCCACAATATATACTGTCTATATCCTGCATCACCAAGGAGGAGTGAAGGGAGGAAATCACCGGGCGGAGGAGCCACTGAAATAACCACAATATATACTGTATATATCCTGCATCACCAAGGAGGAGTGAAGGGAGGAAATCACCGGGCGGAGGAGCCACTGAAATAACCACAATATATACTGTACATATCCTGCATCACCAAGGAGGAGTGAAGGGAGGAAATCACCGGGCGGAGGAGCCACTGAAATAACCACAATATATACTGTATATATCCTGCATCACCAAGGAGGATTGAAGGGAGGACATCATCGAGCGGAGGAGCCACTGAAATAGCCACAATATATACTGTATATATCCTGCAACACCAAGGAGGAGTGAAGGGAGGAAATCACCAGGCGGTGGAGCCACTGAAATAGCCACAATATATACTGTCTATATCCTACATCACCAAGGAGGAGTGAAGGGAGGAAATCACCGGGCGGAGGAGCCACTGAAATAGCCACAATATATACTGTATATATCCTGCAACACCAAGGAGGAGTGAAGGGAGGAAATCACCGGGCGGAGGAGCCACTGAAATTGCCACAATATATACTGTATATATCCTGCAACACCAAGGAGGAGTGAAGGGATGAAATCACCGGGCGGAGGAGCCACTGAAATAGCCACAATATATACTGAATATATCCTGCATCACCAAGGAGGAGTGAAGGGAGGAAATCACCGGGCGGAGGAGCCACTGAAGTAGCCACAATATATACTGTCTATATCCTGCATCACCAAGGAGGAGTGAAGGGAGGAAATCACCGGGCGGAGGAGCCACTGAAATATCCAAAATATATACTGTCTATATCCTGCATCACCAAGGAGGAGTGAAGGGAGGAAATCACCGGGCGGAGGAGCCACTGAAATAGCCACAATATTTACTGTATATATCCTGCAACACCAAGGAGGATTGAAGGGAGGAAATCACCGGGCGGAGGAGCCACTGAAATAGCCACAATATATACTGTATATATCCTGCAACACCAAGGAGGAGTGAAGGGAGGAAATCACCGGGCGGAGGAGCCACTGAAATAGCCACAATATATACTGTATATATCCTGCAACACCAAGGAGGAGTGAAGGGAGGAAATCACCGGGCGGAGGAGCCACTGAAATATCCACAATATATACTGTATATATCCTGCAACACCAAGGAGGAGTGAAGGGAGGAAATCATCGGGCGGAGGAGCCACTGAAATAGCCACAATATATACTGTATATTTCCTGCAACACCAAGGAGGAGTGAAAGGAGGAAATCACCGGGCGGTGGAGCCACTGAAATAGCCACAATATATACTGTATATATCCTGCATCACCAAGGAGGAGTGAAGGGGGGAAATCACCGGGAGGAGGAGCCACTGAAATAGCCACAATATATAATGTATATATCCTGCATCACCAAGGAGGAGTGAAGGGAGGAAATCACCGGGCGGAGGAGCCACTGAAATAGACACAATATATATTGTATATATCCTGCGTCACCAAGGAGAAGTGAAGGGAGGAAATCACAGGGCGGAGGAGCCACTGAAATAACCACAATATATACTGTATATATCCTGCATCACCAAGGAGGAGTGAAGGGAGGAAATCACCGGGCGGAGGAGCCACTGAAATAGCCACAATATATACTGTATATATCCTGCATCACCAAGGAGGAGTGAAGGGAGGAAATCATCGGGTGGAGGAGCCACTGAAATAACCACAATATATACTGTATATATCCTGCATCACCAAGGAGAAGTGAAGGGAGGAAATCACCGGACGGAGGAGCCACTGAAATAGCCACAATATATACTGTATATATCCTGCATCACCAAGGAGGAGTGAAGGGAGGAAATCACCGGGCGGAGGAGCCACTGAAATAGACACAATATATACTGTATATATCCTGCATCACCAAGGAGGAGTGAAGGGAGGAAATCACCGGGCGGAGGAGCCACTGAAATAGCCACAATATATACTGTATATATCCTGCATCACCAAGGAGGATTGAAGGGAGGAAATCACCGGGCGAAGGAGCCACTGAAATAGCCACAATATATACTGTATATATCCTGCATCACCAGGGAGGAGTGAAGGGAGGAAATCACCGGGCGGAGGAGCCAGTGAAATAACTACAATATATACTGTATATATCCTGCATCACCAAGGAGGAGTGAAGGGAGGAAATCACCGGGCGGAGGAGCTAATGAAATAGCCACAATATATACTGTATATATCCTGCATCACCAAGGAGTAGTGAAGGGAGGAAATCACCGGGCGGAGGAGCCACTGAAATAACCACAATATATACTGTATATATCCTGCATCACCAAGGAGGAGCGAAGGGAGGAAATCACCGGGCGGAGGAGCCACTGAAATAACCACAATATATAATGTATATATCCTGCATCACCAGGGAGGAGTGAAGGGAGGAAATCACCGGGCGGAGGAGCCACTGAAATAGCCACAATATATACTGTATATATCCTGCATCACCAAGGAGGAGTGAAGGGAGGAAATCATCGGGCGGAGGAGCCACTGAAATAACCACAATATATAATGTATATATCCTGCATCACCAAAGAGGAGTGAAGGGAGGAAATCACCGGGCGGAGGAGCCACTGAAATAACCACAATATATAATGTATATATCCTGCATCACCAGGGAGGAGTGAAGGGAGGAAATCACCGGGCGGAGGAGCCACTGAAATAGCCACAATATATACTGTATATATCCTGCATCACCAAGGAGGAGTGAAGGGAGGAAATCACCGGGCGGAGGAGCCACTGAAATAACCACAATATATAATGTATATATCCTGCATCACCAAAGAGGAGTGAAGGGAGGAAATCACCGGGCGGAGGAGCCACTGAAATAAACACAATATATACTGTATATAATATCCTGCATCACCAAGGAGGAGTGAAGGGAGGAAATCTTCGGGCGGAGGAGCCACTGAAATAACCACAATATATACTGTATATATCCAGCATCAACAAGGAGGAGTGAAGGGAGGAAATCACCGGGCGGAGGAGCCACTGAAATAGCCACAATATATACTGTATATATCCTGCATCACCAAGGAGGAGTGAAGGGAGGAAATCACCGGGCAGAGGAGCCACTGAAATAAATACAATATATATAATGTATATATCCTGCATCACCAAGGAGGAGTGAAGGGGGGAAATCACCGGGCGGAGGAGCAACTGAAATAGTCACAATATATACTGTATATATCCTGCATCACCAAGGAGGAGTGAAGGGAGGAAATCAATGGGCGGAGGAGCCACTGAAATAAATACAATATATACTGTATATATCCTGCATCACCAAGGAGGAGTGAAGGGAGGAAATCACCGGGCGGAGGAGCCACTGAAATAGCCACAATATATACTGTATATATCCTGCATCACCAAGGAGGAAATCACCGGGCAGAGGAGCCACTGAAATAAATACAATATATACTGTATATATCCTGCATCACCAAGGAGGAGTGAAGGGAGGAAATCACCGGGCGGAGGAGCCACTGAAATAGCCACAATATATACTGTGTATATCCTGCATCACCAAGGAGGAGTGAAGGGAGGAAATCAACGGGCGGAGGAGCCACTGAAATAACCACAATATATACTTTATATATCCTGCAACATCAAGGAGGAGTGAAGGGAGGAAATCACCGGGCGGAGGAGCCACTGAAATAGCCACAGTATATACTGTATATATCCTGCATCACCAAGGAGGAGTGAAGGGAGGAAATCATCGGGCGGAGGAGCCACTGAAATAAATACAATATATACTGTATATATCCTGCATCACCAAGGAGGAGTGAAGGGAGGAAATCACCGGGCGGAGGAGCCACTGAAATAGCCACAATATATACTGTATATATCCTGCATCACCAAGGAGGAGTGAAGGGAGGAAATCACCGGGCAGAGGAGCCACTGAAATAAATACAATATATACTGTATATATCCTGCATCACCAAGGAGGAGTGAAGGGAGGAAATCACCGGGCGGAGGAGCCACTGAAATAGCCACAATATATACTGTATATATCCTGCATCACCAAGGAGGAGTGAAGGGAGGAAATCACCGGGCGGAGGAGCCACTGAAATAGCCACAATATATACTGTATATATCCTGCATCACCAAGGAGGAGTGAAGGGAGGAAATCACCGGGCAGAGGAGCCACTGAAATAAATACAATATATACTGTATATATCCTGCATCACCAAGGAGGAGTGAAGGGGGGAAATCACCGGGCGGAGGAGCAACTGAAATATCCACAATATATACTGTATATATCCTGCATCACCAAGGAGGAGTGAAGGGAGGAAATCAATGGGCGGAGGAGCCACTGAAATAAATACAATATATACTGTATATATCCTGCATCACCAAGGAGGAGTGAAGGGAGGAAATCACCGGGCGGAGGAGCCACTGAAATAGCCACAATATATACTGTATATATCCTGCATCACCAAGGAGGAGTGAAGGGAGGAAATCACCGGGCAGAGGAGCCACTGAAATAAATACAATATATACTGTATATATCCTGCATCACCAAGGAGGAGTGAAGGGAGGAAATCACCGGGCGGAGGAGCCACTGAAATAGCCACAATATATACTGTGTATATCCTGCATCACCAAGGAGGAGTGAAGGGAGGAAATCAACGGGCGGAGGATCCACTGAAATAACCACAATATATACTTTATATATCCTGCAACATCAAGGAGGAGTGAAGGGAGGAAATCACCGGGCGGAGGAGCCACTGAAATAGCCACAGTATATACTGTATATATCCTGCATCACCAAGGAGGAGTGAAGGGAGGAAATCATCGGGCGGAGGAGCCACTGAAATAGCCACAGTATATACTGTATATATCCTGCATCACCAAGGAGGAGTGAAGGGAGGAAATCATCGGGCGGAGGAGCCACTGAAATAGACACAATATATACTGTATATATCCTGCATCACCAAGGAGGAGTGAAGGGAGTTAATCACCGGGCGGAGGAACCACTGAAATAGCCACAATATATACTTTATATATCCTGCATCACCAAGGACGAGTGAAGGGAGGAAATCACCAGGCGAAGGAGCCACTGAAATCGCCACAATATATACTGTATATATCCTGCATCACTAAGGAGGAGTGAAGGGAGGAAATTACTGGGCGGAGGAGCAACTGAAATAACCACAATATATACTGTATATATCCTGCAACACCAAGGAGGAGTGAAGGGAGGAAATCACCGGGCGGAGGAGCCACTGAAACAGCCACAATATATACTGTGTATATCCTGCATCACCAAGGAGGAGTGAAGAGAGGAAATCACCGGGCGGAGGAGCAACTGAAATAGCCATAATATATACTGTATATATTTTGCATCACCAAGGAGGAGTGAAGGGAGGAAATCACCGGACGGAGGAGCCACTGAAATAGCCACAATATATACTGTATATATCCTGCATCACCACGGAGGAGTGAAGGGAGGAAATCACCGGACGGAGGAGCCACTGAAATAGCCATAATATATACTGTATATATCCTGCATCACCAAGGAGGAGTGAAGGGAGGAAATCACCGGACGGAGGAGCCTCTGAAATAACCACAATATATACTGTATATATCCTGCATCACCACGGAGGAGTGAAGGGAGGAAATCACCGGACGGAGGAGCCACTGAAATAGCCACAATATATACTGTATATATCCTGCATCACCACGGAGGAGTGAAGGGAGGAAATCACCGGACGGAGGAGCCACTGAAATAGCCATAATATATACTGTATATATCCTGCATCACCAAGGAGGAGTGAAGGGAGGAAATCACCGGACGGAGGAGCCTCTGAAATAACCACAATATATACTGTATATATCCTGCAACACAAAGGAGGAGTGAAGGGAGGAAATCATCGGGCGGAGGAGCCACTGAAATAGCCACAATATATACTGTATATATCCTGCATCACCAAGGAGGAGTGAAGGGAGGAAATCATCGGGCGGAGGAGCCACTGAAATAGACACAATATATACTGTATATATCCTGCATCACCAAGGAGGAGTGAAGGGAGGAAATCACCGGACGGAGGAGCCTCTGAAATAACCACAATATATACTGTATATATCCTGCATCACCAGGGAGGAGTGAAGGGAGAAAATCACCGGACGGAGGAGCCACTGAAATAACCACAATATATACTGTATATATCCTGCATCACCAAGGAGGAGTGAAGGGAGGAAATCACCGGACGGAGGAGCCACTGAAATAACCACAATATATACTGTATATATACTGCATCACCAGGGAGGAGTGAAGGGAGGAAATCATCGGGCGGAGGAGCCACTGAAATAGACACAATATATACTGTATATATCCTGCATCACCAAGGAGGAGTGAAGGGAGGAAATCACCGGACGGAGGAGCCACTGAAATAACCACAATATATACTGTATATATCCTGCATCACCAAGGAGGAGTGAAGGGAGGAAATCACCGGACGGAGGAGCCACTGAAATAGCCACAATATATACTGTATATATACTGCATCACCAGGGAGGAGTGAAGGGAGGAAATCACCGGGCGGAGGAACCACTGAAATAACCACAATATATACTGTATATATCCTGCATCACCAAGGAGGAGTGAAGGGAGGAAATCACCGGACGGAGGAGCCTCTGAAATAACCACAATATATACTGTATATATCCTGCATCACCAAGGAGGAGTGAAGGGAGGAAATCACCGGACGGAGGAGCCTCTGAAATAACCACAATATATACTGTATATATCCTGCATCACCAAGGAGGAGTGAAGGGAGGAAATCACCGGGCGGAGGAGCCACTGAAATAGCCATAATATATACTGTATATATCCTGCATCACCAGGGAGGAGTGAAGGGAGGAAATCACCGGGCGGAGGAGCCACTGAAATAACCACAATATATACTGTATATATCCTGCATCACCAAGGAGGAGTGAAGGGAGGAAATCACCGGGCGGAGGAGCCACTGAAATAGCCATAATATATACTGTATATATCCTGCATCACCAAGGAGGAGTGAAGGGAGGAAATCACCGGGCGGAGGAGCCACTGAAATAACCACAATATATACTGTATATATCCTGCATCACCAAGGAGGAGTGAAGGGAGGAAATCACCGGGCGGAGGAGCCACTGAAATAGCCATAATATATACTGTATATATCCTGCTTCACCAAGGAGGAGTGAAGGGAGGAAATCACCGGACGGAGGAGCCTCTGAAATAACCACAATATATACTGTATATATACTGCATCACCAAGGAGGAGTGAAGGGAGGAAATCACCGGGCGGAGGAGCCTCTGAAATAACCACAATATATACTGTATATATCCTGCATCACCAAGGAGGAGTGAAGGGAGGAAATCACCGGGCGGAGGAGCCACTGAAATAACCACAATATATACTGTATATATCCTGCATCACCAAGGAGGAGTGAAGGGAGGAAATCATCGGGCGGAGGAGCCACTGAAATAGCCACAATATATACTGTATATATCCTGCATCACCAAGGAGGAGTGAAGGGAGGAAATCACCGGGCGGAGGAGCCACTGAAATAACCACAATATATACTGTATATATCCTGCATCACCAAGGAGGAGTGAAGGGAGGAAATCATCGGGCGGAGGAGCCACTGAAATAGCCACAATATATACTGTATATATCCTGCATCACCAAGGAGGAGTGAAGGGAGGAAATCATCGGGCGGAGGAGCCACTGAAATAGACACAATATATACTGTATATATCCTGCATCACCAAGGAGGAGTGAAGGGAGGAAATCATCGGGCGGAGGAGCCACTGAAATAGACACAATATATACTGTATATATCCTGCATCACCAAGGAGGAGTGAAGGGAGGAAATCACCGGACGGAGGAGCCTCTGAAATAACCACAATATATACTGTATATATCCTGCATCACCAAGGAGGAGTGAAGGGAGGAAATCATCGGGCGGAGGAGCCACTGAAATAGCCACAATATATACTGTATATATCCTGCATCACCAAGGAGGAGTGAAGGGAGGAAATCATCGGGCGGAGGAGCCACTGAAATAGCCACAATATATACTGTATATATCCTGCATCACCAAGGAGGAGTGAAGGGAGGAAATCACCGGACGGAGGAGCCACTGAAATAACCACAATATATACTGTATATATCCTGCATCACCAAGGAGGAGTGAAGGGAGGAAATCACCGGGCGGAGGAGCCACTGAAATAGACACAATATATACTGTATATATCCTGCATCACCAAGGAGGAGTGAAGGGAGGAAATCACCGGGCGGAGGAGCCACTGAAATAACCACAATATATACTGTATATATCCTGCATCACCAAGGAGGAGTGAAGGGAGGAAATCACCGGGCGGAGGAGCCACTGAAATAGACACAATATATACTGTATATATCCTGCATCACCAAGGAGGAGTGAAGGGAGGAAATCATCGGGCGGAGGAGCCTCTGAAATAACCACAATATATACTGTATATATCCTGCATCATCAAGGAGGAGTGAAGGGAGGAAATCACCGGACGGAGGAGCCACTGAAATAGCCATAATATATACTGTATATATCCTGCATCATCAAGGAGGAGTGAAGGGAGGAAATCATCGGGCGGAGGAGCCACTGAAATAACCACAATATATACTGTATATATCCTGCATCACCAAGGAGGAGTGAAGGGAGGAAATCACCGGACGGAGGAGCCACTGAAATAGACACAATATATACTGTATATATCCTGCATCACCAAGGAGGAGTGAAGGGAGGAAATCATCGGGCGGAGGAGCCTCTGAAATAACCACAATATATACTGTATATATCCTGCATCATCAAGGAGGAGTGAAGGGAGGAAATCACCGGACGGAGGAGCCACTGAAATAGCCATAATATATACTGTATATATCCTGCATCATCAAGGAGGAGTGAAGGGAGGAAATCATCGGGCGGAGGAGCCACTGAAATAACCACAATATATACTGTATATATCCTGCATCATCAAGGAGGAGTGAAGGGAGGAAATCACCGGACGGAGGAGCCACTGAAATAGCCATAATATATACTGTATATATCCTGCATCATCAAGGAGGAGTGAAGGGAGGAAATCACCGGGCGGAGGAGCCACTGAAATAACCACAATATATACTGTATATATCCTGCATCACCAAGGAGGAGTGAAGGGAGGAAATCACCGGACGGAGGAGCCACTGAAATAGACACAATATATACTGTATATATCCTGCATCACCAAGGAGGAGTGAAGGGAGGAAATCATCGGGCGGAGGAGCCTCTGAAATAACCACAATATATACTGTATATATCCTGCATCATCAAGGAGGAGTGAAGGGAGGAAATCACCGGACGGAGGAGCCACTGAAATAGCCATAATATATACTGTATATATCCTGCATCATCAAGGAGGAGTGAAGGGAGGAAATCATCGGGCGGAGGAGCCACTGAAATAACCACAATATATACTGTATATATCCTGCATCACCAAGGAGGAGTGAAGGGAGGAAATCACCGGACGGAGGAGCCACTGAAATAGCCATAATATATACTGTATATATCCTGCATCATCAAGGAGGAGTGAAGGGAGGAAATCATCGGGCGGAGGAGCCACTGAAATAACCACAATATATACTGTATATATCCTGCATCATCAAGGAGGAGTGAAGGGAGGAAATCACCGGACGGAGGAGCCACTGAAATAACCACAATATATACTGTATATATCCTGCATCACCAAGGAGGAGTGAAGGGAGGAAATCACCGGACGGAGGAGCCACTGAAATAACCACAATATATACTGTATATATCCTGCATCACCAAGGAGGAGTGAAGGGAGGAAATCACCGGACGGAGGAGCCACTGAAATAACCACAATATATACTGTATATATCCTGCATCTCCAAGGAGGAGTGAAGGGAGGAAATCACCGGGCGGAGGAGCCACTGAAATAGACACAATATATATTGTATATATCCTGCATCACCAGGGAGGAGTGAAGGGAGGAAATCACCGGGCGGAGGAGCCACTGAAATAACCACAATATATACTGTATATATCCTGCATCACCAAGGAGGAGTGAAGGGAGGAAATCACCGGACGGAGGAGCCACTGAAATAGACACAATATATATTGTATATATCCTGCATCACCAGGGAGGAGTGAAGAGAGGAAATCACTGGGCGGAGGAGCCACTGAAATAACCACAATATATACTGTATATATCCTGCATCACCAAGGAGGAGTGAAGGGAGGAAATCACCGGGCGGAGGAGCCACTGAAATAGACACAATATATACTGTATATATCCTGCATCACCAAGGAGGAGTGAAGGGAGGAAATCACCAGGCGGAGGAGCCACTGAAATAGACACAATATATACTGTATATATCCTGCATCACCAAGGAGGAGTGAAGGGAGGAAATCACCGGGCGGAGGAGCCACTGAAATAACCACAATATATACTGTGTATATCCTGCATCACCAAGGAGGAGTGAAGGGAGGAAATCACCAGGCGGAGGAGCCACTGAAATAGACACAATATATACTGTATATATCCTGCAACACCAAGGAGGAGTGAAGGGAGGAAATCACCGGGCGGAGGAGCCACTGAAATAACCACAATATATACTGTGTATATCCTGCATCACCAAGGAGGAGTGAAGGGAGGAAATCACCAGGCGGAGGAGCCACTGAAATAACCACAATATATACTGTATATATCCTGCATCACCAAGGAGGAGTGAAGGGAGGAAATCATCGGGCGGAGGAGCCACTGAAATAGCCACAATATATACTGTATATATCCTGCATCACCAAGGAGGAGTGAAGGGAGGAAATCACCGGGCGGAGGAGCCACTGAAATAGCCACAATATATACTGTATATATCCTGCATCACCAAGGAGGAGTGAAGGGAGGAAATCACCGGGCGAAGGAGCCACTGAAATAACCACAATATATACTGTATACATCCTGCATCACCAGGGAGGAGTGAAGGGAGGAAATCACCGGGCGGAGGAGCCACTGAAATAACCACAATATATACTGTATATATCCTGCATCACCAAGGAGGAGTGAAGGGAGGAAATCACCGGGCGGAGGAGCCACTGAAATAGCCACAATATATACTGTATATATCCTGCATCACCAAGGAGGAGTGAAGGGAGGAAATCACCGGGCGAAGGAGCCACTGAAATAACCACAATATATACTGTATACATCCTGCATCACCAGGGAGGAGTGAAGGGAGGAAATCACCGGACGGAGGAGCCACTGAAATAACCACAATATATACTGTATATATCCTGCATCACCAAGGAGGAGTGAAGGGAGGAAATCACCGGACGGAGGAGCCACTGAAATAACCACAATATATACTGTATATATCCTGCATCACCAGGGAGGAGTGAAGAGAGGAAATCACTGGGCGGAGGAGCCACTGAAATAACCACAATATATACTGTATATATCCTGCATCACCAGGGAGGAGTGAAGGGAGGAAATCACCGGGCGGAGGAGCCACTGAAATAACCACAATATATACTGTATATATCCTGCAACACCAAGGAGGAGTGAAGGGAGGAAATCATCGGGCGGAGGAGCCACTGAAATAACCACAATATATACTGTATATATCCTGCATCACCAAGGAGGAGTGAAGGGAGGAAATCATCGGGCGGAGGAGCCACTGAAATAACCACAATATATACTGTATATATCCTGCAACACCAAGGAGGAGTGAAGGGAGGAAATCACCGGGCGGAGGAGCCACTGAAATAGACACAATATATACTGTATATATCCTGCATCACCAAGGAGGAGTGAAGGGAGGAAATCACCGGGCGGAGGAGCCACTGAAATAACCACAATATATACTGTATATATCCTGCATCACCAAGGAGGAGTGAAGGGAGGAAATCACCGGGCGGAGTAGCCACTGAAATAGCCACAATATATACTGTATACATCCTGCATCACCAGGGAGGAGTGAAGGGAGGAAATCACCGGGCGGAGGAGCCACTGAAATAGCCACAATATATACTGTATATATCCTGCATCACCAAGGAGGAGTGAAGGGAGGAAATCACCGGGCGGAGGAGCCACTGAAATAGCCACAATATATACTGTGTATATCCTGCATCACCAAGGAGGAGTGAAGGGAGGAAATCATCGGGCGGAGGAGCCACTGAAATAGCCACAATATATACTGTATATATCCTGCATCACCAAGGAGGAGTGAAGGGAGGAAATCACCGGGCGGAGGAGCCACTGAAATAGCCACAATATATACTGTATATATCCTGCATCACCAAGGAGGAGTGAAGGGAGGAAATCATCGGGCGGAGGAGCCACTGAAATAGCCACAATATATACTGTATATATCCTGCATCACCAAGGAGGAGTGAAGGGAGGAAATCACCGGGCGGAGGAGCAACTGAAATAGCCACAATATATACTGTATATATCCTGCATCACCAGGGAGGAGTGAAGGGAGGAAATCACCGGGCGGAGGAGCCACTGAAATAGCCACAATATATACTGTATATATCCTGCATCACCAAGGAGGAGTGAAGGGAGGAAATCACCCGGCGGAGGAGCCACTGAAATAACCACAATATATACTGTATATATCCTGCATCACCAAGGAGGAGTGAAGGGAGGAAATCACCGGGCGGAGTAGCCACTGAAATAGCCACAATATATACTGTATATATCCTGCATCACCAGGGAGGAGTGAAGGGAGGAAATCACCGGGCGGAGGAGCCACTGAAATAGCCACAATATATACTGTATATATCCTGCAACACCAAGGAGGAGTGAAGGGAGGAAATCACCGGGCGGAGGAGCCACTGAAATAGCCACAATATATACTGTATATATCCTGCATCACCAAGGAGGAGTGAAGGGAGGAAATCACCGGGCGGAGTAGCCACTGAAATAGCCACAATATATACTGTATATATCCTGCATCACCAAGGAGGAGTGAAGGGAGGAAATCACCGGGCGGAGGAGCCACTGAAATAGCCACAATATATACTGTATATATCCTGCATCACCAAGGAGGAGTGAAGGGAGGAAATCACCCGGCGGAGGAGCCACTGAAATAACCACAATATATACTGTATATATCCTGCAACACCAAGGAGGAGTGAAGGGAGGAAATCACCGGGCGGAGGAGCCACTGAAATAGCCACAATATATACTGTATATATCCTGCATCACCAAGGAGGAGTGAAGGGAGGAAATCACCGGGCGGAGGAGCCACTGAAATAGCCACAATATATACTGTATATATCCTGCAACACCAAGGAGGAGTGAAGGAACGAAATCACCGGGCGGAGGAGCCACTGAAATAACCACAATATATACTGTATATATCCTGCATCACCAAGGAGGAGTGAAGGGAGGAAATCATCGGGCGGAGGAGCCACTGAAATAGCCACAATATATACTGTATATATCCTGCATCACCAAGGAGGAGTGAAGGGAGGAAATCATCGGGCGGAGGAGCCACTGAAATAGCCACAATATATACTGTATATATCCTGCATCACCAAGGAGGAGTGAAGGGAGGAAATCACCGGGCGGAGGAGCCACTGAAATAGCCACAATATATACTGTATATATCCTGCATCACCAAGGAGGAGTGAAGGGAGGAAATCACCAGGCGGAGGAGCCACTGAAATAACCACAATGTATAATGTATATATCCTGCAACACCATGGAGGAGTGAAGGGTGGAAATCACCGGGCGGAGGAGCCACTGAAATAGCCACAATATATACTGTATATATCCTGCATCACCAGGGAGGAGTGAAGGGAGGAAATCACCAGGCGGAGGAGCCACTGAAATATCCAAAATATATACTGTATATATCCTGCATCACCAAGGAGGAGTGAAGGGAGGAAATCACCGGGCGGAGGAGCCACTGAAATAACCACAATATATACTGTATATATCCTGCATCACCAAGGAGGAGTGAAGGGAGGAAATCACCGGGCGGAGGAGCCACTGAAATATCCAAAATATATACTGTATATATCCTGCATCACCAGGGAGGAGTGAAGGGAGGAAATCACCGGGCGGAGGAGACACTGAAATAGACATAATATATACTGTATATATCCTGCATCACCAAGGAGGAGTGAAGGGAGGAAATCACCGGGCGGAGGAGCCACTGAAATATCCAAAATATATACTGTATATATCCTGCATCACCAGGGAGGAGTGAAGGGAGGAAATCACCGGGCGGAGGAGCCACTGAAATAGACACAATATATACTGAATATATCCTGCATCACCAAGGAGGAGTGAAGGGAGGAAATCACCGGGCGGAGGAGCCACTGAAATATCCAAAATATATACTGTATATATCCTGCATCACCAAGGAGGAGTGAAGGGAGGAAATCACCGGGCGGAGGAGCCACTGAAATATCCAAAATATATACTGTATATATCCTGCATCACCAGGGAGGAGTGAAGGGAGGAAATCACCGGGCGGAGGAGACACTGAAATAGACATAATATATACTGTATATATCCTGCATCACCAAGGAGGAGTGAAGGGAGGAAATCACCGGGCGGAGGAGCCACTGAAATATCCAAAATATATACTGTATATATCCTGCATCACCAGGGAGGAGTGAAGGGAGGAAATCACCGGGCGGAGGAGACACTGAAATAGACATAATATATACTGTATATATCCTGCATCACCAAGGAGGAGTGAAGGGAGGAAATCACCGGGCGGAGGAGCCACTGAAATATCCAAAATATATACTGTATATATCCTGCATCACCAAGGAGGAGTGAAGGGTGGAAATCACCGGGTGGAGGAGCCACTGAAATAGCCACAATATATACTGTATATATCCTGCATCACCAAGGAGGAGTGAAGGGAGGATATCACCGGGCGGAGGAGCCACTGAAATAACCACAATATATACTGTATATATCCTGCATCATCAAGGAGGAGTGAAGGGAGGAAATCATCGGGCGGAGGAGCCACTGAAATAGCCACAATATATACTGTATATATCCTGCATCACCAAGGAGGAGTGAAGGGAGGAAATCACCGGGCGGAGGAGCCACTGAAATAACCACAATGTATAATGTATATATCCTGCATCACCAGGGAGGAGTGAAGGGAGGAAATCACCGGGCGGAGGAGCCACTGAAATAGCCACAATATATACTGTATATATCCTGCAACACCAAGGAGGAGTGAAGGGAGGAAATCACCGGGCGGAGGAGCCACTGAAATAACCACAATGTATAATGTATATATCCTGCATCACCAGGGAGGAGTGAAGGGAGGAAATCACCGGACGGAGGAGCCACTGAAATAGACACAATATATACTGTATATATCCTGCAACACCAAGGAGGAGTGAAGGGTGGAAATCACCGGGCGGAGGAGCCACTGAAATAACCACAATATATACTGTATATATCCTGCATCACCAGGGAGGAGTGAAGGGAGGAAATCAACGGACGGAGGAGCCACTGAAATAACGACAATATATACAGTATATATCCTGCATCACCAAGGAGGAGTGAAGGGAGGAAATCACCTGGCGGAGGAGCCACTGAAATAACCACAATATATACTGTATATATCCTGCATCACCAAGGAGGAATGAAGGGAGGAAATCACCGGGCGGAGGAGCCACTGAAATAACCACAATATATACTGTATATATCCTGCAACACCAAGGAGGAGTGAAGGGAGGAAATCACCGGGCGGAGGAGCCACTGAAATAACCACAATATATACTGTATATATCCTGCATCACCAAGGAGGAATGAAGGGAGGAAATCAACGGACGGAGGAGCCACTGAAATAACGACAATATATACAGTATATATCCTGCATCACCAAGGAGGAGTGAAGGGAGGAAATCACCTGGCGGAGGAGCCACTGAAATAACCACAATATATACTGTATATATCCTGCATCACCAGGCAGGAGTGAAGAGAGGAAATCACCGGGCGGAGGAGCCACTGAAATAACCACAATATATACTGTATATATCCTGCATCACCAGGGAGGAGTGAATGGTGGAAATCACCGGGCGGAGGAGCCACTGAAATAGACACAATATATACTGTATATATCCTGCAACACCAAGGAGGAGTGAAGGGTGGAAATCACCGGGCGGAGGAGCCACTGAAATAACCACAATATATACTGTATATATCCTGCATCACCAGGGAGGAGTGAAGGGAGGAAATCACCGGGCGGAGGAGCCACTGAAATAACCACAATATATACTGTATATATCCTGCATCACCAAGGAGGAGTGAAGGGAGGAAATCAACGGACGGAGGAGCCACTGAAATAACGACAATATATACAGTATATATCCTGCATCACCAAGGAGGAGTGAAGGGAGGAAATCACCTGGCGGAGGAGCCACTGAAATAACCACAATATATACTGTATATATCCTGCATCACCAGGCAGGAGTGAAGAGAGGAAATCACCGGGCGGAGGAGCCACTGAAATAACCACAATATATACTGTATATATCCTGCATCACCAGGCAGGAGTGAAGAGAGGAAATCACCGGGCGGAGGAGCCACTGAAATAACCACAATATATACTGTATATATCCTGCATCACCAAGGAGGAGTGAAGAGAGGAAATCACCTGGCGGAGGAGCCACTGAAATAACCACAATATATACTGTATATATCCTGCATCACCAGGCAGGAGTGAAGAGAGGAAATCACCGGGCGGAGGAGCCACTGAAATAACCACAATATATACTGTATATATCCTGCATCACCAAGGAGGAGTGAAGGGAGGAAATCAACGGACGGAGGAGCCACTGAAATAACGACAATATATACTGTATATATCCTGCATCACCAAGGAGGAGTGAAGGGAGGATATCACCGGGCGGAGGAGCCACTGAAATAGCCACAATATATACTGTATATATCCTGCAACACCAAGGAGGAGTGAAGGGAGGATATCACCGGGCGGAGGAGCCACTGAAATAACCACAATATATACTGTATATATCCTGCATCACCAGGGAGGAGTGAAGGGAGGAAATCATCGGGCGGAGGAGCCACTGAAATAGCCATAATATATACTGTATATATCCTGCATCACCAAGGCACAAATCAGATTATCTAAAGCTGAAAATGAATTGAGGCTTGCAAGAGATGTCAAAAGCAATAATAAAGGATTTTGGGGATATGTCAAAAGTAAAAGAAAAGTCAAAGATGCTATAGGATTTTTACAGGATGAAAATGATGAAATGGTAAGACAGGATGTTGAGAAGGCTGAACTTTTAAATTCCTATTTTGCATCTGTTTTCTCTCAGAAAGGAAATGTAACATCAACTGTTATTCACTGTCCTATTAAGGGAATAGAAGAATCCAGGATATCTATAAACAGAAAGATAGTGAGGAAACACTTAGCTAACCTAAATGTATTCAAGTCTCCAGGTCCAGATGAATTACACCCCAGAGTACTGAAGGAGATAGCAGAAGAAATTTTTGAACCCCTCTCCATAATCTTTGAAAATTCTTGGAGAACAGGAGAAGTGCCAGAAGACTGGAGAAGAGCAAATGTTGTTCCTATCTCCAAAAAGGGGAAGAAGGTGGACCCAGGCAACTATAGGCCGGTGAGTCTGACTTCTATACCAGGAAAGATCTTTGAACAAATTATTAAACAACATGTATGTCAATACCTGGATAAGAATGAAGTGATTAAACAGAGTCAGCATGGGTTTGTAACTAATAAGTCATGTCAGACTAATTTAATTTCCTTCTATGATGGTATTACTGATTGGGTGGATCAAGGAAATGCTGTAGATATAGTATATCTTGACTTCAGCAAAGCATTTGACAAAGTCTCTCATACAATCCTTATTGAAAAAATGACTAAGTATGGAATGGACAAGGCAACTGTTAGGTGGATTCATAACTGGCTTAGTGATCGGACCCAAAGAGTGGTCGTAAATGGCTGCACATCCAGTTGGAAGAATGTCTCAAGTGGGGTACCACAGGGCTCTGTCCTGGGCCCTGTATTGTTCAACATCTTTATCAACGATTTAGATGAAGGAATTGAGGGTAAACTGATTAAATTTGCTGATGACACAAAGCTAGGAGGGATAGCTAATACTAGAGAAGAGAGAGAGAGGATTCAAAAAGATTTAAATAAACTGGAGAAGTGGGCAGCAACTAACAGAATGGTTTTTAACAGGGAGAAATGCAAAGTACTACATCTGGGCAATAAAAATGAAAAAAGCATATATAGAATGGGAGGAATAGGGCTAAGTGACAGCACATGTGAAAAAGACTTGGGTATACTAATAGATCACAGACTGAATATGAGTCAACAGTGTGATGCAGCAGCAAAAAAGGCAAATGCAATTCTAGGATGTATTAACAGAAGCATACAGTCTAGATCACGTGAAGGAATTATTTCCCTCTACTCCTCTTTGGTCAGACCTCATCTGGAATATTGTGTCCAATTTTGGGCACCACATTTTAAAAAAGACATCAACAAACTGGAGCAAGTTCAGAAAAGAGCGACCAGAATGGTGACCGGTCTGCAAACCCTGTCTTATGAGGAAAGGTTGCAGGATTTGGGAATGTTTAGTTTGCAAAAGAGAAGACTGAGAGGAGACTTAATAGCTGTCTACAAATATCTAAAGGGCTGTCACATTGTAGAAGGATCAACTTTATTCTCATTTGCACAAGGAAAGACTAGAAGCAATGGGATGAAGCTGAATGGGAGGAGATACAGATTAGATATTAGAAAAAACTTTTTGACAGTTAGAGTGATCAATGAGTGGAACAGGCTGCCACGAGAAGTGGTGAGTTCTCCTTCAATGGAAGTCTTCAAACAGAGGCTGGACAGACATCTAACTGGGATGATTTAGCGAATCCTGCTTTGAGCAGGGGGTTGGACCAGATGGCCCAGGAGGTCCCTTCCAACTCTACGATTCTATGATTCTATGATTCTAAGGAGGAGTGAAGGGAGGAAATCATCGGGCGGAGTAGCCACTGAAATAGCCATAATATATACTGTATATATCCTGCATCACCAGGGAGGAGTGAAGGGATGAAATCACCGGGCGGAGGAGCCACTGAAATAGCCACAATATATACTGTATATATCCTGCATCACCAAGGAGGAAATCATCGCGCGGAGGAGCCACTGAAATAGACACAATATATACTGTATATATCCTGCATCACCAGGGAGGAGTGAAGGGAGGAAATCACCGGGCGGAGGAGCCACTGAAATAACCACAATATATACTGTATATATCCTGCATCACCAGGGAGGAGTGAAGGGAGGAAATCACCGGGCGGAGGAGCCACTTAAATAGCCACAATATATACTGTATATATCCTGCATCACCAAGAAGGATTGAAGGGAGGAAATCATCGGGCGGAGGAGCCACTGAAATAACTACAATATATACTGTATATATCCTGCATCACCAAGGAGGAGTGAAGGGAGGAAATCACCGGGCGGAGGAGCCACTGAAATAACCACAATATATACTGTATATATCCTGCATCACCAAGGAGGAGTGAAGGGAGGATATCACCGGGCGGAGGAGCCACTGAAATAACCACAATATATACTGTATATATCCTGCAACACCAAGGAGGAGTGAAGGGAGGAAATCACTGGACGGAGGAGCCACTGAAATAACGACAATATATACTGTATATATCCTGCATCACCAAGGAGGAGTGAAGGGAGGATATCACCGGGCGGAGGAGCCACTGAAATAACCACAATATATACTGTATATATCCTGCATCACCAGGGAGGAGTGAAGGGAGGAAATCATCGGGCGGAGGAGCCACTGAAATAGCCATAATATATACTGTATATATCCTGCATCACCAAGGCACAAATCAGATTATCTAAAGCTGAAAATGAATTGAGGCTTGCAAGAGATGTCAAAAGCAATAATAAAGGATTTTGGGGATATGTCAAAAGTAAAAGAAAAGTCAAAGATGCTATAGGATTTTTACAGGATGAAAATGATGAAATGGTAAGACAGGATGTTGAGAAGGCTGAACTTTTAAATTCCTATTTTGCATCTGTTTTCTCTCAGAAAGGAAATGTAACATCAACTGTTATTCACTGTCCTATTAAGGGAATAGAAGAATCCAGGATATCTATAAACAGAAAGATAGTGAGGAAACACTTAGCTAACCTAAATGTATTCAAGTCTCCAGGTCCAGATGAATTACACCCCAGAGTACTGAAGGAGATAGCAGAAGAAATTTTTGAACCCCTCTCCATAATCTTTGAAAATTCTTGGAGAACAGGAGAAGTGCCAGAAGACTGGAGAAGAGCAAATGTTGTTCCTATCTCCAAAAAGGGGAAGAAGGTGGACCCAGGCAACTATAGGCCGGTGAGTCTGACTTCTATACCAGGAAAGATCTTTGAACAAATTATTAAACAACATGTATGTCAATACCTGGATAAGAATGAAGTGATTAAACAGAGTCAGCATGGGTTTGTAACTAATAAGTCATGTCAGACTAATTTAATTTCCTTCTATGATGGTATTACTGATTGGGTGGATCAAGGAAATGCTGTAGATATAGTATATCTTGACTTCAGCAAAGCATTTGACAAAGTCTCTCATACAATCCTTATTGAAAAAATGACTAAGTATGGAATGGACAAGGCAACTGTTAGGTGGATTCATAACTGGCTTAGTGATCGGACCCAAAGAGTGGTCGTAAATGGCTGCACATCCAGTTGGAAGAATGTCTCAAGTGGGGTACCACAGGGCTCTGTCCTGGGCCCTGTATTGTTCAACATCTTTATCAACGATTTAGATGAAGGAATTGAGGGTAAACTGATTAAATTTGCTGATGACACAAAGCTAGGAGGGATAGCTAATACTAGAGAAGAGAGAGAGAGGATTCAAAAAGATTTAAATAAACTGGAGAAGTGGGCAGCAACTAACAGAATGGTTTTTAACAGGGAGAAATGCAAAGTACTACATCTGGGCAATAAAAATGAAAAAAGCATATATAGAATGGGAGGAATAGGGCTAAGTGACAGCACATGTGAAAAAGACTTGGGTATACTAATAGATCACAGACTGAATATGAGTCAACAGTGTGATGCAGCAGCAAAAAAGGCAAATGCAATTCTAGGATGTATTAACAGAAGCATACAGTCTAGATCACGTGAAGGAATTATTTCCCTCTACTCCTCTTTGGTCAGACCTCATCTGGAATATTGTGTCCAATTTTGGGCACCACATTTTAAAAAAGACATCAACAAACTGGAGCAAGTTCAGAAAAGAGCGACCAGAATGGTGACCGGTCTGCAAACCCTGTCTTATGAGGAAAGGTTGCAGGATTTGGGAATGTTTAGTTTGCAAAAGAGAAGACTGAGGAGACTTAATAGCTGTCTACAAATATCTAAAGGGCTGTCACATTGTAGAAGGATCAACTTTATTCTCATTTGCACAAGGAAAGACTAGAAGCAATGGGATGAAGCTGAATGGGAGGAGATACAGATTAGATATTAGAAAAAACTTTTTGACAGTTAGAGTGATCAATGAGTGGAACAGGCTGCCACGAGAAGTGGTGAGTTCTCCTTCAATGGAAGTCTTCAAACAGAGGCTGGACAGACATCTAACTGGGATGATTTAGCGAATCCTGCTTTGAGCAGGGGGTTGGACCAGATGGCCCAGGAGGTCCCTTCCAACTCTACAATTCTATGATTCTATGATTCTAAGGAGGAGTGAAGGGAGGAAATCACCGGGCGGAGGAGCCACTGAAATAGCCATAATATATACTGTATATATCCTGCATCACCAGGGAGGAGTGAAGGGATGAAATCACCGGGCGGAGGAGCCACTGAAATAGCCACAATATATACTGTATATATCCTGCATCACCAAGGAGGAGTGAAGGGAGGAAATCATCGCGCGGAGGAGCCACTGAAATAGACACAATATATACTGTATATATCCTGCATCACCAGGGAGGAGTGAAGGGAGGAAATCACCGGGCGGAGGAGCCACTGAAATAACCACGATATATACTGTATATATCCTGCATCACCAGGGAGGAGTGAAGGGAGGAAATCACCGGGCGGAGGAGCCACTGAAATAGCCACAATATATACTGTATATATCCTGCATCACCAAGAAGGATTGAAGGGAGGAAATCATCGGGCGAAGGAGCCACTGAAATAACTACAATATATACTGTATATATCCTGCATCACCAAGGAGGAGTGAAGGGAGGAAATCACCGGGCGGAGGAGCCACTGAAATAACCACAATATATACTGTATATATCCTGCATCACCAAGGAGGAGTGAAGGGAGGAAATCATCGGGCGGAGGAGCCACTGAAATAGCCACAATATATACTGTATATATCCTGCATCACCAAGAAGGAGTGAAGGGAGGAAATCACCGGGCGGAGGAGCCACTGAAATAGCCACAATATATACTGTATATATCCTGCATCACCAAGGAGGAGTGAAGGGAGGAAATCACCGGGCGGAGGAGCCACTGAAATAACCACAATATATACTGTATATATCCTGCATCACCAAGAAGGATTGAAGGGAGGAAATCATCGGGCGGAGGAGCCACTGAAATAACTACAATATATACTGTATATATCCTGCAACACCAAGGAGGAGTGAAGAGAGGAAATCACCGGGCGGAGGAGCCACTGAAATAGCCACAATATATACTATATATATCCTGCATCACCAGGGAGGAGTGAAGGGAGGAAATCACCGGGTGGAGGAGCCACTGAAATAACCACAATATATACTGTATATATCCTGCATCACCAAGGAGGAGTGAAGGGAGGAAATCACCGGGCGGAGGAGCCACTGAAATAACCACAATATATACTGTATATATCCTGCATCACCAGGGAGGAGTGAAGGGAGGAAATCACCGGGCGGAGGAGCCACTGAAATAGCCACAATATATACTGTATATATCCTGCATCACCAAGAAGGATTGAAGGGAGGAAATCATCGGGCGGAGGAGCCACTGAAATAACTACAATATATACTGTATATATCCTGCATCACCAAGGAGGAGTGAAGGGAGGAAATCACAGGGCGGAGGAGCCACTGAAATAACCACAATATATACTGTATATATCCTGCATCACCAAGGAGGAGTGAAGGGAGGAAATCATCGGGCGGAGGAGCCACTGAAATAGCCACAATATATACTGTATATATCCTGCATCACCAAGAAGGAGTGAAGGGAGGAAATCACCGGGCGGAGGAGCCACTGAAATAGCCACAATATATACTGTACACTCACTGGCCACTTTATTAGGTACACCATGCTAGTAAGGGGTTGGACCCCCTTTTGCCTTCAGAACTGCCTCAATTCTTCGTGGCAGAGATTCAACAAGGTGCTGGAAGCATTCCTCAGAGATTTTGGACCATATTGACATGATGGCATCACACAGTTGGCGCAGATTTGTCGGCTGCACATCCCTGATGCGAATCTCCCGTTCCACCACATCCCAAAGATGCTCTATTGGATTGAGATCTGGTGACTGAGGAGGCCATTTGAGTACAGTAAACTCATTGTCATGTTCAAGAAACCAATCTGAGATGATTCGAGCTTTATGACATGGCGCATTATCCTGCTGAAAGTAGCCATCAGATGTTGGGTACATTGTGGTCATAAAGGGATGGACATGGTCAGCAACAATACTCAGGTAGGCTGTGGCGTTGCAACGATGCTCAATTGGTACCAAGGGGCCCAAAGAGTGCCCAGAAAAAATTCCCCACACCATGACACCACCACCACCAGCCTGAACCGTTGATACAAGGCAGGATGGATCCATGCTTTCATGTTGTTTACGCCAAATTCTGACCCTACCATCCGAATGTCGCAGCAGAAATCGAGACTCATCAGACCAGGCAACGTTTTTCCAATCTTCTACTGTCCAATTTCGATGAGCTTGTGCAAATTGTAGCCTCAGTTTCCTGTTCTTAGCTGAGAGGAGTGGTACCCAGTGTGGTCTTCTGCTGCTGTAGCCCATCTGCCTCAAAGTTCGACGCACTGTGCGTTCAGAGATGCTCTTCTGCCTACCTTGGTTGTAACGGGTGGCAATTTGAGTCACTGTTGCCTTTCTATCAGCTCGAACCAGTCTGCCCATTCTCCTCTGACCTCTGGCATCAACATGGCATTTCCGGCCACAGAACTGCCGCTCACTGGATTTTTTTTCTTTTTCGGACCATTCTCTGTAAACCCTAGAGATGGTTGTGCGTGAAAATCCCAGTAGATCAGCAGTTTCTGAAATTCTCAGACCAGCCCTTCTGGCACCAACAATCATGCCACGTTCAAAGGCACTCAAATCACCTTTCTTCCCCATACTGATGCTCGGTTTGAACTGCAGGAGATTGTCTCGACCATGTCTACATGCCTAAATGCACTGAGTTGCCGCCATGTGATTGGCTGATTAGAAATTAAGTCTTAACACACAGTTGGACAGGTGTACCTAATAAAGTGGCCAGTGAGTGTATATATCCTGCATCACCAAGGAGGAGTGAAGGGAGGAAATCACCGGGCGGAGGAGCCACTGAAATAACCACAATATATACTGTATATATCCTGCATCACCAAGAAGGATTGAAGGGAGGAAATCATCGGGCGGAGGAGCCACTGAAATAACTACAATATATACTGTATATATCCTGCAACACCAAGGAGGAGTGAAGGGAGGAAATCACCGGGCGGAGGAGCCACTGAAATAGCCACAATATATACTGTATATATCCTGCATCACCAAGGAGGAGTGAAGGGAGGAAATCACCGGGCGGAGGAGCCACTGAAATAGCCACAATATATACTGTATATATCCTGCAACACCAAGGAGGATTGAAGGGAGGAAATCACCGGGCGGAGGAGCCACTGAAATAGCCACAATATATACTATATATATCCTGCATCACCAGGGAGGAGTGTAGGGAGGAAATCATCGGGCGGAGGAGCCACTGAAATAGCCACAATATATACTGTATATATCCTGCAACACCAAGGAGGATTGAAGGGAGGAAATCACCGGACGGAGGAGCCACTGAAATAGACACAATATATACTGTATATATCCTGCAACACCAAGGAGGATTGAAGGGAGGAAATCACCGGGCGGAGGAGCCACTGAAATAGCCACAATATATACTGTCTATATCCTGCATCACCAAGGAGGAGTGAAGGGAGGAAATCATCGGGCGGAGGAGCCACTGAAATAGCCACAATATATACTGTATATATCCTGCAACACCAAGGAGGATTGAAGGGAGGAAATCACCGGGCGGAGGAGCCACTGAAATAGCCACAATATATACTGTCTATATCCTGCATCACCAAGGAGGAGTGAAGGGAGGAAATCATCGGGCGGAGGAGCCACTGAAATAGACACAATATATACTGTATATATCCTGCAACACCAAGGAGGAGTGAAGAGAGGAAATCACCGGGCGGAGGAGCCACTGAAATAGCCACAATATATACTATATATATCCTGCATCACCAAGGAGGAGTGAAGGGAGGAAATCACCGGGCGGAGGAGCCACTGAAATAACCACAATATATACTGTATATATCCTGCATCACCAAGGAGGAGTGAAGGGAGGAAATCACAGGGCGGAGGAGCCACTGAAATAGCCATAATATATACTGTGTATATCCTGCATCACCAAGGAGGAGTGAAGGGAGGAAATCACAGGGCGGAGGAGCCACTGAAATATCCACAATATATACTGTATATATCCTGCATCACCAGGGAGGAGTGAAGGGAGGAAATCACCGGGCGGAGGAGCCACTGAAATAAGCACAATATATACTGTGTATATCCTGCATCACCAAGGAGGAGTGAAGGGAGGAAATCATCGGGCGGAGGAGCCACTGAAATAGCCACAATATATACTGTATATATCCTGGAACACCAAGGAGGAGTGAAGGGAGGAAATCACCGGGCGGAGGAGCCACTGAAATAGCCACAATATATACTGTATATATCCTGGAACACCAAGGAGGAGTGAAGGGAGGAAATCATCGGGCGGAGGAGCCACTGAAATAGCCACAATATATACTGTATATATCCTGGAACACCAAGGAGGAGTGAAGGGAGGAGATCACCGGGCGGAGGAGCCACTGAAATAACCACAATATATACTGTATATATCCTGCATCACCAAGGAGGAGTGAAGGGAGGAAATCACCGGGCGGAGGAGCCACTGAAATAGACACAATATATACTGTATATATCCTGCATCACCAAGGAGGAGTGAAGGGAGGAAATCATCGGGCGGAGGAGCCACTGAAATAGACACAATATATACTGTATATATCCTGCATCACCAAGGAGGAGTGAAGGGAGGAAATCATCGGGCGGAGGAGCCACTGAAATAGACACAATATATACTGTGTATATCCTGCATCACCAAGGAAGAGTGAAGGGAGGAAATCACCGGGCGGAGGAGCCACTGAAATAACCACAATATATACTGTATATATCCTGCATTACCAAGGAGGTGTGAAGGGAGGAAATCACCGGGCGGAGGAGCCACTGAAATAGCCACAATATATACTGTATATATCCTGCATCACCAAGAAGGAGTGAAGGGAGGAAATCATCGGGCGGAGGAGCCACTGAAATAGACACAATATATACTGTATATATCCTGCATCACCAAGGAGGAGTGAAGGGAGGAAATCACCGGGCGGAGGAGCCACTGAAATAGCCACAATATATACTTTATATATCCTGCATCACCAAGGAGGAGTGAAGGGAGGAAATCATCGGGTGGAGGAGCCACTGAAATAACCACAATATATACTGTATATATCCTGCATCACCAAGGAGGAGTGAAGGGAGGAAATCACCGGGCGGAGGAGCCACTGAAATAACCACAATATATACTGTATATATCCTGCATCACCAAGGAGAAGTGAAGGGAGGAAATCACCGGACGGAGGAGCCACTGAAATAGCCACAATATATACTGTATATATCCTGCATCACCAAGGAGGAGTGAAGGGAGGAAATCACCGGGCGGAGGAGCCACTGAAATAGACTCAATATATATTGTATATATCCTGTATCACCAAGGAGGGGTGAAGGGAGGAAATCACCGGGCGGAGGAGCCACTGAAATAGACACAATATATACTGTATATATCCTGCATCACCAAGGAGGAGCGAAGGGAGGAAATCATCGGGCGGAGGAGCCACTGAAATAGCCACAATATATACTGTATATATCCTGCATCACCAAGGAGGAGTGAAGGGAGGAAATCACCGGGCGGAGGAGCCATTGAAATAGCCACAATATATACTGTATATATCCTGCATCACCAAGGAGGAGTTAAGGGAGGAAATCATCGTGCGGAGGAGCCACTGAAATAGCCACAATATATACTGTATATATCCTGCACCACCAAGGTGGAGTGAAGGGAGGAAATCACCGGGCGGAGGAGCCACTGAAATAGCCACAATATATACTGTATATATCCTGCATCACCAAGGAGGAGTGAAGGGAGGAAATCACCGGGCGGAGGAGCCACTGAAATAGCCACAATATATACTGTATATATCCTGCATCACCAAGGAGGAGTGAAGGGAGGAAATCATCGGGCGGAGGAGCCACTGAAATAGACACAATATATACTGTATATATCCTGCATCACCAAGGAGGAGTGAAGGGAGGAAATCATCGGGCGGAGGAGCCACTGAAATAGCCACAATATATACTGTATATATCCTGCACCACCAAGGAGGAGTGAAGGGAGGAAATCACCGGGCGGAGGAGCCACTGAAATAGCCACAATATATACTGTATATATCCTGCATCACCAAGGAGGAGTGAAGGGAGGAAATCACCGGGCGGAGGAGCCACTGAAATAGACACAATATATACTCTATATATCCTGCATCACCAAGGAGGAGTGAAGGGAGGAAATCACCGGGCAGAGGAGCCACTGAAATATCCACAATATATACTGTATATATCCTGCATCACCAAGGAGGAGTGAAGGAAGGAAATCACCGGGCGGAGGAGCCACTGAAATAGCCACAATATATACTGTATATATCCTGCATCACCAAGGAGGAGTGAAGGGAGGAAATCACCGGGCGGAGGAGCCACTGAAATATCCACAATATATACTGTATATATCCTGCATCACCAAGGAGGAGTGAAGGAAGGAAATCACCGGGCGGAGGAGCCACTGAAATAGACACAATATATACTGTATATATCCTGCATCACCAGGGAGGATTGAAGGGAGGAAATCACCGGGCGGAGGAGCCACTGAAATATCCACAATATATACTGTATATATCCTGCATCACCAAGGAGGAGTGAAGGAAGGAAATCACCGGGCGGAGGAGCCACTGAAATAGCCATAATATATACTGTATATATCCTGCATCACCAAGGAGGAGTGAAGGCAGGAAATCACCGGACCGAGGAGCCACTGAAATATCCACAATATATACTGTATATATCCTGCATCACCAAGGAGGAGTGAAGGGAGGAAATCACCGGGCGGAGGAGCCACTGAAATAGCCACAATATATACTGTATATATCCTGCATCACCAGGGAGGATTGAAGGGAGGAAATCATCGGGCGGAGGAGCCACTGAAATAGCCACAATATATACTGTATATATCCTGCATCACCAAGGAGGATTGAAGGGAGGAAATCACCGGGCGGAGGAGCCACTGAAATAACCACAATATATACTGTATATATCCTGCATCACCAGGGAGGAGTGAAGGGAGGAAATCACCGGGCAGAGGAGCCACTGAAATATCCACAATATATACTGTATATATCCTGCATCACCAAGGAGGAGTGAAGGGAGGAAATCACCGGGCGGAGGAGCCACTGAAATAGCCACAATATATACTGTATATATCCTGCATCACCAAGGAGGAGTGAAGGAAGGAAATCACCGGGCAGAGGAGCCACTGAAATATCCACAATATATACTGTATATATCCTGTATCACCAAGGAGGAGTGAAGGAAGGAAATCACCGGGCGGAGGAGCCACTGAAATAGCCATAATAAATACTGTATATATCCTGCATCACCAAGGAGGAGTGAAGGCAGGAAATCACCGGACCGAGGAGCCACTGAAATATCCACAATATATACTGTATATATCCTGCATCACCAAGGAGGAGTGAAGGGAGGAAATCACCGGGCGGAGGAGCCACTGAAATAGCCACAATATATACTGTATATATCCTGCATCACCAAGGAGGAGTGAAGGAAGGAAATCACCGGGCGGAGGAGCCACTGAAATAGCCATAATATATACTGTATATATCCTGCATCACCAAGGAGGAGTGAAGGCAGGAAATCACCGGACCGAGGAGCCACTGAAATATCCACAATATATACTGTATATATCCTGCATCACCAAGGAGGAGTGAAGGGAGGAAATCACCGGGCGGAGGAGCCACTGAAATAGCCACAATATATACTGTATATATCCTGCATCACCAGGGAGGATTGAAGGGAGGAAATCATCGGGCGGAGGAGCCACTGAAATAGCCACAATATATACTGTATATATCCTGCATCACCAAGGAGGATTGAAGGGAGGAAATCACCGGGCGGAGGAGCCACTGAAATAGCCACAATATATACTGTATATATCCTGCATCACCAGGGAGGAGTGAAGGGAGGAAATCACCGGGCAGAGGAGCCACTGAAATATCCACAATATATACTGTATATATCCTGCATCACCAGGGAGGAGTGAAGGGAGGAAATCACCGGGCGGAGGAGCCACTGAAATAGCCACAATATATACTGTATATATCCTGCATCACCAGGGAGGAGTGAAGGGAGGAAATCACCGGGCGGAGGAGCCACTGAAATAACCACAATATATACTGTATATATCCTGCATCACCAGGGAGGAGTGAAGGGAGGAAATCACCGGGCAGAGGAGCCACTGAAATATCCACAATATATACTGTATATATCCTGCATCACCAGGGAGGAGTGAAGGGAGGAAATCACCGGGCGGAGGAGCCACTGAAATAGCCACAATATATACTGTATATATCCTGCATCACCAAAGAGGAGTGAAGGGAGGAAATCACCGGGCGGAGGAGCCACTGAAATATCCACAATATATACTGTATATATCCTGCATCACCAAGGAGGAGTGAAGGGAGGAAATCACCGGGCGGAGGAGCCACTGAAATAGCCACAATATATACTGTATATATCCTGCATCACCAAGGAGGAGTGAAGGGAGGAAATCACCGGACCGAGGAGCCACTGAAATATCCACAATATATACTGTATATATCCTGCATCACCAAGGAGGAGCGAAGGGAGGAAATCACCGGGCGGAGGAGCCACTGAAATAGCCACAATATATACTGTATATATCCTGCATCACCAGGGAGGATTGAAGGGAGGAAATCATCAGGCGGAGGAGCCACTGAAATAGCCACAATATATACTGTATATATCCTGCATCACCAAGGAGGATTGAAGGGAGGAAATCACCGGGCGGAGGAGCCACTGAAATAACCACAATATATACTGTATATATCCTGCATCACCAGGGAGGAGTGAAGGGAGGAAATCACCGGGCGGAGGAGCCACTGAAATATCCACAATATATACTGTATATATCCTGCATCACCAAGGAGGAGTGAAGGGAGGAAATCACCGGGCGGAGGAGCCACTGAAATAGCCACAATATATACTGTATATATCCTGCATCACCAAGGAGGAGTGAAGGGAGGAAATCACCGGGCGGAGGAGCCACTGAAATAACCACAATATATACTGTATATATCCTGCATCACCAAGGAGGATTGAAGGGAGGAAATCACCGGGCGGAGGAGCCACTGAAATATCCACAATATATACTGTCTATATCCTGCATCACCAAGGAGGAGTGAAGGGAGGAAATCATCGGGCGGAGGAGCCACTGAAATAGCCACAATATATACTGTATATATCCTGCATCACCAAGGAGGAGTGAAGGGAGGAAATCACCGGGCGGAAGAGCCACTGAAATAGCCACAATATATACTGTATATATCCTGCATCACCAAGGAGGAGTGAAGGGAGGAAATCACCGGGCGGAGGAGCCACTGAAATAGCCACAATATATACTGTATATATCCTGCATCACCAGGGAGGATTGAAGGGAGGAAATCATCGGGCGGAGGAGCCACTGAAATAGCCACAATATATACTGTATATATCCTGCATCACCAAGGAGGATTGAAGGGAGGAAATCACCGGGCGGAGGAGCCACTGAAATATCCACAATATATACTGTCTATATCCTGCATCACCAAGGAGGATTGAAGGGAGGAAATCATCGGGCGGAGGAGCCACTGAAATAGCCACAATATATACTGTATATATCCTACATCACCAGGGAGGATTGAAGGGAGGAAATCACCGGGCGGAGGAGCCACTGAAATAGCCACAATATATACTGTATATATCCTGCATCACCAGGGAGGATTGAAGGGAGGAAATCACCGGGCGGAGGAGCCACTGAAATAGCCACAATATATACTGTATATATCCTGCAACACCAAGGAGGAGTGAAGGGAGGAAATCATCGGGCGGAGGAGCCACTGAAATAGACACAATATATACTGTATATATCCTGCATCACCAGGGAGGAGTGAAGGGAGGAAATCATCCGGCGGAGGAGCCACTGAAATAGCCACAATATATACTGTATATATCCTGCATCACCAAGGAGGAGTGAAGGGAGGAAATCATCGGGCGGAGGAGCCACTGAAATGACCACAATATATACTGTATATATTTCCTGCATCACCAAGGAGGAGGGAAGGGAGGAAATCACCGGGCGGAGGAGCCACTGAAATAACCACAATATATACTGTATATATCCTGCATCACCAAGGAGGAGTGAAGGGAGGAAATCACCGGGCGGAGGAGCCACTGAAATATCCACAATATATACTGTCTATATCCTGCAACACCAGGGAGGAGTGAAGGGAGGAAATCACCAGGCGGAGGAGCCACTGAAATAGCCACAATATATACTGTATATATCCTGCATCACCAAGGAGGAGTGAAGGGAGGAAATCATCGGGCGGAGGAGCCACTGAAATAACCACAATATATACTGTATATATCCTGCATCACCAAGGAGGAGTGAAGGGAGGAAATCATCGGGCGGAGGAGCCACTGAAATAACCACAATATATACTGTATATATCCTGCATCACCAAGGAGGATTGAAGGGAGGAAATCATCGGGCGGAGGAGCCACTGAAATAACCACAATATATACTGTATATATCCTGCATCACCAAGGAGGAGTGAAGGGAGGAAATCTCCAGGCGGAGGAGCCACTGAAATAGACACAATATATACTGTATATATCCTGCATCACCAAGGAGGAGTGAAGGGAGGAAATCACCGGGCAGAGGAGCCACTGAAATAGCCACAATATATACTGTATATATCCTGCATCACCAAGGAGGAGTGAAGGGAGAAAATCACCGGGCGGAGGAGCCACTGAAATAACCACAATATATACTGTATATATCCTGCATCACCAAGGAGGAGTGAAGGGAGGAAATCACCGGGCGGAGGAGCCACTGAAATAGCCACAATATATACTGTATATATCCTGCAACATCAAGGAGGGGTAAAGGGAGGAAATCATCGGGCGGAGGAGCCACTGAAATAGCCACAATATATACTGTATATATCCTGCAACATCAAGGAGGGGTAAAGGGAGGAAATCACCGGGCGGAGGAGCCACTGAAATAGACACAATATATACTGTATATATCCTGCAACATCAAGGAGGAGTGAAGGGAGGAAATCACCGGGCGGAGGAGCCACTGAAATAACCACAATATATACTGTATATATCCTGCATCACCAAGGAGGAGTGAAGGAAGGAAATCACCGGGCGGAGGAGCCACTGAAATATCCACAATATATACTGTATATATCCTGCATCACCAAGGAGGAGTGAAGGGAGGAAATCACCGGGCGGAGGAGCCACTGAAATATCCACAATATATACTGTATATATCCTGCATCACCAGGGAGGAGTGAAGGGAGGAAATCACCGGGCGGAGGAGCCACTGAAATAGCCACAATATATACTGTATATATCCTGCATCACCAAGGAGGAGTGAAGGGAGGAAATCATCGGGCGGAGGAGCCACTGAAATAGCCACAATATATACTGTATATATCCTGCATCACCAAGGAGGAGTGAAGGAAGGAAATCACCGGGCGGAGGAGCCACTGAAATATCCAAAATATATACTGTATATATCCTGCATCACCAGGGAGGAGTGAAGGGAGGAAATCACCGGGCGGAGGAGCCACTGAAATAGCCACAATATATACTGTATATATCCTGCATCACCAAGGAGGAGTGAAGGGAGGAAATCATCGGGCGGAGGAGCCACTGAAATAGCCACAATATATGCTCTATATATCCTGCATCACCAGGGAGGAGTGAAGGGAGGAAATCACCGGGCGGAGGAGCCACTGAAATAGCCACAATATATACTGTATATATCCTGCAACACCAGGGAGGAGTGAAGGGAGGAAATCATCGGGCGGAGGAGCCACTGAAATAGCCACAATATATACTGTGTATATCCTGCATCACCAAGGAGGAGTGAAGGGAAGAAATCATTGGGCGGAGAAGCCACTGAAATAACCACAATATATACTGTATATATCCTGCATCACCAAGGAGGAGTGAAGGGAGGAAATCACCGGGCGGAGGGGCCACTGAAATAGCCACAATATATACTGTATATATCCTGCATCACCAAGGAGGAGTGAAGGAAGGAAATCACCGGGCGGAGGAGCCACTGAAATATCCACAATATATACTCTGTATATCCTGCATCACCAAGGAGGAGTGAAGGGAGGAAATCACCGGGCGGAGGAGCCAATGAAATAGCCACAATATATACTGTATATATCCTGCATCACCAAGGAGGAGTGAAGGGAGGAAATCATCGGGCGGAGGAGCCACTGAAATATCCACAATATATACTGTGTATATCCTGCATCACCAAGGAGGAGTGAAGGAAGGAAATTACCGGGCGGAGGAGCCACTGAAATATCCACAATATATACTGTGTATATCCTGCATCACCAAGGAGGAGTGAAGGGAGGAAATCATAGGGCGGAGGAGCCACTGAAATAACTACAATATATACTGTATATATCCTGCATCACCAAGGAGGAGCGAAGGGAGGAAATCACCAGGCGGAGGAGCCACTGAAACAGCCACAATATATACTGTATATATCCTGCATCACCAAGGAGGAGTGAAGGGAGGAAATCATAGGGCGGAGGAGCCACTGAAATAACTACAATATATACTGTATATATCCTGCATCACCAAGGAGGAGTGAAGGGAGGAAATCACCGGGCGGAGGAGCCACTGAAATAGCCACAATATATACTGAATATATCCTACATCACCAAGGAGGAGTGAAGGGAGGAAATCACCGGGCGGAGGAGCCACTGAAATATCCACAATATATACTGTATATATCCTGCATCACCAAGGAGGAGTGAAGGGAGGAAATCACCGGGCGGAGGAGCCACTGAAATAACCACAATATATACTGTATATATCCTGCATCACCAAGGAGGAGTGAAGGGAGGAAATCACCGGGCGGAGGAGCCACTGAAATAGCCACAATATATACTGTATATATCCTGCATCACCAAGGAGGAGTGAAGGGAGGAAATCACCGGGCGGAGGAGCCACTGAAATAACCACAATATATACTGTATATATCCTGCATCACCAGGGAGGAGTGAAGGGAGGAAATCACCGGGCGGAGGAGCCAATGAAATAACCATAATATATACTGTATATATCCTGCATCACCAGGGAGGAATGAAGGGAGAAAATTATCGGGCGGAGGAGCCACTGAAATAACCACAATATATACTGTATATATCCTGCATCACCAAGGAGGAGTGAAGGGAGGAAATCACCGGGCGGAGGAGCCAATGAAATAGCCACAATATATACTGTATATATCCTGCATCACCAGGGAGGAGTGAAGGGAGGAAATCACCGGGCGGAGGAGCCACTGAAATAACCACAATATATACTGTATATATCCTGCATCACCAAGGAGGAGTGAAGGGAGGAAATCACCGGGCGGAGGAGCCAATGAAAGAACCATAATATATAATGTATATATCCTGC
Organism: Dendrobates tinctorius; assembly: GCF_039654945.1. Lineage (NCBI taxonomy): Eukaryota > Metazoa > Chordata > Amphibia > Anura > Dendrobatidae > Dendrobates > Dendrobates tinctorius. The sequence goes on along the minus strand of NW_027361899.1, from coordinate 4,626,871 downwards.
ATCACCAGGGAGGAATGAAGGGAGGAAATCACCGGGCGGAGGAGCCACTGAAATAGACACAATATATACTGTATATATCCTGCATCACCAGGGAGGAGTGAAGGGAGGAAATCACCGGGCGGAGGAGCCACTGAAATAACCACAATATATACTGTATATATCCTGCATCACCAAGGAGGAGTGAAGGGAGGAAATCACCGGGCGGAGGAGCCACTGAAATAACCACAATATATACTGTATATATCCTGCATCACCAAGGAGGAGTGAAGGGAGGAAATCACCGGGCGGAGGAGCCACTGAAATAACCACAATATATACTGTATATATCCTGCATCACCAAGGAGTAGTGAAGGGAGGAAATCACCGGGCAGAGGAGCCACTGAAATAGACACAATATATACTGTATATATCCTGCATCACCAAGGAGGAGTGAAGGGAGGAAATCACCGGGCGGAGGAGCCACTGAAATAACCACAATATATACTGTATATATCCTGCATCACCAGGGAGGAGTGAAGGGAGGAAATCACCGGACGGAGGAGCCACTGAAATAACCACAATATATACTGTATATATCCTGCATCACCAGGGAGGAGTGAAGGGAGGAAATCATCGGGCGGAGGAGCCACTGAAATAACCACAATATATACTGTATATATCCTGCATCACCAAGGAGGAGTGAAGGGAGGAAATCATCGGGCGGAGGAGCCACTGGAATAACCACAATATATACTGTATATATCCTGCATCACCAGGGAGGAGTGAAGGGAGGAAATCATCGGGCGGAGGAGCCACTGAAAGAACCATAATATATACTGTATATATCCTGCATCACCAAGGAGGAGTGAAGGGAGGAAATCATCGGGCGGAGGAGCCACTGAAAGAACCATAATATATACTGTATATATCCTGCATCACCAAGGAGGAGTGAAGGGAGGAAATCACCGGGCGGAGCAGCCACTGAAATAACCACAATATATACTGTATATATCCTGCATCACCAAGGAGGAGTGAAGGGAGAAAATTATCGGGCGGAGGAGCCACTGAAATAGACACAATATATACTGTATATATCCTGCATCACCAAGGAGGAGTGAAGGGATGAAATCACCGGGCGGAGCAGCCACTGAAATAACCACAATATATACTGTATATATCCTGCATCACCAAGGAGGAGTGAAGGGAGAAAATTATCGGGCGGAGGAGCCACTGAAATAGACACAATATATACTGTATATATCCTGCATCACCAAGGAGGAGTGAAGGGATGAAATCACCGGGCGGAGGAGCCACTGAAATAGCCACAATATATACTGTGTATATCCTGCATCACCAAGGAGGAGTGAAGGGAGGAAATCATAGGGCGGAGGAGCCACTGAAATAACTACAATATATACTGTATATATCCTGCATCACCAAGGAGGAGCGAAGGGAGGAAATCACCAGGCGGAGGAGCCACTGAAACAGCCACAATATATACTGTATATATCCTGCATCACCAAGGAGGAGTGAAGGGAGGAAATCACCGGGCGGAGGAGCCACTGAAATAACCACAATATATACTGAATATATCCTACATCACCAAGGAGGAGTGAAGGGAGGAAATCACCGGGCGGAGGAGCCACTGAAATATCCACAATATATACTGTATATATCCTGCATCACCAAGGAGGAGTGAAGGGAGGAAATCACCGGGCGGAGGAGCCACTGAAATAACCACAATATATACTGTATATATCCTGCATCACCAAGGAGGAGTGAAGGGAGGAAATCACCGGGCGGAGGAGCCACTGAAATAGCCACAATATATACTGTATATATCCTGCATCACCAAGGAGGAGTGAAGGGAGGAAATCACCGGGCGGAGGAGCCACTGAAATAACCACAATATATACTGTATATATCCTGCATCACCAGGGAGGAGTGAAGGGAGGAAATCACCGGGCGGAGGAGCCAATGAAATAACCATAATATATACTGTATATATCCTGCATCACCAGGGAGGAATGAAGGGAGAAAATTATCGGGCGGAGGAGCCACTGAAATAACCACAATATATACTGTATATATCCTGCATCACCAAGGAGGAGTGAAGGGAGGAAATCACCGGGCGGAGGAGCCAATGAAATAGCCACAATATATACTGTATATATCCTGCATCACCAGGGAGGAGTGAAGGGAGGAAATCACCGGGCGGAGGAGCCACTGAAATAACCACAATATATACTGTATATATCCTGCATCACCAAGGAGGAGTGAAGGGAGGAAATCACCGGGCGGAGGAGCCACTGAAATAGCCACAATATATACTGTATATATCCTGCATCACCAAGGAGGAGTGAAGGGAGGAAATCACCGGGCGGAGGAGCCAATGAAAGAACCATAATATATAATGTATATATCCTGCATCACCAGGGAGGAATGAAGGGAGGAAATCACCGGGCGGAGGAGCCACTGAAATAGACACAATATATACTGTATATATCCTGCATCACCAGGGAGGAGTGAAGGGAGGAAATCACCGGGCGGAGGAGCCACTGAAATAACCACAATATATACTGTATATATCCTGCATCACCAAGGAGGAGTGAAGGGAGGAAATCACCGGGCGGAGGAGCCACTGAAATAACCACAATATATACTGTATATATCCTGCATCACCAAGGAGGAGTGAAGGGAGGAAATCATCGGGCGGAGGAGCCACTGAAATAGACACAATATATACTGTATATATCCTGCATCACCAAGGAGGAGTGAAGGGAGGAAATCACCGGACGGAGGAGCCACTGAAATAGACACAATATATACTGTATATATCCTGCATCACCAAGGAGGAGTGAAGGGAGGAAATCACCGGACGGAGGAGCCACTGAAATAGACACAATATATACTGTATATATCCTGCATCACCAAGGAGGAGTGAAGGGAGGAAATCACCGGGCGGAGGAGCCACTGAAATAACCACAATATATACTGTATATATCCTGCATCACCAAGGAGTAGTGAAGGGAGGAAATCACCGGGCGGAGGAGCCACTGAAATAGACACAATATATACTGTATATATCCTGCATCACCAAGGAGGAGTGAAGGGAGGAAATCACCGGGCGGAGGAGCCACTGAAATAACCACAATATATACTGTATATATCCTGCATCACCAGGGAGTAGTGAAGGGAGGAAATCACCGGGCGGAGGAGCCACTGAAAGAACCATAATATATACTGTATATATCCTGCATCATCAAGGAGGAGTGAAGGGAGGAAATCATCGGGCGGAGGAGCCACTGAAAGAACCATAATATATACTGTATATATCCTGCATCACCAAGGAGGAGTGAAGGGAGGAAATCACCGGGCGGAGGAGCCACTGAAATAACCACAATATATACTGTATATATCCTGCATCACCAAGGAGGAGTGAAGGGAGAAAATTATCGGGCGGAGGAGCCACTGAAATAGACACAATATATACTGTATATATCCTGCATCACCAAGGAGGAGTGAAGGGATGAAATCACCGGGCGGAGGAGCCACTGAAATAGCCACAATATATACTGTATATATCCTGCATCACCAGGGAGGAGTGAAGGGAGGAAATCACCGGGCGGAGGAGCCACTGAAATAGCCACAATATATACTGTATATATCCTGCATCACCAGGGAGGAGTGAAGGGAGGAAATCACCGGACGGAGGAGCCACTGAAATAGCCACAATATATACTGTATATATCCTGCATCACCAAGGAGGAGTGAAGGGAGGAAATCACCGGGCGGAGGAGCCACTGAAATAGCCACAATATATACTGTATATATCCTGCATCACCAGGGAGGAGTGAAGGGAGGAAATCACCGGACGGAGGAGCCACTGAAATAGCCACAATATATACTGTATATATCCTGCATCACCAGGGAGGAGTGAAGGGAGGAAATCACCGGGCGGAGGAGCCACTGAAATAGCCACAATATATACTGTATATATCCTGCATCACCAAAGAGGAGTGAAGGGAGGAAATCACCGGGCGGAGGAGCCACTGAAATAGCCACAATATATACTGTATATATCCTGCAACACCAAGGAGGAGTGAAGGGAGGAAATCACCGGGCGGAGGAGCCACTGAAATAGCCACAATATATACTGTATATATCCTGCATCACCAAGGAGGAGTGAAGGGAGGAAATCACCGGGCGGAGGAGCCACTGAAATAGCCACAATATATACTGTATATATCCTGCATCACCAAGGAGGAGTGAAGGGAGGAAATCACCGGACGGAGGAGCCACTGAAATAGACACAATATATACTGTATATATCCTGCATCACCAAGGAGGAGTGAAGGGAGGAAATCACCGGGCGGAGGAGCCACTGAAATAGACACAATATATACTGTATATATCCTGCATCACCAAGGAGGAGTGAAGGGAGGAAATCACCGGGCGGAGGAGCCAATGAAAGAACCATAATATATAATGTATATATCCTGCATCACCAGGGAGGAATGAAGGGAGGAAATCACCGGGCGGAGGAGCCAATGAAAGAACCATAATATATAATGTATATATCCTGCATCACCAAGGAGGAGTGAAGGGAGGAAATCACCGGGCGGAGGAGCCACTGAAATAGACACAATATATACTGTATATATCCTGCATCACCAGGGAGGAGTGAAGGGAGGAAATCACCGGGCGGAGGAGCCACTGAAATAACCACAATATATACTGTATATATCCTGCATCACCAAGGAGGAGTGAAGGGAGGAAATCACCGGGTGGAGGAGCCACTGAAATAGACACAATATATACTGTATATATCCTGCATCACCAAGGAGTAGTGAAGGGAGGTAATCACCGGGCGGAGGAGCCACTGAAATAACCACAATATATACTGTATATATCCTGCATCACCAAGGAGGAGTGAAGGGAGGAAATCACCGGGCGGAGGAGCCACTGAAATAACCACAATATATACTGTATATATCCTGCATCACCAGGGAGGAGTGAAGGGAGGAAATCACCGGGCGGAGGAGCCACTGAAATAACCACAATATATACTGTATATATCCTGCATCACCAGGGAGGAGTGAAGGGAGGAAATCACCGGACGGAGGAGCCACTGAAAGAACCATAATATATACTGTATATATCCTGCATCACCAAGGAGGAGTGAAGGGAGGAAATCATCGGGCGGAGGAGCCACTGAAAGAACCATAATATATACTGTATATATCCTGCATCACCAAGGAGGAGTGAAGGGAGGAAATCACCGGGCGGAGCAGCCACTGAAATAACCACAATATATACTGTATATATCCTGCATCACCAAGGAGGAGTGAAGGGAGGAAATCACCGGGCGGAGGAGCCACTGAAATAGCCACAATATATACTGTATATATCCTGCATCACCAGGGAGGAGTGAAGGGAGGAAATCACCGGGCGGAGGAGCCACTGAAATAGCCACAATATATACTGTATATATCCTGCATCACCAGGGAGGAGTGAAGGGAGGAAATCACCGGGCGGAGGAGCCACTGAAATTACCACAATATATACTGTATATATCCTGCATCACCAAGGAGGAGTGAAGGGAGGAAATCACCGGGCGGAGGAGCCACTGAAATAGCCACAATATATACTGTATATATCCTGCATCACCAGGGAGGAGTGAAGGGAGGAAATCACCGGACGGAGGAGCCACTGAAATAGCCACAATATATACTGTATATATCCTGCATCACCAGGGAGGAGTGAAGGGAGGAAATCACCGGGCGGAGGAGCCACTGAAATAGCCACAATATATACTGTATATATCCTGCATCACCAAAGAGGAGTGAAGGGAGGAAATCACCGGGCGGAGGAGCCACTGAAATAGCCACAATATATACTGTATATATCCTGCATCACCAGGGAGGAGTGAAGGGAGGAAATCACCGGACGGAGGAGCCACTGAAATAGACACAATATATACTGTATATATCCTGCATCACCAAGGAGGAGTGAAGGGAGGAAATCACCGGGCGGAGGAGCCACTGAAATAGCCACAATATATACTGTATATATCCTGCATCACCAAGGAGGAGTGAAGGGAGGAAATCACCGGACGGAGGAGCCACTGAAATAGACACAATATATACTGTATATATCCTGCATCACCAAGGAGGAGTGAAGGGAGGAAATCACCGGGCGGAGGAGCCACTGAAATAACCACAATATATACTGTATATATCCTGCATCACCAAGGAGGAGTGAAGGGAGGAAATCACCGGGCGGAGGAGCCACTGAAATAGACACAATATATACTGTCTATATCCTGCATCACCAAGGAGGAGTGAAGGGAGGAAATCACCGGGCGGAGGAGCCACTGAAATAGCCACAATATATACTGTATATATCCTGCATCACCAAGGAGGAGTGAAGGGAGGAAATCACCGGGCGGAGGAGCCACTGAAATAGACACAATATATACTGTATATATCCTGCATCACCAAGGAAGAGTGAAGGGAGGAAATCACCGGGCGGAGGAGCCACTGAAATAACCACAATATATACTGTATATATCCTGCATCACCAAGGAGTAGTGAAGGGAGGAAATCACCGGGCGGAGGAGCCACTGAAATAGCCACAATATATACTGTCTATATCCTGCATCACCAAGGAGGAGTGAAGGGAGGAAATCACCGGGCGGAGGAGCCACTGAAATAGCCACAATATATACTGTATATATCCTGCATCACCAAGGAGGAGTGAAGGGAGGAAATCACCGGGCGGAGGAGCCACTGAAATAGACACAATATATACTGTATATATCCTGCATCACCAAGGAGGAGTGAAGGGAGGAAATCACCGGGCGGAGGAGCCACTGAAATATCCACAATATATACTGTATATATCCTGCATCACCAAGGAGGAGTGAAGGGAGGAAATCACCGGGCGGAGGAGCCACTGAAATAGACACAATATATACTGTATATATCCTGCATCACCAAGGAGGAGTGAAGGGAGGAAATCACCGGGCGGAGGAGCCACTGAAATAACCACAATATATACTGTATATATCCTGCATCACCAAGGAGGAGTGAAGGGAGGAAATCACCGGGCGGAGGAGCCACTGAAATAGACACAATATATACTGTATATATCCTGCATCACCAGGGAGGATTGAAGGGAGGAAATCACCGGGCGGAGGAGCCACTGAAATAGCCACAATATACACTGTATATATCCTGCATCACCAAGGAGGAGTGAAGGAAGGAAATCACCGGGCGGAGGAGCCACTGAAATAGCCATAATATATACTGTATATATCCTGCATCACCAAGGAGGAGTGAAGGGAGGAAATCACCGGGCGGAGGAGCCACTGAAATATCCACAATATATACTGTATATATCCTGCATCACCAAGGAGGAGTGAAGGGAGGAAATCACCGGGCGGAGGAGCCACTGAAATAGCCACAATATATACTGTATATATCCTGCATCACCAGGGAGGATTGAAGGGAGGAAATCATCGGGCGGAGGAGCCACTGAAATATCCACAATATATACTGTATATATCCTGCATCACCAAGGAGGATTGAAGGGAGGAAATCACCGGGCGGAGGAGCCACTGAAATAACCACAATATATACTGTATATATCCTGCATCACCAGGGAGGAGTGAAGGGAGGAAATCACCGGGCAGAGGAGCCACTGAAATATCCACAATATATACTGTATATATCCTGCATCACCAAGGAGGAGTGAAGGGAGGAAATCACCGGGCGGAGGAGCCACTGAAATAGCCACAATATATACTGTATATATCCTGCATCACCAAGGAGGAGTGAAGGAAGGAAATCACCGGGCAGAGGAGCCACTGAAATATCCACAATATATACTGTATATATCCTGCATCACCAAGGAGGAGTGAAGGAAGGAAATCACCGGGCGGAGGAGCCACTGAAATAGCCATAATATATACTGTATATATCCTGCATCACCAAGGAGTAGTGAAGGCAGGAAATCACCGGACCGAGGAGCCACTGAAATATCCACAATATATACTGTATATATCCTGCATCACCAAGGAGGAGTGAAGGGAGGAAATCACCAGGCGGAGGAGCCACTGAAATAGCCACAATATATACTGTATATATCCTGCATCACCAGGGAGGATTGAAGGGAGGAAATCATCGGGCGGAGGAGCCACTGAAATAGCCACAATATATACTGTATATATCCTGCATCACCAAGGAGGATTGAAGGGAGGAAATCACCGGGCGGAGGAGCCACTGAAATAACCACAATATATACTGTATATATCCTGCATCACCAGGGAGGAGTGAAGGGAGGAAATCACCGGGCAGAGGAGCCACTGAAATATCCACAATATATACTGTATATATCCTGCATCACCAGGGAGGAGTGAAGGGAGGAAATCACCGGGCGGAGGAGCCACTGAAATATCCACAATATATACTGTATATATCCTGCATCACCAGGGAGGAGTGAAGGGAGGAAATCACCGGGCAGAGGAGCCACTGAAATATCCACAATATATACTGTATATATCCTGCATCACCAGGGAGGAGTGAAGGGAGGAAATCACCGGGCGGAGGAGCCACTGAAATAGCCACAATATATACTGTATATATCCTGCATCACCAAGGAGGAGTGAAGGGAGGAAATCACCGGGCGGAGGAGCCACTGAAATAGCCACAATATATACTGTTTATATCCTGCATCACCAGGGAGGATTGAAGGGAGGAAATCATCGGGCGGAGGAGCCACTGAAATATCCACAATATATACTGTATATATCCTGCATCACCAAGGAGGAGTGAAGGGAGGAAATCACCGGGCGGAGGAGCCACTGAAATAGCCACAATATATACTGTATATATCCTGCATCACCAAGGAGGAGTGAAGGGAGGAAATCACCGGACCGAGGAGCCACTGAAATATCCACAATATATACTGTATATATCCTGCATCACCAAGGAGGAGTGAAGGGAGGAAATCACCGCGCGGAGGAGCCACTGAAATAGCCACAATATATACTGTATATATCCTGCATCACCAGGGAGGATTGAAGGGAGGAAATCATCAGGCGGAGGAGCCACTGAAATAGCCACAATATATACTGTATATATCCTGCATCACCAAGGAGGATTGAAGGGAGGAAATCACCGAGCGGAGGAGCCACTGAAATAACCACAATATATACTGTATATATCCTGCATCACCAGGGAGGAGTGAAGGGAGGAAATCACCGGGCGGAGGAGCCACTGAAATATCCACAATATATACTGTCTATATCCTGCATCACCAAGGAGGAGTGAAGGGAGGAAATCACCGGGCGGAGGAGCCACTGAAATAGCCACAATATATACTGTATATATCCTGCATCACCAAGGAGGAGTGAAGGGAGGAAATCACCGGGCGGAGGAGCCACTGAAATAGCCACAATATATACTGTATATATCCCGCATCACCAAGGAGGAGTGAAGGGAGGAAATCACCGGGCGGAGGAGCCACTGAAATAGCCACAATATATACTGTATATATCCTGCATCACCAAGGAGGATTGAAGGGAGGAAATCACCGGGCGGAGGAGCCACTGAAATATCCACAATATATACTGTCTATATCCTGCATCACCAAGGAGGAGTGAAGGGAGGAAATCATCGGGCGGAGGAGCCACTGAAATAGCCACAATATATACTGTATATATCCTGCATCACCAAGGAGGAGTGAAGGGAGGAAATCACCGGGCGGAAGAGCCACTGAAATAGCCACAATATATACTGTATATATCCTGCATCACCAAGGAGGAGTGAAGGGAGGAAATCACCGGGTGGAGGAGCCACTGAAATAGCCACAATATATACTGTATATATCCTGCATCACCAGGGAGGATTGAAGGGAGGAAATCATCGGGCGGAGGAGCCACTGAAATAGCCACAATATATACTGTATATATCCTGCATCACCAAGGAGGATTGAAGGGAGGAAATCACCGGGCGGAGGAGCCACTGAAATATCCACAATATATACTGTCTATATCCTGCATCACCAAGGAGGATTGAAGGGAGGAAATCATCGGGCGGAGGAGCCACTGAAATAGCCACAATATATACTGTATATATCCTACATCACCAGGGAGGATTGAAGGGAGGAAATCACCGGGCGGAGGAGCCACTGAAATAGCCACAATATATACTGTATATATCCTGCATCACCAGGGAGGATTGAAGGGAGGAAATCACCGGGCGGAGGAGCCACTGAAATAGCCACAATATATACTGTATATATCCTGCAACACCAAGGAGGAGTGAAGGGAGGAAATCATCGGGCGGAGGAGCCACTGAAATAGACACAATATATACTGTATATATCCTGCATCACCAGGGAGGAGTGAAGGGAGGAAATCATCCGGCGGAGGAGCCACTGAAATAGCCACAATATATACTGTATATATCCTGCATCACCAAGGAGGAGTGAAGGGAGGAAATCATCGGGCGGAGGAGCCACTGAAATGACCACAATATATACTGTAAATATTTCATGCATCACCAAGGAGGAGGGAAGGGAGGAAATCACCGGGCGGAGGAGCCACTGAAATAACCACAATATATACTGTATATATCCTGCATCACCAAGGAGGAGTGAAGGAAGGAAATCACCGGGCGGAGGAGCCACTGAAATATCCACAATATATACTGTATATATCCTGCATCACCAAGGAGGAGTGAAGGGAGGAAATCACCGGGCGGTGGAGCCACTGAAATAACCACAATATATACTGTATATATCCTGCATCACCAGGGAGGAGTGAAGGGAGGAAATCACCGGGCGGAGGAGCCACTGAAATAGCCACAATATATACTGTATATATCCTGCATCACTAAGGAGGAGTGAAGGGAGGAAATCACCGGGCGGAGGAGCCACTGAAATAGCCACAATATATACTGTATATATCCTGCATCACCAAGGAGGAGTGAAGGAAGGAAATCACCGGGCGGAGGAGCCACTGAAATATCCACAATATATACTGTATATATCCTGCATCACCAGGGAGGAGTGAAGGGAGGAAATCACCGGGCGGAGGAGCCACTGAAATAGCCACAATATATACTGTATATATCCTGCATCACCAAGGAGGAGTGAAGGGAGGAAATCATCGGGCGGAGGAGCCACTGAAATAGCCACAATATATACTGTATATATCCTGCATCACCAGGGAGGAGTGAAGGGAGGAAATCACCGGGCGGAGGAGCCACTGAAATAGCCACAATATATACTGTATATATCCTGCATCACCAAGGAGGAGTGAAGGGAGGAAATCATCGGGCGGAGGAGCCACTGAAATAGCCACAATATATACTGTGTATATCCTGCATCACCAAGGAGGAGTGAAGGGAGGAAATCACCGGACGGAGGAGCCACTGAAATAGACACAATATATACTGTATATATCCTGCATCACCAAGGAGGAGTGAAGGGAGGAAATCACCGGGCGGAGGAGCCACTGAAATAACCACAATATATACTGTATATATCCTGCATCACCAAGGAGGAGTGAAGGGAGGAAATCACCGGGCGGAGGAGCCACTGAAATAGCCACAATATATACTGTATATATCCTGCATCACCAGGGAGGAGTGAAGGGAGGAAATCACCGGGCGGAGGAGCCACTGAAATAACCACAATATATACTGTATATATCCTGCATCACCAAGGAGGAGTGAAGGGAGGAAATCACCGGGCGGAGGAGCTACTGAAATAGCCACAATATATACTGTATATATCCTGCATCACCAAGGAGGAGTGAAGGGAGGAAATCACCGGACGGAGGAGCCACTGAAATAACCACAATATATACTGTGTATATCCTGCATCACCAGGGAGGAGTGAAGGGAGGAAATCACCGGGCGGAGGAGCCACTGAAATAGCCACAATATATACTGTATATATCCTGCATCACCAGGGAGGAGTGAAGGGAGGAAATCACCGGGCGGAGGAGCCACTGAAATAACCACAATATATACTGTATATATCCTGCATCACCAAGGAGGAGTGAAGGGAGGAAATCACCGGGCGGAGGAGCCACTGAAATAACCACAATATATACTGTATATATCCTGCATCACCAGGGAGGAGTGAAGGGAGGAAATCACCGGGCGGAGGAGCCACTGAAATAACCACAATATATACTGTATATATCCTGCATCACCAGGGAGGAGTGAAGGGAGGAAATCACCGGGCGGAGGAGCCACTGAAATAGCCACAATATATACTGTATATATCCTGCATCACCAGGGAGGAGTGAAGGGAGGAAATCACCGGGCGGAGGAGCCACTGAAATAGCCACAATATATACTGTATATATCCTGCATCACCAAGGAGGAGTGAAGGGAGGAAATCACCGGGCGGAGGAGCCACTGAAATAGCCACAATATATACTGTATATATCCTGCATCACCAAGGAGGAGTGAAGGGAGGAAATCACCGGGCGGAGGAGCCACTGAAATAACCACAATATATACTGTATATATCCTGCATCACCAAGGAGGAGTGAAGGGAGGAAATCACCGGACGGAGGAGCCACTGAAATAACCACAATATATACTGTATATATCCTGCATCACCAAGGAGGAGTGAAGGGAGGAAATCACCGGGCGGAGGAGCCACTGAAATAACCACAATATATACTGTATATATCCTGCATCACCAAGGAGGAGTGAAGGGAGGAAATCATCGGGCGGAGGAGCCACTGAAATAACCACAATATATAATGTTTATATCCTGCATCACCAAGGAGGAGTGAAGGGAGGAAATCATCGGGTGGAGGAGCCACTGAAATAACCACAATATATACTGTATATATCCTGCATCACCAGGGAGGAGTGAAGGGAGGAAATCACCGGGCGGAGGAGCCACTGAAATAGCCACAATATATACTGTATATATCCTGCATCACCAAGGAGGAGTGAAGGGAGGAAATCACCGGGCGGAGGAGCTACTGAAATAGCCACAATATATACTGTATATATCCTGCATCACCAAGGAGGAGTGAAGGGAGGAAATCACCGGACGGAGGAGACACTGAAATAACCACAATATATACTGTATATATCCTGCATCACCAAGGAGGAGTGAAGGGAGGAAATCACCGGGCGGAGGAGCCACTGAAATATCCACAATATATACTGTATATATCCTGCATCACCAAGGAGGAGTGAAGGGAGGAAATCACCGGGCGGAGGAGCCACTGAAATATCCACAATATATACTGTATATATCCTGCATCACCAAGGAGGAGTGAAGGGAGGAAATCACCGGGCGGAGGAGCCACTGAAATATCCACAATATATACTGTATATATCCTGCATCACCAAGGAGGAGTGAAGGGAGGAAATCACCGGGCGGAGGAGCTACTGAAATAGCCACAATATATACTGTATATATCCTGCATCACCAAGGAGGAGTGAAGGGAGGAAATCACCCGGCGGAGGAGCTACTGAAATAGCCACAATATATACTGTATATATCCTGCATCACCAAGGAGGAGTGAAGGGAGGAAATCACCGGGCGGAGGAGCCACTGAAATAGCCACAATATATACTGTATATATCCTGCATCACCAAGGAGGAGTGAAGGGAGGAAATCATCGGGCGGAGGAGCCACTGAAATAGCCACAATATATACTGTATATATCCTGCATCACCAGGGAGGAGTGAAGGGAGGAAATCACCGGGCGGAGGAGCCACTGAAATAGCCACAATATATACTGTATATATCCTGCATCACCAAGGAGGAGTGAAGGGAGGAAATCATCGGGCGGAGGAGCCACTGAAATAGCCACAATATATACTGTGTATATCCTGCATCACCAAGGAGGAGTGAAGGGAGGAAATCACCGGACGGAGGAGCCACTGAAATAGACACAATATATACTGTATATATCCTGCATCACCAAGGAGGAGTGAAGGGAGGAAATCACCGGGCGGAGGAGCCACTGAAATAACCACAATATATACTGTATATATCCTGCATCACCAAGGAGGAGTGAAGGGAGGAAATCACCGGGCGGAGGAGCTACTGAAATAGCCACAATATATACTGTATATATCCTGCATCACCAAGGAGGAGTGAAGGGAGGAAATCACCGGACGGAGGAGCCACTGAAATAACCACAATATATACTGTGTATATCCTGCATCACCAGGGAGGAGTGAAGGGAGGAAATCACCGGGCGGAGGAGCCACTGAAATAGCCACAATATATACTGTATATATCCTGCATCACCAGGGAGGAGTGAAGGGAGGAAATCACCGGGCGGAGGAGCCACTGAAATAACCACAATATATACTGTATATATCCTGCATCACCAAGGAGGAGTGAAGGGAGGAAATCACCGGGCGGAGGAGCCACTGAAATAACCACAATATATACTGTATATATCCTGCATCACCAGGGAGGAGTGAAGGGAGGAAATCACCGGGCGGAGGAGCCACTGAAATAACCACAATATATACTGTATATATCCTGCATCACCAGGGAGGAGTGAAGGGAGGAAATCACCGGGCGGAGGAGCCACTGAAATAGCCACAATATATACTGTATATATCCTGCATCACCAGGGAGGAGTGAAGGGAGGAAATCACCGGGCGGAGGAGCCACTGAAATAGCCACAATATATACTGTATATATCCTGCATCACCAAGGAGGAGTGAAGGGAGGAAATCACCGGGCGGAGGAGCCACTGAAATAGCCACAATATATACTGTATATATCCTGCATCACCAAGGAGGAGTGAAGGGAGGAAATCACCGGGCGGAGGAGCCACTGAAATAACCACAATATATACTGTATATATCCTGCATCACCAAGGAGGAGTGAAGGGAGGAAATCACCGGACGGAGGAGCCACTGAAATAACCACAATATATACTGTATATATCCTGCATCACCAAGGAGGAGTGAAGGGAGGAAATCACCGGGCGGAGGAGCCACTGAAATAACCACAATATATACTGTATATATCCTGCATCACCAAGGAGGAGTGAAGGGAGGAAATCATCGGGCGGAGGAGCCACTGAAATAACCACAATATATACTGTTTATATCCTGCATCACCAAGGAGGAGTGAAGGGAGGAAATCATCGGGTGGAGGAGCCACTGAAATAACCACAATATATACTGTATATATCCTGCATCACCAAGGAGGAGTGAAGGGAGGAAATCACCGGGCGGAGGAGCCACTGAAATAGCCACAATATATACTGTATATATCCTGCATCACCAAGGAGGAGTGAAGGGAGGAAATCACCGGGCGGAGGAGCTACTGAAATAGCCACAATATATACTGTATATATCCTGCATCACCAAGGAGGAGTGAAGGGAGGAAATCACCGGACGGAGGAGACACTGAAATAACCACAATATATACTGTATATATCCTGCATCACCAAGGAGGAGTGAAGGGAGGAAATCACCGGACGGAGGAGACACTGAAATAACCACAATATATACTGTATATATCCTGCATCACCAGGGAGGAGTGAAGGGAGGAAATCACCGGGCGGAGGAGCCACTGAAATAGCCACAATATATACTGTATATATCCTGCATCACCAAGGAGGAGTGAAGGGAGGAAATCACCGGGCGGAGGAGCTACTGAAATAGCCACAATATATACTGTATATATCCTGCATCACCAAGGAGGAGTGAAGGGAGGAAATCACCGGGCGGAGGAGCCACTGAAATAGCCACAATATATACTGTATATATCCTGCATCACCAAGGAGGAGTGAAGGGAGGAAATCACCGGGCGGAGGAGCCACTGAAATAGCCACAATATATACTGTATATATCCTGCATCACCAAGGAGGAGTGAAGGGAGGAAATCACCGGGCGGAGGAGCCACTGAAATAGCCACAATATATACTGTATATATCCTGCATCACCAAGGAGGAGTGAAGGGAGGAAATCACCGGGCGGAGGAGCTACTGAAATAGCCACAATATATACTGTATATATCCTGCATCACCAAGGAGGAGTGAAGGGAGGAAATCACCGGACGGAGGAGACACTGAAATAACCACAATATATACTGTATATATCCTGCATCACCAAGGAGGAGTGAAGGGAGGAAATCATCGGGTGGAGGAGCCACTGAAATAACCACAATATATACTGTATATATCCTGCATCACCAGGGAGGAGTGAAGGGAGGAAATCACCGGGCGGAGGAGCCACTGAAATAGCCACAATATATACTGTATATATCCTGCATCACCAAGGAGGAGTGAAGGGAGGAAATCACCGGGCGGAGGAGCTACTGAAATAGCCACAATATATACTGTATATATCCTGCATCACCAAGGAGGAGTGAAGGGAGGAAATCACCGGACGGAGGAGACACTGAAATAACCACAATATATACTGTATATATCCTGCATCACCAAGGAGGAGTGAAGGGAGGAAATCACCGGGCGGAGGAGCCACTGAAATATCCACAATATATACTGTATATATCCTGCATCACCAAGGAGGAGTGAAGGGAGGAAATCACCGGGCGGAGGAGCCACTGAAATATCCACAATATATACTGTATATATCCTGCATCACCAAGGAGGAGTGAAGGGAGGAAATCACCGGGCGGAGGAGCTACTGAAATAGCCACAATATATACTGTATATATCCTGCATCACCAAGGAGGAGTGAAGGGAGGAAATCACCGGGCGGAGGAGCTACTGAAATAGCCACAATATATACTGTATATATCCTGCATCACCAAGGAGGAGTGAAGGGAGGAAATCACCGGGCGGAGGAGCTACTGAAATAGCCACAATATATACTGTATATATCCTGCATCACCAAGGAGGAGTGAAGGGAGGAAATCACCGGACGGAGGAGACACTGAAATAACCACAATATATACTGTATATATCCTGCATCACCAAGGAGGAGTGAAGGGAGGAAATCACCGGGCGGAGGAGCCACTGAAATAGCCACAATATATACAGTATATATCCTGCAACACCAAGGAGGAGTGAAGGGAGGAAATCACCGGGCGGAAGAGCTACTGAAATAGCCACAATATATACTGTATATATCCTGCATCACCAAGGAGGAGTGAAGGGAGGAAATCACCGGGCGGAAGAGCCACTGAAATAGACACAATATATACTGTATATATCCTGCATCACCAGGGAGGAGTGAAGGGAGGAAATCACCGGACGGAGGAGCCACTGAAATAGACACAATATATACTGTATATATCCTGCATCACCAAGGAGGAGTGAAGGGAGGAAATCACCGGGCGGAGGAGCCACTGAAATAACCACAATATATACTGTATACATCCTGCATCACCAAGGAGGAGTGAAGGGAGGAAATCACCGGGCGGAAGAGCCACTGAAATAGACACAATATATACTGTATATATCCTGCATCACCAGGGAGGAGTGAAGGGAGGAAATCACCGGACGGAGGAGCCACTGAAATAGACACAATATATACTGTATATATCCTGCATCACCAAGGAGGAGTGAAGGGAGGAAATCACCGGACGGAGGAGCCACTGAAATAACCACAATATATACTGTATATATCCTGCATCACCAAGGAGGAGTGAAGGGAGGAAATCACCGGGCGGAGGAGCCACTGAAATAACCACAATATATACTGTATATATCCTGCATCACCAAGGAGGAGTGAAGGGAGGAAATCATCGGGCGGAGGAGCCACTGAAATAACCACAATATATACTGTTTATATCCTGCATCACCAAGGAGGAGTGAAGGGAGGAAATCATCGGGTGGAGGAGCCACTGAAATAACCACAATATATACTGTATATATCCTGCATCACCAAGGAGGAGTGAAGGGAGGAAATCACCGGGCGGAGGAGCTACTGAAATAGCCACAATATATACTGTATATATCCTGCATCACCAAGGAGGAGTGAAGGGAGGAAATCACCGGGCGGAGGAGCCACTGAAATATCCACAATATATACTGTATATATCCTGCATCACCAAGGAGGAGTGAAGGGAGGAAATCACCGGGCGGAGGAGCTACTGAAATAGCCACAATATATACTGTATATATCCTGCATCACCAAGGAGGAGTGAAGGGAGGAAATCACCGGACGGAGGAGACACTGAAATAACCACAATATATACTGTATATATCCTGCATCACCAAGGAGGAGTGAAGGGAGGAAATCACCGGACGGAGGAGCCACTGAAATAACCACAATATATACTGTATATATCCTGCATCACCAAGGAGGAGTGAAGGGAGGAAATCACCGGGCGGAGGAGCCACTGAAATAGCCACAATATATACAGTATATATCCTGCAACACCAAGGAGGAGTGAAGGGAGGAAATCACCGGGCGGAAGAGCTACTGAAATAGCCACAATATATACTGTATATATCCTGCATCACCAAGGAGGAGTGAAGGGAGGAAATCACCGGGCGGAAGAGCCACTGAAATAGACACAATATATACTGTATATATCCTGCATCACCAGGGAGGAGTGAAGGGAGGAAATCACCGGACGGAGGAGCCACTGAAATAGACACAATATATACTGTATATATCCTGCATCACCAAGGAGGAGTGAAGGGAGGAAATCACCGGGCGGAGGAGCCACTGAAATAACCACAATATATACTGTATATATCCTGCATCACCAAGGAGGAGTGAAGGGAGGAAATCACCGGACGGAGGAGCCACTGAAATAACCACAATATATACTGTATATATCCTGCATCACCAAGGAGGAGTGAAGGGAGGAAATCACCGGGCGGAGGAGCCACTGAAATAACCACAATATATACTGTATATATCCTGCATCACCAAGGAGGAGTGAAGGGAGGAAATCATCGGGCGGAGGAGCCACTGAAATAACCACAATATATACTGTTTATATCCTGCATCACCAAGGAGGAGTGAAGGGAGGAAATCACCGGGCGGAGGAGCTACTGAAATAGCCACAATATATACTGTATATATCCTGCATCACCAAGGAGGAGTGAAGGGAGGAAATCACCGTACGGAGGAGACACTGAAATAACCACAATATATACTGTATATATCCTGCATCACCAAGGAGGAGTGAAGGGAGGAAATCACCGGGCGGAGGAGCCACTGAAATAGCCACAATATATACAGTATATATCCTGCAACACCAAGGAGGAGTGAAGGGAGGAAATCACCGGGCGGAGGAGCTACTGAAATAGCCACAATATATACTGTATATATCCTGCATCACCAAGGAGGAGTGAAGGGAGGAAATCACCGGGCGGAAGAGCCACTGAAATAGACACAATATATACTGTATATATCCTGCATCACCAGGGAGGAGTGAAGGGAGGAAATCACCGGACGGAGGAGCCACTGAAATAGACACAATATATACTGTATATATCCTGCATCACCAAGGAGGAGTGAAGGGAGGAAATCACCGGGCGGAGGAGCCACTGAAATAACCACAATATATACTGTATATATCCTGCATTACCAAGGAGGAGTGAAGGGAGGAAATCACCGGACGGAGGAGCCACTGAAATAACCACAATATATACTGTGTATATCCTGCATCACCAGGGAGGAGTGAAGGGAGGAAATCACCGGACGGAGGAGACACTGAAATAACCACAATATATACTGTATATATCCTGCATCACCAAGGATGAGTGAAGGGAGGAAATCACCGGACGGAGGAGCCACTGAAATAGACACAATATATACTGTATATATCCTGCATCACCAAGGAGGAGTGAAGGGAGGAAATCACCGGGCGGAGGAGCCACTGAAATATCCACAATATATACTGTATATATCCTGCATCACCAAGGAGGAGTGAAGGGAGGAAATCACCGGGCGGAGGAGCCACTGAAATAGCCACAATATATACTGTATATATCCTGCATCACCAAGGAGGAGTGAAGGGAGGAAATCACCGGACGGAGGAGCCACTGAAATAGCCACAATATATACTGTATATATCCTGCATCACCAAGGAGGAGTGAAGGGAGGAAATCACCGGACGGAGGAGCCACTGAAATAGCCACAATATATACTGTATATATCCTGCATCACCAAGGAGGAGTGAAGGGAGGAAATCACCGGGCGGAGGAGCCACTGAAATAGCCATATTATATACTGTATATATCCTGCATCACCAAGGAGGAGTGAAGGGAGGAAATCACCGGGCGGAGGAGCCACTGAAATAACCACAATATATACTGTATATATCCTGCATCACCAAGGAGGAGTGAAGGGAGGAAATCACCGGGCGGAGGAGCCACTGAAATAGCCACAATATATACTGTATATATCCTGCATCACCAAGGAGGAGTGAAGGGGGGAAATCACCGGGCGGAGGAGCCACTGAAATAACCACAATATATACTGTATATATCCTGCATCACCAAGGAGGAGTGAAGGGAGGAAATCACCGGGCGGAGCAGCCACTGAAATAGCCACAATATATACTGTATATATCCTGCATCACCAAGGAGGAGTGAAGGGAGGAAATCACCGGGCGGAGGAGCCACTGAAATATCCACAATATATACTGTATATATCCTGCATCACCAAGGAGGAGTGAAGGGAGGAAATCACCGGGCGGAGGAGCCACTGAAATAGCCACAATATATACTGTATATATCCTGCATCACCAAGGAGGAGTGAAGGGAGGAAATCACCGGACGGAGGAGCCACTGAAATAGCCACAATATATACTGTATATATCCTGCATCACCAAGGAGGAGTGAAGGGAGGAAATCACCGGACGGAGGAGCCACTGAAATAGCCACAATATATACTGTATATATCCTGCATCACCAAGGAGGAGTGAAGGGAGGAAATCACCGGGCGGAGGAGCCACTGAAATAGCCATATTATATACTGTATATATCCTGCATCACCAAGGAGGAGTGAAGGGAGGAAATCACCGGGCGGAGGAGCCACTGAAATATCCACAATATATACTGTATATATCCTGCATCACCAAGGAGGAGTGAAGGGAGGAAATCACCGGGCGGAGGAGCCACTGAAATAGCCACAATATATACTGTATATATCCTGCATCACCAAGGAGGAGTGAAGGGGGGAAATCACCGGGCGGAGGAGCCACTGAAATAACCACAATATATACTGTATATATCCTGCAACACCAAGGAGGAGTGAAGGGGGGAAATCATCGGGCGGAGGAGCCACTGAAATAACCACAATATATACTGTATATATCCTGCATCACCAAGGAGGAGTGAAGGGGGGAAATCACCGGGCGGAGGAGCCACTGAAATAACCACAATATATACTGTATATATCCTGCATCACCAAGGAGGAGTGAAGGGAGGAAATCACCGGGCGGAGGAGCCACTGAAATAACCACAATATATACTGTATATATCCTGCATCACCAGGGAGGAGTGAAGGGAGGAAATCACCGGGCGGAGGAGCCACTGAAATAACCATAATATATACTGTATATATCCTGCATCACCAAGGAGGAGTGAAGGGGGGAAATCACCGGGCGGAGGAGCCACTGAAATAGCCACAATATATACTGTATATATCCTGCATCACCAAGGAGGAGTGAAGGGGGGAAATCATCGGGCGGAGGAGCCACTGAAATAACCACAATATATACTGTATATATCCTGCATCACCAAGGAGGAGTGAAGGGGGGAAATCACCGGGCGGAGGAGCCACTGAAATAACCACAATATATACTGTATATATCCTGCATCACCAAGGAGGAGTGAAGGGGGGAAATCACCGGGCGGAGGAGCCACTGAAATAACCACAATATATAGTGTATATATCCTGCAACACCAAGGAGGAGTGAAGGGGGGAAATCATCGGGCGGAGGAGCCACTGAAATAACCACAATATATACTGTATATATCCTGCATCACCAAGGAGGAGTGAAGGGGGGAAATCACCGGGCGGAGGAGCCACTGAAATAACCACAATATATACTGTATATATCCTGCATCACCAAGGAGGAGTGAAGGGAGGAAATCACCGGGCGGAGGAGCCACTGAAATAACCACAATATATACTGTATATATCCTGCATCACCAAGGAGGAGTGAAGGGAGGAAATCACCGGGCGGAGGAGCCACTGAAATAACCACAATATATACTGTATATATCCTGCATCACCAAGGAGGAGTGAAGGGAGGAAATCACCGGGCGGAGGAGCCACTGAAATAGCCACAATATATACTGTATATATCCTGCATCACCAAGGAGGAGTTAAGGGGGGAAATCACCGGGCGGAGGAGCCACTGAAATAACTACAATATATACTGTATATATCCTGCATCACCAAGGAGGAGTGAAGGGAGGAAATCACCGGGCGGAGGAGCCACTGAAATAACCACAATATATACTGTATATATCCTGCATCACCAAGGAGGAGTGAAGGGAGGAAATCATCGGGCGGAGGAGCCAATGAAATAGCCACAATATATACTGTATATATCCTGCATCACCAAGGAGGAGTGAAGAGAGGAAATCATCGGGCGGAGGAGCCACTGAAATAACCACAATATATACTGTATATATCCTGCATCACCAAGGAGGAGTGAAGGGAGGAAATCATCGGGCGGAGGAGCCACTGAAATAACCACAATATATACTGTATATATCCTGCATCACCAAGGAGGAGTGAAGGGAGGAAATCACCGGGCGGAGGAGCCACTGAAATAACTACAATATATACTGTATATATCCTGCATCACCAAGGAGGAGTGAAGGGAGGAAATCACCGGGCGGAGGAGCCACTGAAATAACTACAATATATACTGTATATATCCTGTATCACGAGGGAGGAGTGAAGGGAGGAAATCACCGGGCGGAGGAGCCACTGAAATAACCACAATATATACTGTATATATCCTGCATCACCAAGGAGGAGTGAAGGGAGGAAATCATCGGGCGGAGGAGCCACTGAAATAGCCACAATATATACTGTATATATCCTGCAACACCAAGGAGGAGTGAAGAGAGGAAATCATCGGGCGGAGGAGCCACTGAAATAACCACAATATATACTGTATATATCCTGCATCACCAAGGAGGAGTGAAGGGAGGAAATCACCGGGCGGAGGAGCCACTGAAATAGCCACAATATATACTGTATATATCCTGCATCACCAAGGAGGAGTGAAGGGAGGAAATCATCGGGCGGAGGAGCCAATGAAATAGCCACAATATATAGTGTATATATCCTGCAACACCAAGGAGGAGTGAAGAGAGGAAATCATCGGGCGGAGGAGCCACTGAAATAACCACAATATATACTGTATATATCCTGCATCACCAAGGAGGAGTGAAGGGAGGAAATCACCGGGCGGAGGAGCCACTGAAATAACCACAATATATACTGTATATATCCTGCATCACCAAGGAGGAGTGAAGGGAGGAAATCACCGGGCGGAGGAGCCACTGAAATAGCCACAATATATACTGTATATATCCTGCATCACCAAGGAGAAGTTAAGGGGGGAAATCACCGGGCGGAGGAGCCACTGAAATAACTACAATATATACTGTATATATCCTGCATCACCAAGGAGGAGTGAAGGGAGGAAATCACCGGGCGGAGGAGCCACTGAAATAACCACAATATATACTGTATATATCCTGCATCACCAAGGAGGAGTGAAGGGAGGAAATCATCGGGCGGAGGAGCCAATGAAATAGCCACAATATATACTGTATATATCCTGCAACACCAAGGAGGAGTGAAGGGAGGAAATCACCGGGCGGAGGAGCCACTGAAATAACCACAATATATACTGTATATATCCTGCATCACCAAGGAGGAGTGAAGGGAGGAAATCACCGGGCGGAGGAGCCACTGAAATAACTACAATATATACTGTATATATCCTGCATCACCAAGGAGGAGTGAAGGGAGGAAATCACCGGGCGGAGGAGCCACTGAAATAACTACAATATATACTGTATATATCCTGTATCACGAGGGAGGAGTGAAGGGAGGAAATCACCGGGCGGAGGAGCCACTGAAATAACCACAATATATACTGTATATATCCTGCATCACCAAGGAGGAGTGAAGGGAGGAAATCATCGGGCGGAGGAGCCACTGAAATAGCCACAATATATACTGTATATATCCTGCAACACCAAGGAGGAGTGAAGAGAGGAAATCATCGGGCGGAGGAGCCACTGAAATAACCACAATATATACTGTATATATCCTGCATCACCAAGGAGGAGTGAAGGGAGGAAATCACCGGGCGGAGGAGCCACTGAAATAGCCACAATATATACTGTATATATCCTGCATCACCAAGGAGGAGTGAAGGGAGGAAATCATCGGGCGGAGGAGCCAATGAAATAGCCACAATATATAGTGTATATATCCTGCAACACCAAGGAGGAGTGAAGAGAGGAAATCATCGGGCGGAGGAGCCACTGAAATAACCACAATATATACTGTATATATCCTGCATCACCAAGGAGGAGTGAAGGGAGGAAATCACCGGGCGGAGGAGCCACTGAAATAACCACAATATATACTGTATATATCCTGCATCACCAAGGAGGAGTGAAGAGAGGAAATCATCGGGCGGAGGAGCCACTGAAATAACCACAATATATACTGTATATATCCTGCATCACCAAGGAGGAGTGAAGGGAGGAAATCACCGGGCGGAGGAGCCACTGAAATAACCACAATATATACTGTATATATCCTGTATCACGAGGGAGGAGTGAAGGGAGGAAATCATCGGGCGGAGGAGCCACTGAAATAGCCACAATATATACTGTATATATCCTGCATCACCAAGGAGGAGTGAAGGGAGGAAATCACCGGGCGGAGGAGCCACTGAAATAACCACAATATATACTGTGTATATCCTGCATCACCAAGGAGGAGTGAAGGGAGGAAATCACCGGGCGGAGGAGCCACTGAAATAGCCACAATATATACTGTATATATCCTGCATCACCAGGGAGGAGTGAAGGGAGGAAATCACCGGGCGGAGGAGCCACTGAAATAGACACAATATATACTGTATATATCCTGCATCACCAAGGAGGAGTGAAGGGAGGAAATCATCGGGCGGAGGAGCCACTGAAATAGCCACAATATATACTGTATATATCCTGCATCACCAGGGAGGAGTGAAGGGAGGAAATCACCGGGCGGAGGAGCCACTGAAATAGACACAATATATACTGTATATATCCTGCATCACCAAGGAGGAGTGAAGGGAGGAAATCACCGGGCGGAGGAGCCACTGAAATAACCACAATATATACTGTATATATCCTGCATCACCAGGGAGGAGTGAAGGGAGGAAATCACCGGGCGGAGGAGCCACTGAAATAGACACAATATATACTGTATATATCCTGCATCACCAAGGAGGAGTGAAGGGAGGAAATCACCGGGCGGAGGAGCCACTGAAATAACCACAATATATACTGTATATATCCTGCATCACCAAGGAGGAGTGAAGGGAGGAAATCACCGGGCGGAGGAGCCACTGAAATAGCCACAATATATACTGTATATATCCTGCATCACCAGGGAGGAGTGAAGGGAGGAAATCACCGGGCGGAGGAGCCACTGAAATAGCCACAATATATACTGTATATATCCTGCATCACCAGGGAGGAGTGAAGGGAGGAAATCACCGGGCGGAGGAGCCACTGAAATAACCACAATATATACTGTGTATATCCTGCATCACCAAGGAGGAGTGAAGGGAGGAAATCACCGGGCGGAGGAGCCACTGAAATAGCCACAATATATACTGTATATATCCTGCATCACCAGGGAGGAGTGAAGGGAGGAAATCACCGGGCGGAGGAGCCACTGAAATAGACACAATATATACTGTATATATCCTGCATCACCAAGGAGGAGTGAAGGGAGGAAATCACCGGGCGGAGGAGCCACTGAAATAGCCACAATATATACTGTATATATCCTGCATCACCAAGGAGGAGTGAAGGGAGGAAATCATCGGGCGGAGGAGCCACTGAAATAACCACAATATATACTGTATATATCCTGCATCACCAAGGAGGAGTGAAGGGAGGAAATCATCGGGCGGAGGAGCCACTGAAATTATTATTATTATTATTATTATTTATTGTTATAGCGCCATTTATTCCATGGCGCTTTACATGTGAGGGGGGTATACATAAAAACAAGTACAATAATCTTAAACAATACAAGTCATAACTGGTACAGGAGGAGAGAGGACCCTGCCCGCGAGGGCTCACAATCTTCAAGGGATGGGTGATAATACAGTAGGAGAGGGTAGAGCTGGTCGTGCAGCGGTTTGGTCGATCGGTGGTTACTGCAGGTTATAGGCTTGTCGGAAGAGGTGGGTCTTCAGGCTCTTTTTGAAGGTTTCGATGGTAGGTGAGAGTCTGATATGTTGTGGTAGAGAGTTCCAGAGTAGGGGTGATGCGCGAGAGATATCTTGTATGCGATTGTGGGAAGAGGAGATAAGAGGGGAGTAGAGAAGGAGATCTTGTGAGGATCGGAGGTTGCGTGCAGGAAAGTACCGGGAGACGAGGTCACAGATGTATGGAGGAGACAAGTCGTGGATGGCTTTGTATGTCATGGTTAGGGTTTTGTAATGGAGTCTCTGGGCAATTGGGAGCCAGTGAAGGGATTGACAGAGGGGAGAAGCTGGGGAATAGCGGGGGGACAGGTAACCACAATATATACTGTATATATCCTGCAACACCAAGGAGGAGTGAAGGGAGGAAATCACCGGGCGGAGGAGCCAATGAAATAACCACAATATATACTGTATATATCCTGCAACACCAAGGAGGAGTGAAGGGAGGAAATCACCGGGCGGAGGAGCCAATGAAATAACCACAATATATACTGTACATATCCTGCAACACCAAGGAGGAGTGAAGGGAGGAAATCACCGGGCGAAGGAGCCACTGAAATAGCCACAATATATACTGTATATATCCTGCATCACCAGGGAGGAGTGAAGGGAGGAAATCACCGGGCGAAGGAGCCACTGAAATAGCCACAATATATACTGTATATATCCTGCATCACGAAGAAGGAGTGAAGGGAGGAAATCACCGGGCGGAGGAGCCACTGAAATAACGACAATATATACTGTATATATCCTGCATCACCAGGGAGGAGTGAAGGGAGGAAATCACCGGGCGGAGGAGCCACTGAAATAGCCACAATATATACTGTATATATCCTGCATCACCAAGGAGGAGTGAAGGGAGGAAATCATTGGGCGGAGGAGCCACTGAAATAGCCACAATATATACAGTATATATCCTGCATCACCAAGGAGGAGTGAAGAGAGGAAATCATCGGGCGGAGGAGCCACTGAAATAGCCACAATATATACAGTATATATCCTGAATCACCAAGGAGGAGTGAAGGGAGGAAATCATCGGGCGGAGGAGCCACTGAAATAGCCACAATATATACAGTATATATCCTGAATCACCAAGGAGGAGTGAAGAGAGTAAATCACCGGGTGGAGGAGCCACTGAAATAGCCACAATATATACTGTATATATCCTGCATCACCAAGGAGGAGTGAAGGGAGGAAATCATCGGGCGGAGGAGCCACTGAAATAGCCACAATATATACTGTATATATCCTGCATCACCAGGGAGGAGTGAAGAGAGGAAATCACCGGGCGGAGGAGCCAATGAAATAGCCACAATATATACTGTATATATCCTGCATCACCAAGGAGGAGTGAAGGGAGGAAATCATCGGGCGGAGGAGCCACTGAAATAGCCACAATATATACAGTATATATCCTGAATCACCAAGGAGGAGTGAAGAGAGGAAATCACCGGGCGGAGGAGCCACTGAAATAGCCACAATATATACTGTATATATCCTGCATCACCAAGGAGGAGTGAAGGGAGGAAATCATCGGGCAGAGGAGCCACTGAAATAACCACAATATATACTGTATATATCCTGCATCACCAAGGAGGAGTGAAGGGAGGAAATCATCGGGCGGAGGAGCCACTGAAATAGCCACAATATATACAGTATATATCCTGAATCACCAAGGAGGAGTGAAGAGAGGAAATCACCGGGCGGAGGAGCCACTGAAATAGCCACTATATATACTGTATATATCCTGCATCACCAAGGAGGAGTGAAGGGAGGAAATCATCGGGCGGAGGAGCCAATGAAATAACTACAATATATACTGTATATATCCTGCATCACCAAGGAGGAGTGAAGGGAGGAAATCACCGGGCGGAGGAGCCACTGAAATAACCACAATATATACTGTATATATCCTGCATCACCAAGGAGCAGTGAAGGGAGGAAATCATCGGGTGGAGGAGCCACTGAAATAGCCACAATATATACTGTATATATCCTGCATCACCAAGGAGGAGTGAAGGGAGGAAATCACTGGGCGGAGGAGCCACTGAAATAACCACAATATATACTGTATATATCCTGCATCACCAAGGAGGAGTGAAGGGAGGAAATCACCGGGCGGAGGAGCCACTGAAATAACCACAATATATACTGTATATATCCTGCATCACCAAGGAGCAGTGAAGGGAGGAAATCATCGGGTGGAGGAGCCACTGAAATAGCCACAATATATACTGTATATATCCTGCATCACCAAGGAGGAGTGAAGGGAGGAAATCATCGGGCAGAGGAGCCACTGAAATAACCACAATATATACTGTATATATCCTGCATCACCAAGGAGCAGTGAAGGGAGGAAATCATCGGGTGGAGGAGCCACTGAAATATCCACAATATATACTGTATATATCCTGCATCACCAAGGAGGAGTGAAGGGAGGAAATCATCGGGCGGAGGAGCCACTGAAATAACCACAATATATACTGTATATATCCTGCATCACCAAGGAGCAGTGAAGGGAGGAAATCATCGGGTGGAGGAGCCACTGAAATAGACACAATATATACTGTATATATCCTGCATCACCAAGGAGGAGTGAAGGGAGGAAATCATCGGGCGGAGGAGCCACTGAAATAACCACAATATATACTGTATATATCCTGCATCACCAAGGAGGAGTGAAGGGAGGAAATCATCGGGCGGAGGAGCCACTGAAATAACCACAATATATACTGTATATATCCTGCATCACCAAGGAGGAGTGAAGGGAGGAAATCACCGGACGGAGGAGCCACTGAAATATCCACAATATATACTGTATATATCCTGCATCACCAAGGAGGAGTGAAGGGAGGAAATCATCCGGCGGAGGAGCCACTGAAATAACCACAATATATACTGTATATATCCTGCATCACCAAGGAGCAGTGAAGGGAGGAAATCATCGGGCGGAGGAGCCACTGAAATAGCCACAATATATACTGTATATATCCTGCATCACCAAGGAGGAGTGAAGGGAGGAAATCATCGGGCGGAGGAGCCACTGAAATAACCACAATATATACTGTATATATCCTGCATCACCAAGGAGCAGTGAAGGGAGGAAATCATCGGGTGGAGGAGCCACTGAAATAACCACAATATATACTGTATATATCCTGCATCACCAGGGAGGAGTGAAGGGAGGAAATCACCGGACGGAGGAGCCACTGAAATAGCCACAATATATACTGTATATATCCTGCATCACCAAGGAGGAGTGAAGGGAGGAAATCACCGGGCGGAGGAGCCACTGAAATAGCCACAATATATACTGTATATATCCTGCATCACCAAGGAGGAGTGAAGGGAGGAAATCACCGGGCGGAGGAGCCACTGAAATAGCCACAATATATACTGTATATATCCTGCAACACCAAGGAGGAGTGAAGGGAGGAAATCATCGGGCGGAGGAGCCACTGAAATAACCACAATATATACTGTATATATCCTGCAACACCAAGGAGGAGTGAAGGGAGGAAATCACCGGGCGGAGGAGCCACTGAAATAGCCACAATATATACTGTATATATCCTGCATCACCAGGGAGGAGTGAAGGGAGGAAATCACCGGGCGGAGGAGCCACTGAAATAACCACAATATATACTGTATATATCCTGCTACACCAGGGAGGAGTGAAGGGAGGAAATCACCGGACGGAGGAGCCACTGAAATAACCACAATATATACTGTATATATCCTGCAACACCAGGGAGGAGTGAAGGGAGGAAATCACCGGGCGGAGGAGCCACTGAAACAACCACAATATATACTGTATATATCCTGCATCACCAGGGAGGAGTGAAGGGAGGAAATCATCGGGTGGAGGAGCCACTGAAATAGACACAATATATACTGTATATATCCTGCATCACCAAGGAGGAGTGAAGGGAGGAAATCATCGGGCGGAGGAGCCACTGAAATAGCCACAATATATACTGTATATATCCTGCATCACCAAGGAGGAGTGAAGGGAGGAAATCATCGGGCGGAGGAGCCACTGAAATAACCACAATATATACTGTATATATCCTGCATCACCAAGGAGCAGTGAAGGGAGGAAATCATCGGGTGGAGGAGCCACTGAAATAGACACAATATATACTGTATATATCCTGCATCACCAGGGAGGAGTGAAGGGAGGAAATCATCGGGCGGAGGAGCCACTGAAATAACCACAATATATACTGTATATATCCTGCATCACCAAGGAGGAGTGAAGGGAGGAAATCACCGGGCGGAGGAGCCACTGAAATAGCCACAATATATACTGTATATATCCTGCATCACCAAGGAGGAGTGAAGGGAGGAAATCACCAGGCGGAGGAGCCACTGAAATAGCCATAATATATACTGTATATATCCTGCATCACCAAGGAGGAGTGAATGGAGGAAATCACCGGGCGGAGGAGCCACTGAAATAGCCGCAATATATACTGTATATATCCTGCATCACCAAGGAGGAGTGAAGGGAGGAAATCACCGGGCGGAGGAGCCACTGAAATAGCCACAATATATACTGTATATATCCTGCATCACCAAGGAGGAGTGAAGGGAGGAAATCACCAGGCGGAGGAGCCACTGAAATAGCCACAATATATACTGTATATATCCTGCATCACCAAGGAGGAGTGAAGGGAGGAAATCACCAGGCGGAGGAGCCACTGAAATAGCCATAATATATACTGTATATATCCTGCATCACCAAGGAGGAGTGAAGGGAGGAAATCACCGGGCGGAGGAGCCACTGAAATAGCCACAATATATACTGTATATATCCTGCATCACCAAGGAGGAGTGAAGGGAGGAAATCACCGGGCGGAGGAGCCACTGAAATAGCCACAATATATACTGTATATATCCTGCATCACCAAGGAGGAGTGAAGGGAGGAAATCATCGGGCGGAGGAGCCACTGAAATATCCACAATATATACTGTATATATCCTGCATCACCAAGGAGCAGTGAAGGGAGGATATCATCGGGTGGAGGAGCCACTGAAATAGACACAATATATACTGTATATATCCTGTATCACCAGGGAGTAGTGAAGGGAGGAAATCACTGGGCGGAGGAGCCACTGAAATAGCCACAATATATACTGTCTATATCCTGCATCACCAAGGAGGAGTGAAGGGAGGAAATCATCGGGCGGAGGAGCCACTGAAATATCCACAATATATACTGTATATATCCTGCATCACCAGGGAGGAGTGAAGGGAGGAAATCATCGGGTGGAGGAGCCACTGAATTATCCACAATATATACTGTATACTGTATATCCTGCATCACCAGGGAGGAGTGAAGGGAGGAAATCATCGGGCGGAGGAGCCACTGAAATAACCACAATATATACTGTATATATCCTGCATCACCAGGGAGGAGTGAAGGGAGGAAATCACCGGGCGGAGGAGCCACTGAAATAACCACAATATATACTGTATATATCCTGCAACACCAAGGAGGAGTGAAGGGAGGAAATCACCGGGAGGAGGAGCCACTGAAATAACCACAATATATACTGTATATATCCTGCATCACCAAGGAGGAGTGAAGGGAGGAAATCACCGGGCGGAGGAGCCACTGAAATAGCCATAATATATACTGTATACTGTATATACTGCATCACCAGGGAGGAGTGAAGGGAGGAAATCATCGGGCGGAGGAGCCACTGAAATAACCACAATATATACTGTATATATCCTGCATCACCAAGGAGGGGTGAAGGGAGGAAATCACCGGGAGGAGGAGCCACTGAAATAACCACAATATATACTGTATATATCCTGCATCACCAAGGAGCAGTGAAGGGAGGAAATCATCGGGTGGAGGAGCCACTGAAATATCCACAATATATACTGTATACTGTATATCCTGCATCACCAGGGAGGAGTGAAGGGAGGAAATCATCGGGCGGAGGAGCCACTGAAATAGCCATAATATATACTGTATATATCCTGCATCACCAAGGAGGAGTGAAGGGAGGAAATCATCGGGCGGAGGAGCCACTGAAATAACCACAATATATACTATATATATCCTGCATCACCAAGGAGGGGTGAAGGGAGGAAATCACCGGGAGGAGGAGCCACTGAAATAACCACAATATATACTGTATATATCCTGCATCACCAAGGAGGAGTGAAGGGAGGAAATCACCGGGCGGAGGAGCCACTGAAATATCCACAATATATACTGTATATATCCTGCATCACCAAGGAGGGGTGAAGGGAGGAAATCACCGGGAGGAGGAGCCACTGAAATAACCACAATATATACTGTATATATCCTGCATCACCAAGGAGGAGTGAAGGGAGGAAATCACCGGGCGGAGGAGCCACTGAAATATCCACAATATATACTGTATATATCCTGCATCACCAAGGAGGGGTGAAGGGAGGAAATCACCGGGAGGAGGAGCCACTGAAATAACCACAATATATACTGTATATATCCTGCATCACCAAGGAGGAGTGAAGGGAGGAAATCACCGGGAGGAGGAGCCACTGAAATAACCACAATATATACTGTATATATCCTGCATCACCAAGGAGGAGTGAAGGGAGGAAATCACCGGGCGGAGGAGCCACTGAAATAGCCACAATATATACTGTATATATCCTGCATCACCAAGGAGGAGTGAAGGGAGGAAATCACCGGGCGGAGGAGCCACTGAAATATCCACAATATATACTGTATATATCCTGCATCACCAAGGAGGGGTGAAGGGAGGAAATCACCGGGAGGAGGAGCCACTGAAATAACCACAATATATACTGTATATATCCTGCATCACCAAGGAGGAGTGAAGGGAGGAAATCACCGGGCGGAGGAGCCACTGAAATAGCCACAATATATACTGTATATATCCTGCATCACCAAGGAGGAGTGAAGGGAGGAAATCACCGGGCGGAGGAGCCACTGAAATAACCACAATATATACTGTATATATCCTGCATCACCAAGGAGAAGTGAAGGGAGGAAATCACCGGGCGGAGGAGCCACTGAAATAGCCACAATATATACTGTATATATCCTGCATCACCAGGGAGTAGTGAAGGGAGGAAATCACCGGGCGGAGGAGCCACTGAAATAACCACAATATATACTGTATATATCCTGCATCACCAAGGAGGAGTGAAGGGAGGAAATCACCGGGCGGAGGAGCCACTGAAATAACCACAATATATACTGTATATATCCTGCATCACCAAGGAGGAGTGAAGGGAGGAAATCATCGGGCGGAGGAGCCACTGAAATAGCCACAATATATACTGTATATATCCTGCATCACCAAGGAGGAGTGAAGGGAGGAAATCATCGGGGGGAGCAGCCACTGAAATAGCCTTAATATATACTGTATATATCCTGCATCACCAAGGAGGAGTGAAGGGAGGAAATCATCGGGCGGAGGAGCCACTGAAATAACCACAATATATACTGTATATATCCTGCATCACCAAGGAGGAGTGAAGGGAGGAAATCACCGGGCGGAGGAGCCACTGAAATAACCACAATATATACTGTATATATCCTGCATCACCAAGGAGGAGTGAAGGGAGGAAATCACCGGGCGCAGGAGCCACTGAAATAACCACAATATATACTGTATATATCCTACATCACCAGGGAGGAGTGAAGGGAGGAAATCACCGGGCGGAGGAGCCACTGAAATAGCCACAATATATACTGTATATATCCTACATCACCAGGGAGGAGTGAAGGGAGGAAATCACCGGGCGGAGGAGCCACTGAAATAGACACAATATATACTGTATATATCCTGCATCACCAAGGAGGAGTGAAGGGAGGAAATCACCGGACGGAGGAGCCACTGAAATAACCACAATATATACTGTATATATCCTGCATCACCAAGGAGGAGTGAAGGGAGGAAATCACCGGGCGGAGGAGCCACTGAAATAACCACAATATATACTGTATATATCCTGCATCACCAAGGAGGAGTGAAGGGAGGAAATCACCGGGCGGAGGAGCCACTGAAATAACCACAATATATACTGTATATATCCTGCATCACCAAGGAGGAGTGAAGGGAGGAAATCACCGGGCGGAGGAGCCACTGAAATAACCACAATATATACTGTATATATCCTGCATCACCAAGGAGGAGTGAAGGGAGGAAATCACCGGGCGGAGGAGCCACTGAAATAACCACAATATATACTGTATATATCCTGCATCACCAAGGAGGAGTGAAGGGAGGAAATCACCGGACGGAGGAGCCACTGAAATAACCACAATATATACTGTATATATCCTACATCACCAAGGAGGAGTGAAGGGAGGAAAACACCGGGCGGAGGAGCCACTGAAATAACCACAATATATACTGTATATATCCTGCATCACCAAGGAGGAGTGAAGGGAGGAAATCATCGGGCGGAGGAGCCACTGAAATAACCACAATATATACTGTATATATCCTGCATCACCAAGGAGGAGTGAAGGGAGGAAATCACCGGGTGGAGGAGCCACTGAAATAACCACAATATATACTGTATATATCCTGCATCACCAAGGAGGAGTGAAGGGAGGAAATCACCGGGCGGAGGAGCCACTGAAATAACCACAATATATACTGTATATATCCTGCATCACCAAGGAGGAGTGAAGGGAGGAAATCACCGGACGGAGGAGCCACTGAAATAACCACAATATATACTGTATATATCCTACATCACCAAGGAGGAGTGAAGGGAGGAAATCACCGGACGGAGGAGCCACTGAAATAACCACAATATATACTGTATATATCCTGCATCACCAAGGAGGAGTGAAGGGAGGAAATCACCGGGCGGAGGAGCCACTGAAATAACCACAATATATACTGTATATATCCTGCATCACCAGGGAGGAGTGAAGGGAGGAAATCACCGGGCGGAGGAGCCACTGAAATAGACACAATATATACTGTATATATCCTGCATCACCAAGGAGGAGTGAAGGGAGGAAATCACCGGGCGGAGGAGCCACTGAAATAGCCACAATATATACTGTATATATCCTGCATCACCAAGGAGGAGTGAAGGGAGGAAATCATCGGGCGGAGGAGCCACTGAAATAACCACAATATATACTGTATATATCCTGCATCACCAAGGAGGAGTGAAGGGAGGAAATCATCGGGCGGAGGAGCCACTGAAATTATTATTATTATTATTATTATTTATTGTTATAGCGCCATTTATTCCATGGCGCTTTACATGTGAGGGGGGTATACATAAAAACAAGTACAATAATCTTAAACAATACAAGTCATAACTGGTACAGGAGGAGAGAGGACCCTGCCCGCGAGGGCTCACAATCTTCAAGGGATGGGTGATAATACAGTAGGCGAGGGTAGAGCTGGTCGTGCAGCGGTTTGGTCGATCGGTGGTTACTGCAGGTTATAGGCTTGTCGGAAGAGGTGGGTCTTCAGGCTCTTTTTGAAGGTTTCGATGGTAGGTGAGAGTCTGATATGTTGTGGTAGAGAGTTCCAGAGTAGGGGTGATGCGCGAGAGAAATCTTGTATGCGATTGTGGGAAGAGGAGATAAGAGGGGAGTAGAGAAGGAGATCTTGTGAGGATCGGAGGTTGCGTGCAGGAAAGTACCGGGAGACGAGGTCACAGATGTATGGAGGAGACAAGTCGTGGATGGCTTTGTATGTCATGGTTAGGGTTTTGTAATGGAGTCTCTGGGCAATTGGGAGCCAGTGAAGGGATTGACAGAGGGGAGAAGCTGGGGAATAGCGGGGGGACAGGTAACCACAATATATACTGTATATATCCTGCAACACCAAGGAGGAGTGAAGGGAGGAAATCACTGGACGGAGGAGCCAATGAAATAACCACAATATATACTGTATATATCCTGCAACACCAAGGAGGAGTGAAGGGAGGAAATCACCGGGCGAAGGAGCCACTGAAATAGCCACAATATATACTGTATATATCCTGCATCACCAGGGAGGAGTGAAGGGAGGAAATCACCGGGCGAAGGAGCCACTGAAATAGCCACAATATATACTGTATATATCCTGCATCACGAAGAAGGAGTGAAGGGAGGAAATCACCGGGCGGAGGAGCCACTGAAATAACGACAATATATACTGTATATATCCTGCATCACCAGGGAGGAGTGAAGGGAGGAAATCACCGGGCGGAGGAGCCACTGAAATAGCCACAATATATACTGTATATATCCTGCATCACCAAGGAGGAGTGAAGGGAGGAAATCACCGGGCGGAGGAGCCACTGAAATAGCCACAATATATACAGTATATATCCTGCATCACCAAGGAGGAGTGAAGAGAGGAAATCATCGGGCGGAGGAGCCACTGAAATAGCCACAATATATACAGTATATATCCTGAATCACCAAGGAGGAGTGAAGAGAGGAAATCACCGGGCGGAGGAGCCACTGAAATAGCCACAATATATACTGTATATATCCTGCATCACCAAGGAGGAGTGAAGGGAGGAAATCATTGGGCGGAGGAGCCACTGAAATAGCCACAATATATACAGTATATATCCTGCATCACCAAGGAGGAGTGAAGAGAGGAAATCATCGGGCGGAGGAGCCACTGAAATAGCCACAATATATACAGTATATATCCTGAATCACCAAGGAGGAGTGAAGAGAGGAAATCACCGGGCGGAGGAGCCACTGAAATAGCCACAATATATACTGTATATATCCTGCATCACCAGGGAGGAGTGAAGGGAGGAAATCATTGGGCGGAGGAGCCACTGAAATAGCCACAATATATACAGTATATATCCTGCATCACCAAGGAGGAGTGAAGAGAGGAAATCATCGGGCGGAGGAGCCACTGAAATAGCCACAATATATACAGTATATATCCTGAATCACCAAGGAGGAGTGAAGAGAGGAAATCACCGGGCGGAGGAGCCACTGAAATAGCCACAATATATACTGTATATATCCTGCATCACCAAGGAGGAGTGAAGGGAGGAAATCATCGGGCGGAGGAGCCACTGAAATAGCCACAATATATACTGTATATATCCTGCATCACCAGGGAGGAGTGAAGAGAGGAAATCACCGGGCGGAGGAGCCAATGAAATAGCCACAATATATACTGTATATATCCTGCATCACCAAGGAGGAGTGAAGGGAGGAAATCATCGGGCGGAGGAGCCACTGAAATAGCCACAATATATACAGTATATATCCTGAATCACCAAGGAGGAGTGAAGAGAGGAAATCACCGGGCGGAGGAGCCACTGAAATAGCCACAATATATACTGTATATATCCTGCATCACCAAGGAGGAGTGAAGGGAGGAAATCATCGGGCGGAGGAGCCACTGAAATAACCACAATATATACTGTATATATCCTGCATCACCAAGGAGGAGTGAAGGGAGGAAATCATCGGGCGGAGGAGCCACTGAAATAGCCACAATATATACAGTATATATCCTGAATCACCAAGGAGGAGTGAAGAGAGGAAATCACCGGGCGGAGGAGCCACTGAAATAGCCACAATATATACTGTATATATCCTGCATCACCAAGGAGGAGTGAAGGGAGGAAATCATCGGGCGGAGGAGCCAATGAAATAACTACAATATATACTGTATATATCCTGCATCACCAAGGAGGAGTGAAGGGAGGAAATCACCGGGCGGAGGAGCCACTGAAATAACCACAATATATACTGTATATATCCTGCATCACCAAGGAGCAGTGAAGGGAGGAAATCATCGGGTGGAGGAGCCACTGAAATAGCCACAATATATACTGTATATATCCTGCATCACCAAGGAGGAGTGAAGGGAGGAAATCACTGGGCGGAGGAGCCACTGAAATAACCACAATATATACTGTATATATCCTGCATCACCAAGGAGGAGTGAAGGGAGGAAATCACCGGGCGGAGGAGCCACTGAAATAACCACAATATATACTGTATATATCCTGCATCACCAAGGAGCAGTGAAGGGAGGAAATCATCGGGTGGAGGAGCCACTGAAATAGCCACAATATATACTGTATATATCCTGCATCACCAAGGAGGAGTGAAGGGAGGAAATCATCGGGCGGAGGAGCCACTGAAATAACCACAATATATACTGTATATATCCTGCATCACCAAGGAGCAGTGAAGGGAGGAAATCATCGGGTGGAGGAGCCACTGAAATATCCACAATATATACTGTATATATCCTGCATCACCAAGGAGGAGTGAAGGGAGGAAATCATCGGGCGGAGGAGCCACTGAAATAACCACAATATATACTGTATATATCCTGCATCACCAAGGAGCAGTGAAGGGAGGAAATCATCGGGTGGAGGAGCCACTGAAATAGACACAATATATACTGTATATATCCTGCATCACCAAGGAGGAGTGAAGGGAGGAAATCATCGGGCGGAGGAGCCACTGAAATAACCACAATATATACTGTATATATCCTGCATCACCAAGGAGCAGTGAAGGGAGGAAATCATCGGGCGGAGGAGCCACTGAAATAGCCACAATATATACTGTATATATCCTGCATCACCAAGGAGGAGTGAAGGGAGGAAATCATCGGGCGGAGGAGCCACTGAAATAACCACAATATATACTGTATATATCCTGCATCACCAAGGAGCAGTGAAGGGAGGAAATCATCGGGTGGAGGAGCCACTGAAATAACCACAATATATACTGTATATATCCTGCATCACCAGGGAGGAGTGAAGGGAGGAAATCACCGGACGGAGGAGCCACTGAAATAGCCACAATATATACTGTATATATCCTGCATCACCAAGGAGGAGTGAAGGGAGGAAATCACCGGGCGGAGGAGCCACTGAAATAGCCACAATATATACTGTATATATCCTGCATCACCAAGGAGGAGTGAAGGGAGGAAATCATCGGGCGGAGGAGCCACTGAAATAACCACAATATATACTGTATATATCCTGCATCACCAAGGAGGAGTGAAGGGAGGAAATCACCGGGCGGAGGAGCCACTGAAATAGCCACAATATATACTGTAAATATCCTGCATCACCAAGAAGGAGTGAAGGGAGGAAATCATCGGGCGGAGGAGCCAAAGAAATAGCCACAATATATACTGTATATATCCTGCAACACCAAGGAGGAGTGAAGGGAGGAAATCATCGGGCGGAGGAGCCACTGAAATAACCACAATATATACTGTATATATCCTGCAACACCAAGGAGGAGTGAAGGGAGGAAATCACCGGGCGGAGGAGCCACTGAAATAGCCACAATATATACTGTATATATCCTGCATCACCAGGGAGGAGTGAGGGGAGGAAATCACCGGGCGGAGGAGCCACTGAAATAACCACAATATATACTGTATATATCCTGCAACACCAGGGAGGAGTGAAGGGAGGAAATCACCGGACGGAGGAGCCACTGAAATAACCACAATATATACTGTATATATCCTGCAACACCAGGGAGGAGTGAAGGGAGGAAATCACCGGGCGGAGGAGCCACTGAAACAACCACAATATATACTGTATATATCCTGCATCACCAGGGAGGAGTGAAGGGAGGAAATCATCGGGTGGAGGAGCCACTGAAATAGACACAATATATACTGTATATATCCTGCATCACCAAGGAGGAGTGAAGGGAGGAAATCATCGGGCGGAGGAGCCACTGAAATAGCCACAATATATACTGTATATATCCTGCATCACCAAGGAGG
Organism: Dendrobates tinctorius; assembly: GCF_039654945.1. Classification (NCBI taxonomy): domain Eukaryota; kingdom Metazoa; phylum Chordata; class Amphibia; order Anura; family Dendrobatidae; genus Dendrobates; species Dendrobates tinctorius. The sequence continues at coordinate 4,586,722 of NW_027361899.1, read as the reverse complement.
AGTGAAGGGAGGAAATCATCGTGCGGAGGAGCCACTGAAATAACCACAATATATACTGTATATATCCTGCATCACCAAGGAGCAGTGAAGGGAGGAAATCATCGGGTGGAGGAGCCACTGAAATAGACACAATATATACTGTATATATCCTGCATCACCAGGGAGGAGTGAAGGGAGGAAATCATCGGGCGGAGGAGCCACTGAAATAACCACAATATATACTGTATATATCCTGCATCACCAAGGAGGAGTGAAGGGAGGAAATCACCGGGCGGAGGAGCCACTGAAATAGCCACAATATATACTGTATATATCCTGCATCACCAAGGAGGAGTGAAGGGAGGAAATCACCAGGCGGAGGAGCCACTGAAATAGCCATAATATATACTGTATATATCCTGCATCACCAAGGAGGAGTGAATGGAGGAAATCACCGGGCGGAGGAGCCACTGAAATAGCCACAATATATACTGTATATATCCTGCATCACCAAGGAGGAGTGAAGGGAGGAAATCACCGGGCGGAGGAGCCACTGAAATAGCCACAATATATACTGTATATATCCTGCATCACCAAGGAGGAGTGAAGGGAGGAAATCACCAGGCGGAGGAGCCACTGAAATAGCCACAATATATACTGTATATATCCTGCATCACCAAGGAGGAGTGAAGGGAGGAAATCACCAGGCGGAGGAGCCACTGAAATAGCCATAATATATACTGTATATATCCTGCATCACCAAGGAGGAGTGAAGGGAGGAAATCACCGGGCGGAGGAGCCACTGAAATAGCCACAATATATACTGTATATATCCTGCATCACCAAGGAGGAGTGAAGGGAGGAAATCACCGGGCGGAGGAGCCACTGAAATAGCCACAATATATACTGTATATATCCTGCATCACCAAGGAGGAGTGAAGGGAGGAAATCATCGGGCGGAGGAGCCACTGAAATATCCACAATATATACTGTATATATCCTGCATCACCAAGGAGCAGTGAAGGGAGGATATCATCGGGTGGAGGAGCCACTGAAATAGACACAATATATACTGTATATATCCTGTATCACCAGGGAGTAGTGAAGGGAGGAAATCACTGGGCGGAGGAGCCACTGAAATAGCCACAATATATACTGTCTATATCCTGCATCACCAAGGAGGAGTGAAGGGAGGAAATCATCGGGCGGAGGAGCCACTGAAATATCCACAATATATACTGTATATATCCTGCATCACCAGGGAGGAGTGAAGGGAGGAAATCACTGGGCGGAGGAGCCACTGAAATAACCACAATATATACTGTATATATCCTGCATCACCAAGGAGCAGTGAAGGGAGGAAATCATCGGGTGGAGGAGCCACTGAATTATCCACAATATATACTGTATACTGTATATCCTCCATCACCAGGGAGGAGTGAAGGGAGGAAATCATCGGGCGGAGGAGCCACTGAAATAACCACAATATATACTATATATATCCTGCATCACCAAGGAGGGGTGAAGGGAGGAAATCACCGGGAGGAGGAGCCACTGAAATAACCACAATATATACTGTATATATCCTGCATCACCAAGGAGGAGTGAAGGGAGGAAATCACCGGGCGGAGGAGCCACTGAAATAGCCATAATATATACTGTATACTGTATATACTGCATCACCAGGGAGGAGTGAAGGGAGGAAATCATCGGGCGGAGGAGCCACTGAAATAACCACAATATATACTGTATATATCCTGCATCACCAAGGAGGGGTGAAGGGAGGAAATCACCGGGAGGAGCCACTGAAATAACCACAATATATACTGTATATATCCTGCATCACCAAGGAGCAGTGAAGGGAGGAAATCATCGGGTGGAGGAGCCACTGAAATATCCACAATATATACTGTATACTGTATATCCTGCATCACCAGGGAGGAGTGAAGGGAGGAAATCATCGGGCGGAGGAGCCACTGAAATAGCCATAATATATACTGTATATATCCTGCATCACCAAGGAAGAGTGAAGGGAGGAAATCATCGGGCGGAGGAGCCACTGAAATAACCACAATATATACTATATATATCCTGCATCACCAAGGAGGGGTGAAGGGAGGAAATCACCGGGCGGAGGAGCCACTGAAATAGCCACAATATATACTGTATATATCCTGCATCACCAAGGAGGAGTGAAGGGAGGAAATCACCGGGCGGAGGAGCCACTGAAATATCCACAATATATACTGTATATATCCTGCATCACCAAGGAGGGGTGAAGGGAGGAAATCACCGGGAGGAGGAGCCACTGAAATAACCACAATATATACTGTATATATCCTGCATCACCAAGGAGGAGTGAAGGGAGGAAATCACCGGGAGGAGGAGCCACTGAAATAACCACAATATATACTTTATATATCCTGCATCACCAAGGAGGAGTGAAGGGAGGAAATCACCGGGCGGAGGAGCCACTGAAATAGCCACAATATATACTGTATATATCCTGCATCACCAAGGAGGAGTGAAGGGAGGAAATCACCGGGCGGAGGAGCCACTGAAATATCCACAATATATACTGTATATATCCTGCATCACCAAGGAGGGGTGAAGGGAGGAAATCACCGGGAGGAGGAGCCACTGAAATAACCACAATATATACTGTATATATCCTGCATCACCAAGGAGGAGTGAAGGGAGGAAATCACCGGGCGGAGGAGCCACTGAAATAGCCACAATATATACTGTATATATCCTGCATCACCAAGGAGGAGTGAAGGGAGGAAATCACCGGGCGGAGGAGCCACTGAAATAACCACAATATATACTGTATATATCCTGCATCACCAAGGAGGAGTGAAGGGAGGAAATCACCGGGCGGAGGAGCCACTGAAATAGACACAATATATACTGTATATATCCTGCATCACCAAGGAGAAGTGAAGGGAGGAAATCACCGGGCGGAGGAGCCACTGAAATAGCCACAATATATACTGTATATATCCTGCATCACCAGGGAGGAGTGAAGGGAGGAAATCACCGGGCGGAGGAGCCACTGAAATAACCACAATATATACTGTATATATCCTGCATCACCAAGGAGGAGTGAAGGGAGGAAATCACCGGGCGGAGGAGCCACTGAAATAGCCACAATATATACTGTATATATCCTGCATCACCAGGGAGGAGTGAAGGGAGGAAATCACCGGGCGGAGGAGCCACTGAAATAACCACAATATATACTGTATATATCCTGCATCACCAAGGAGGAGTGAAGGGAGGAAATCATCGGGCGGAGGAGCCACTGAAATAGCCACAATATATACTGTATATATCCTGCATCACCAAGGAGGAGTGAAGGGAGGAAATCATCGGGGGGAGCAGCCACTGAAATAGCCTTAATATATACTGTATATATCCTGCATCACCAAGGAGAAGTGAAGGGAGGAAATCACAGGGCGGAGGAGCCACTGAAATAACCACAATATATACTGTATATATCCTGCATCACCAAGGAGGAGTGAAGGGAGGAAATCACCGGACGGAGGAGCCACTGAAATAACCACAATATATACTGTATATATCCTGCATCACCAAGGAGGAGTGAAGGGAGGAAATCACCGGACGGAGGAGCCACTGAAATAACCACAATATATACTGCATATATCCTGCATCACCAAGGAGGAGTGAAGGGAGGAAATCACCGGGCGGAGGAGCCACTGAAATAACCACAATATATACTGTATATATCCTGCATCACCAGGGAGGAGTGAAGGGAGGAAATCACCGGGCGGAGGAGCCACTGAAATAACCACAATATATACTATATATATCCTGCATCACCAAGGAGGGGTGAAGGGAGGAAATCACCGGGAGGAGGAGCCACTGAAATAACCACAATATATACTGTATATATCCTGCATCACCAAGGAGGAGTGAAGGGAGGAAATCACCGGGCGGAGGAGCCACTGAAATAACCACAATATATACTATATATATCCTGCATCACCAAGGAGGGGTGAAGGGAGGAAATCACCGGGAGGAGGAGCCACTGAAATAACCACAATATATACTGTATATATCCTGCATCACCAGGGAGGAGTGAAGGGAGGAAATCACCGGGCGGAGGAGCCACTGAAATAACCACAATATATACTATATATATCCTGCATCACCAAGGAGGGGTGAAGGGAGGAAATCACCGGGAGGAGGAGCCACTGAAATAACCACAATATATACTGTATATATCCTGCATCACCAAGGAGGAGTGAAGGGAGGAAATCACCGGGCGGAGGAGCCACTGAAATAGCCATAATATATACTGTATACTGTATATACTGCATCACCAGGGAGGAGTGAAGGGAGGAAATCATCGGGCGGAGGAGCCACTGAAATAACCACAATATATACTGTATATATCCTGCATCACCAAGGAGGGGTGAAGGGAGGAAATCACCGGGAGGAGGAGCCACTGAAATAACCACAATATATACTGTATATATCCTGCATCACCAAGGAGCAGTGAAGGGAGGAAATCATCGGGTGGAGGAGCCACTGAAATATCCACAATATATACTGTATACTGTATATCCTGCATCACCAGGGAGGAGTGAAGGGAGGAAATCATCGGGCGGAGGAGCCACTGAAATAGCCATAATATATACTGTATATATCCTGCATCACCAAGGAGGAGTGAAGGGAGGAAATCATCGGGCGGAGGAGCCACTGAAATAACCACAATATATACTATATATATCCTGCATCACCAAGGAGGGGTGAAGGGAGGAAATCACCGGGCGGAGGAGCCACTGAAATAGCCACAATATATACTGTATATATCCTGCATCACCAAGGAGGAGTGAAGGGAGGAAATCACCGGGCGGAGGAGCCACTGAAATATCCACAATATATACTGTATATATCCTGCATCACCAAGGAGGGGTGAAGGGAGGAAATCACCGGGAGGAGGAGCCACTGAAATAACCACAATATATACTGTATATATCCTGCATCACCAAGGAGGAGTGAAGGGAGGAAATCACCGGGCGGAGGAGCCACTGAAATATCCACAATATATACTGTATATATCCTGCATCACCAAGGAGGGGTGAAGGGAGGAAATCACCGGGAGGAGGAGCCACTGAAATAACCACAATATATACTGTATATATCCTGCATCACCAAGGAGGAGTGAAGGGAGGAAATCACCGGGAGGAGGAGCCACTGAAATAACCACAATATATACTGTATATATCCTGCATCACCAAGGAGGAGTGAAGGGAGGAAATCACCGGGCGGAGGAGCCACTGAAATAGCCACAATATATACTGTATATATCCTGCATCACCAAGGAGGAGTGAAGGGAGGAAATCACCGGGCGGAGGAGCCACTGAAATATCCACAATATATACTGTATATATCCTGCATCACCAAGGAGGGGTGAAGGGAGGAAATCACCGGGAGGAGGAGCCACTGAAATAACCACAATATATACTGTATATATCCTGCATCACCAAGGAGGAGTGAAGGGAGGAAATCACCGGGCGGAGGAGCCACTGAAATAGCCACAATATATACTGTATATATCCTGCATCACCAAGGAGGAGTGAAGGGAGGAAATCACCGGGCGGAGGAGCCACTGAAATAACCACAATATATACTGTATATATCCTGCATCACCAAGGAGGAGTGAAGGGAGGAAATCACCGGGCGGAGGATCCACTGAAATAGACACAATATATACTGTATATATCCTGCATCACCAAGGAGAAGTGAAGGGAGGAAATCACCGGGCGGAGGAGCCACTGAAATAGCCACAATATATACTGTATATATCCTGCATCACCAGGGAGGAGTGAAGGGAGGAAATCACCGGGCGGAGGAGCCACTGAAATAACCACAATATATACTGTATATATCCTGCATCACCAAGGAGGAGTGAAGGGAGGAAATCACCGGGCGGAGGAGCCACTGAAATAGCCACAATATATACTGTATATATCCTGCATCACCAGGGAGGAGTGAAGGGAGGAAATCACCGGGCGGAGGAGCCACTGAAATAACCACAATATATACTGTATATATCCTGCATCACCAAGGAGGAGTGAAGGGAGGAAATCATCGGGCGGAGGAGCCACTGAAATAGCCACAATATATACTGTATATATCCTGCATCACCAAGGAGGAGTGAAGGGAGGAAATCATCGGGGGGAGCAGCCACTGAAATAGCCTTAATATATACTGTATATATCCTGCATCACCAAGGAGAAGTGAAGGGAGGAAATCACAGGGCGGAGGAGCCACTGAAATAACCACAATATATACTGTATATATCCTGCATCACCAAGGAGGAGTGAAGGGAGGAAATCACCGGACGGAGGAGCCACTGAAATAACCACAATATATACTGTATATATCCTGCATCACCAAGGAGGAGTGAAGGGAGGAAATCACCGGACGGAGGAGCCACTGAAATAACCACAATATATACTGCATATATCCTGCATCACCAAGGAGGAGTGAAGGGAGGAAATCACCGGGCGGAGGAGCCACTGAAATAACCACAATATATACTGTATATATCCTGCATCACCAAGGAGGAGTGAAGGGAGGAAATCACCGGACGGAGGAGCCACTGAAATAACCACAATATATACTGTATATATCCTACATCACCAAGGAGGAGTGAAGGGAGGAAATCACCGGACGGAGGAGCCACTGAAATAACCACAATATATACTGTATATATCCTGCATCACCAAGGAGGAGTGAAGGGAGGAAATCACCGGGCGGAGGAGCCACTGAAATAACCACAATATATACTGTATATATCCTGCATCACCAAGGAGGAGTGAAGGGAGGAAATCACCGGGCGGAGGAGCCACTGAAATAACCACAATATATACTGTATATATCCTGCATCACCAGGGAGGAGTGAAGGGAGGAAATCACCGGACGGAGGAGCCACTGAAATAACCACAATATATACTGTATATATCCTGCATCACCAAGGAGGAGTGAAGGGAGGAAATCACCGGGCGGAGGAGCCACTGAAATAACCACAATATATACTGTATATATCCTGCATCACCAAGGAGGAGTGAAGGGAGGAAATCATCGGGCGGAGGAGCCACTGAAATAGCCATAATATATACTGTATATATCCTGCATCACGAAGGAGGAGTGAAGGGAGGAAATCACAGGGCGGAGGAGTCACTGAAATAGCCACAATATATACTGTATATATCCTGCATCACCAGGGAGGAGTGAAGGGAGGAAAACACCGGGCGGAGGAGCCACTGAAATAACCACAATATATACTGTATATATCCTGCATCACCAAGGAGGATTGAAGGGCGGAAATCATCGGGCGGAGGAGCCACTGAAATAGCCATAATATATACTGTATATATCCTGCATCACCAAGGAGGAGTGAAGGGAGGAAATCACCGGGCGGAGGAGCCACTGAAATAACCACAATATATACTGTATATATCCTGCATCACCAAGGAGGATTGAAGGGCGGAAATCATCGGGCGGAGGAGCCACTGAAATAACCACAATATATACTGTATAAATACTGCAACACCAAGGAGGAGTGAAGGGAGGAAATCTCCGGGCGGAGGAGCCACTGAAATAACCACAATATATACTGTATATATCTTGCATCACCAAGGAGGATTGAAGGGCGGAAATCATCGGGCGGAGGAGCCACTGAAATAGCCACAATATATACTGTATATATCCTGCATCACCAAGGAGGAGTGAAGGGAGGAAATCACCGGGCGGAGGAGCCACTGAAATAGCCACAATATATACTGTATATATCCTGCATCACCAAGGAGGAGTGAAGGGAGGAAATCACCGGGCGGAGGAGCCACTGAAATAGCCACAATTTATACTGTATATATCCTGCATCACCAAGGAGGAGTGAAGGGAGGAAATCACCGGGCGTAGGAGCCACTGAAATAGCCACAATATATACTGTATATATCCTGCATCACCAAGGAGGAGTGAAGGGAGGAAATCACCGGGCGGAGGAGCCACTGAAATAGCCACAATATATACTGTATATATCCTGCATCACCAAGGAGGGGTGAAGGAAGGAAATCACCGGGCGGAGGAGCCACTGAAATAGCCACAATATATACTGTATATATCCTGCATCACCAAGGAGGAGTGAAGGGAGGAAATCACCGGGCGGAGGAGCCACTGAAATAACCACAATATATACTGTATATATCCTGCATCACCAAGGAGGATTGAAGGGCGGAAATCATCGGGCGGAGGAGCCACTGAAATAGCCATAATATATACTGTATATATCCTGCATCACCAAGGAGGAGTGAAGGGAGGAAATCACCGGGCGGAGGAGCCACTGAAATAACCACAATATATACTGTATATATCCTGCATCACCAAGGAGGATTGAAGGGCGGAAATCATCGGGCGGAGGAGCCACTGAAATAACCACAATATATACTGTATATATCCTGCAACACCAAGGAGGAGTGAAGGGAGGAAATCACCGGGCGGAGGAGCCACTGAAATAACCACAATATATACTGTATATATCCTGCATCACCAAGGAGGAGTGAAGGGAGGAAATCATCGGGCGGAGGAGCCACTGAAATAGCCACAATATATACTGTATATATCCTGCATCACCAAGGAGGAGTGAAGGGAGGAAATCACCGGGCGGAGGAGCCACTGAAATAACCACAATATATACTGTATATATCCTGCATCACCAGGGAGGAGTGAAGGGAGGAAATCATCGGGCGGAAGAGCCACTGAAATAACCACAATAGATACTGTATATATCCTGCATCACCAGGGAGGAGTGAAGGGAGGAAATCATCGGGCGGAGGAGCCACTGAAATAACCACAATATATACTGTATATATCCTGCATCACCAAGGAGGAGTGAAGGGAGGAAATCATCGGGCGGAGGAGCCACTGAAATAACCACAATATATACTGTATATATCCTGCATCACCAAGGATGATTGAAGGGAGGAAATCACCGGGCGGAGGAGCCACTGAAATAACCACAATATATACTGTATATATCCTGCATCACCAAGGAGGAGTGAAGGGAGGAAATCACTGGGCGGAGGAGCCACTGAAATAGCCACAATATATACTGTATATATCCTGCATCACCAAGGAGGAGTGAAGGGAGAAAATCACCGGACGGAGGAGCCACTGAAATAACCACAATATATACTGTGTATATCCTGCATCACCAAGGAGGAGTGAAGGGAGGAAATCACCGGGCGGAGGAGCCACTGAAATAGCCACAATATATACTGTATATATCCTGCATCACCAGGGAGGAGTGAAGGGAGGAAATCATCGGGCTGAGGAGCCACTGAAATAGCCACAATATATACTGTATATATCCTGCATCACCAAGGAGGAGTGAAGGGAGGAAATCATCGGGCTGAGGAGCCACTGAAATAGCCACAATATATACTGTATATATCCTGCATCACCAAGGAGGAGTGAAGGGAGGAAATCATCGGGCTGAGGAGCCACTGAAATAGCCACAATATATACTGTATATATCCTGCATCACCAAGGAGGAGTGAAGGGAGGAAATCACCGGGCGGAGGAGCCACTGAAATATCAACAATATATACTGTATATATCCTGCATCACCAAGGAGGAGTGAAGGGAGGAAATCACCGGACGGAGGAGCCACTGAAATAGACACAATATATACTGTATATATCCTGCATCACCAAGGAGGAATGAAGGGAGGAAATCACCGGGCGGAGGAGCCACTGAAATAACCACAATATATACTGTATATATCCTGCATCACCAGGGAGGAGTGAAGGGAGGAAATCACCGGACGGAGGAGCCACTGAAATAACCACAATATATACTGTATATATCCTGCATCACCAAGGAGGAGTGAAGGGAGGAAATCACCGGACGGAGGAGCCACTGAAATAACCACAATATATACTGTATATATCCTGCATCACCAGGGAGGAGTGAAGGGAGGAAATCACCGGGCGGAGGAGCCACTGAAATATCAACAATATATACTGTATATATCCTGCATCACCAGGGAAGAGTGAAGGGAGGAAATCATCGGGCGGAGGAGCCACTGAAATAGACACAATATATACTGTATATATCCTGCATCACCTAGTAGCAGTGAAGGGAGGAAATCACCGGACGGAGGAGCCACTGAAATAGACACAATATATACTGTATATATCCTGCATCACCAAGGAGGAATGAAGGGAGGAAATCACCGGGCGGAGGAGCCACTGAAATAACCACAATATATACTGTATATATCCTGCATCACCAGGGAGGAGTGAAGGGAGGAAATCACCGGACGGAGGAGCCACTGAAATAACCACAATATATACTGTATATATCCTGCATCACCAGGGAGGAGTGAAGGGAGGAAATCACCGGGCGGAGGAGCCACTGAAATAACCACAATATATACTGTATATATCCTGCATCACCAGGGAGGAGTGAAGGGAGGAAATCACCGGGCGGAGGAGCCACTGAAATAGCCACAATATATACTGTATATATCCTGCATCACCAGGGAGGAGTGAAGGGAGGAAATCACCGGGCGGAGGAGCCACTGAAATAGCCACAATATATACTGTATATATCCTGCATCACCAGGGAGGAGTGAAGGGAGGAAATCACCGGGCGGAGGAGCCACTGAAATAACCACAATATATACTGTATATATCCTGCATCACCAAGGAGGAGTGAAGGGAGGAAATCACCGGGCGGAGGAGCCACTGAAATAACCACAATATATACTGTATATATCCTGCATCACCAAGGAGGAGTGAAGGGAGGAAATCACCGGGCGGAGGAGCCACTGAAATAACCACAATATATATTGTATATATCCTGCATCACCAAGGAGGAGTGAAGGGAGGAAACCACCGGGCGGAGGAGCCACTGAAATAGCCACAATATATACTGTATATATCCTGCATCACCAGGGAGGAGTGAAGGGAGGAAATCACCGGGCGGAGGAGCCACTGAAATAACCACAATATATACTGTATATATCCTGCATCACCAGGGAGGAGTGAAGGGAGGAAATCACCGGGCGGAGGAGCCACTGAAATAGCCACAATATATACTGTATATATCCTGCATCACCAAGGAGGAGTGAAGGAAGGAAATCATCGGGCGGAGGAGCCACTGAAATAACCACAATATATACTGTATATATCCTGCATCACCAGGGAGGAGTGAAGGGAGGAAATCACCGGGCGGAGGAGCCACTGAAATAGCCACAATATATACTGTATATATCCTGCATCACCAAGGAGGAGTGAAGGGAGGAAATCATCGGGCGGAGGAGCCACTGAAATAGCCACAATATATACTGTATATATCCTGCATCACCAAGGAGGAGTGAAGGGAGGAAATCACCGGGCGGAGGAGCCACTGAAATAACCACAATATATACTGTATATATCCTGCATCACCAAGGAGGAGTGAAGGGAGGAAATCACCGGGCGGAGGAGCCACTGAAATAGACACAATATATACTGTATATATCCTGCATCACCAAGGAGGAGTGAAGGGAGGAAATCACCGGGCGGAGGAGCCACTGAAATAACCACAATATATACTGTATATATCCTGCATCACCAAGGAGGAGTGAAGGGAGGAAATCACCGGACGAAGTAGCCACTGAAATAGCCACAATATATACTGTCTATATCCTGCATCACCAAGGAGGAGTGAAGGGAGGAAATCATCGGGCGGAGGAGCCACTGAAATAGCCACAATATATACTGTATATATCCTTCATCACCAAGGAGGAGTGAAGGGAGGAAATCACCGGGCGGAGGAGCCACTGAAATAGACACAATATATACTGTATATATCCTGCATCACCAAGGAGGAGTGAAGGGAGGAAATCACCGGGAGGAGGAGCCACTGAAATAACCACAATATATACTGTATATATCCTGCATCACCAAGGAGGAGTGAAGGGAGGAAATCACCGGATGGAGGAGCCACTGAAATAACCACAATATATACTGTATATATCCTGCATCACCAGGGAGGAGTGAAGGGAGGAAATCACCGGGCGGAGGAGCCACTGAAATAGCCACAATATATACTGTATATATCCTGCATCACCAAGGAGGAGTGAAGGGAGGAAATCACCGGATGGAGGAGCCACTGAAATAACCACAATATATACTGTATATATCCTGCATCACCAAGGAGGAGTGAAGGGAGGAAATCACCGGACGAAGGAGCCACTGAAATAACCACAATATATACTGTATATATCCTGCATCACCAAGGAGGATTGAAGGGAGGAAATCACCGGGCGGAGGAGCCACTGAAATAGCCACAATATATACTGTATATATCCTGCATCACCAAGGAGGAGTGAAAGGAGGAAATCACCGGATGGAGGAGCCACTGAAATAACCACAATATATACTGTATATATCCTGCATCACCAAGGAGGAGTGAAAGGAGGAAATCACCGGATGGAGGAGCCACTGAAATAACCACAATATATACTGTATATATCCTGCATCACCAAGGAGGAGTGAAGGGAGGAAATCACCAGATGGAGGAGCCACTGAAATAACCACAATATATACTGTATATATCCTGCATCACCAAGGAGGAGTGAAGGGAGGACATCACCGGTCGGAGGAGCCACTGAAATAACCACAATATATACTGTATATATCCTGCATCACCAAGGAGGAGTGAAGGGAGGACATCACCGGACGGAGGAGCCACTGAAATAACCACAATATATACTGTATATATCCTGCATCACCAAGGAGGAGTGAAGGGAGGAAATCACCGGGCGGAGGAGCCACAGAAAGCCACAATATATACTGTATATATCCTGCATCACCAAGGAAGAGTGAAGGGAGGAAATCACCGGATGGAGGAGCCACTGAAATAACCACAATATATACTGTATATATCCTGCATCACCAAGGAGGAGTGAAGGGAGGAAGTCACCAGATGGAGGAGCCACTGAAATAACCACAATATATACTGTATATATCCTGCATCACCAAGGAGGAGTGAAGGGAGGACATCACCGGACGGAGGAGCCACTGAAATAACCACAATATATACTGTATATATCCTGCATCACCAAGGAGGAGTGAAGGGAGGAAATCACCGGACGGAGGAGCCACTGAAATAACCACAATATATACTGTATATATCCTGCATCACCAAGGAAGAGTGAAGGGAGGAAATCACCGGGCGGAGGAGCCACTGAAATAGACACAATATATACTGTATATATCCTGCATCACCAAGGAGGAGTGAAGGGAGGAAATCACCGGACGGAGGAGCCACTGAAATAACCACAATATATACTGTATATATCCTGCATCACCAAGGAGAAGTGAAGGGAGGAAATCACCGGGCGGAGGAGCCACTGAAATAGACACAATATATACTGTCTATATCCTGCATCACCAAGGAGGAGTGAAGGGAGGAAATCACCGGGCGGAGGAGCCACTGAAATAGCCACAATATATACTGTATATATCCTGCATCACCAGGGAGGAGTGAAGGGAGGAAATCACCGGGCGGAGGAGCCACTGAAATAACCACAATATATACTGTATATATCCTGTATCACGAGGGAGGAGTGAAGGGGGGAAATCACCGGGCGGAGGAGCCACTGAAATAGCCACAATATATACTGTATATATCCTGCATCACCAAGGAGGAGTGAAGGGAGGAAATCATCGGGCGGAGGAGCCACTGAAATAACCACAATATATACTGTATATATCCTGCATCACCAAGGAGGAGTGAAGGGGGGAAATCACCGGGCGGAGGAGCCACTGAAATAAGCACAATATACACTGTATATATCCTGCATCACCAAGGAGGAGTGAAGGGAGGAAATCACCGGGCGGAGGAGCCACTGAAATAACCACAATATATACTGTATATATCCTGCATCACCAAGGAGGAGTGAAGGGGGGAAATCACCGGGCGGAGGAGCCACTGAAATAAGCACAATATATACTGTATATATCCTGTATCACGAGGGAGGAGTGAAGGGAGGAAATCACCGGGCGGAGGAGCCACTGAAATAGACACAATATATACTGTATATATCCTGCATCACCAAGGAGGAGTGAAGGGAGGAAATCACCGGGCGGAGGAGCCACTGAAATAAGCACAATATATACTGTATATATCCTGTATCACGAGGGAGGAGTGAAGGGAGGAAATCACCGGGCGGAGGAGCCACTGAAATAGACACAATATATACTGTATATATCCTGCATCACCAAGGAGGAGTGAAGGGGGGAAATCACCGGGCGGAGGAGCCACTGAAATAAGCACAATATATACTGTATATATCCTGTATCACGAGGGAGGAGTGAAGGGAGGAAATCACCGGGCGGAGGAGCCACTGAAATAGACACAATATATACTGTATATATCCTGCATCACCAGGGAGGAGTGAAGGGAGGAAATCTCCGGGCGGAGGAGCCACTGAAATAGACACAATATATACTGTATATATCCTGTATCACGAGGGAGGAGTGAAGGGAGGAAATCACCGGGCGGAAGAGCCACTGAAATAGCCACAATATATACTGTCTATATCCTGCATCACCAGGGAGGAGTGAAGGGAGGAAATCACCGGGCGGAGGAGCCACTGAAATAGACACAATATATACTGTATATATCCTGTATCACGAGGGAGGAGTGAAGGGAGGAAATCACCGGGCGGAGGAGCCACTGAAATAGACACAATATATACTGTATATATCCTGCATCACCAAGGAGGAGTGAAGGGGGGAAATCACCGGGCGGAGGAGCCACTGAAATAAGCACAATATATACTGTATATATCCTGTATCACGAGGGAGGAGTGAAGGGAGGAAATCACCGGGCGGAGGAGCCACTGAAATAGACACAATATATACTGTATATATCCTGCATCACCAAGGAGGAGTGAAGGGAGGAAATCACCGGACGAAGGAGCCACTGAAATAGCCACAATATATACTGTCTATATCCTGCATCACCAAGGAGGAGTGAAGGGAGGAAATCACCGGACGGAGGAGCCACTGAAATAGCCACAATATATACTGTATATATCCTGCAACACCAAGGAGGAGTGAAGGGAGGAAATCATCGGGCGGAGGAGCCACTGAAATAACCACAATATATACTGTATATATCCTGCATCACCAGGGAGGAGTGAAGGGAGGAAATCACCGGGCGGAGGAGCCACTGAAATAACCACAATATATACTGTATATATCCTGCATCACCAAGGAGGAGTGAAGGGAGGAAATCACCGGACGGAGGAGCCACTGAAATAACCACAATATATACTGTATATATCCTGCATCACCAGGGAGGAGTGAAGGGTTAGAAATCACCGGGCGGAGGAGCCACTGAAATAACCACAATATATACTGTATATATCCTGCATCACCAAGGAGGAGTGAAGGGAGGAAATCACCGGGCGGAGGAGCCACTGAAATAGACATAATATATACTGTATATATCCTGCATCACCAAGGAGGAGTGAAGGGAGGAAATCACCGGGCGGAGGAGCCACTGAAATAGACACAATATATACTGTATATATCCTGCATCACCAAGGAGGAGTGAAGGGAGGAAATCACCGGGCGGAGGAGCCAC
Source organism: Dendrobates tinctorius (assembly GCF_039654945.1). Taxonomy (NCBI): domain Eukaryota; kingdom Metazoa; phylum Chordata; class Amphibia; order Anura; family Dendrobatidae; genus Dendrobates; species Dendrobates tinctorius. The sequence goes on along the minus strand of NW_027361899.1, from coordinate 4,571,062 downwards.
TGAAATAGACATAATATATACTGTATATATCCTGCATCACCAAGGAGGAGTGAAGGGAGGAAATCACCGGGCGGAGGAGCCACTGAAATAACCACAATATATACTGTATATATCCTGCATCAGCAAGGAGGAGTGAAGGGAGGAAATCACCGGATGAAGGAGCCACTGAAATAGCCACAATATATACTGTCTATATCCTGCATCACCAAGGAGGAGTGAAGGGAGGAAATTATCGGGCGGAGGAGCCACTGAAATAGACATAATATATACTGTATATATCCTGCATCACCAAGGAAGAGTGAAGGGAGGAAATCACCGGGCGGAGGAGCCACTGAAATAGACACAATATATACTGTATATATCCTGCATCACCAAGGAGGAGTGAAGGGAGGAAATCACCGGATGAAGGAGCCACTGAAATAGCCACAATATATACTGTCTATATCCTGCATCACCAAGGAGGAGTGAAGGGAGGAAATTATCGGGCGGAGGAGCCACTGAAATAGCCATAATATATACTGTATATATCCTGCATCACCAGGGAGGAGTGAAGGGAGGAAATCACCGGACGGAGGAGCCACTGAAATAACCACAATATATACTGTATATATCCTGCATCACCAAGGAGGAGTGAAGGGAGGAAATCACCGGATGAAGGAGCCACTGAAATAGCCACAATATATACTGTCTATATCCTGCATCACCAAGGAGGAGTGAAGGGAGGAAATTATCGGGCGGAGGAGCCACTGAAATAGCCATAATATATACTGTATATATCCTGCATCACCAGGGAGGAGTGAAGGGAGGAAATCACCGGACGGAGGAGCCACTGAAATAACCACAATATATACTGTATATATCCTGCATCACCAAGGAGGAGTGAAGGGAGGAAATCACCGGGCGGAGGAGCCACTGAAATAGACACAATATATACTGTATATATCCTGCATCACCAAGGAGGAGTGAAGGGAGGAAATCACCGGATGAAGGAGCCACTGAAATAGCCACAATATATACTGTCTATATCCTGCATCACCAAGGAGGAGTGAAGGGAGGAAATTATCGGGCGGAGGAGCCACTGAAATAGCCATAATATATTCTGTATATATCCTGCATCACCAGGGAGGAGTGAAGGGAGGAAATCACCGGACGGAGGAGCCACTGAAATAACCACAATATATACTGTATATATCCTGCATCACCAAGGAGGAGTGAAGGGAGGAAATCACCGGGCGGAGGAGCCACTGTAATAACTACAATATATACTCTATATATCCTGCATCACCAGGGAGGAGTGAAGGGAGGAAATCACCGGGCGGAGGAGCCACTGAAATAACCACAATATATACTGTATATATCCTGCATCACGAGGGAGGAGTGAAGGGAGGAAATCAACGGGCGGAGGAGCCACTGAAATAACCACAATATATACTGTATATATCCTGCATCACAAAGGAGGAGTGAAGGGAGGAAATCACCGGGCGGAGGAGCCACTGAAATAACCACAATATATACTGTATATATCCTGCATCACCAAGGAGGAGTGAAGGGAGGAAATCATCGGGCGGAGGAGCCACTGAAATAACCACAATATATACTGTATATATCCTGTATCACGAGGGAGGAGTGAAGGGAGGAAATCACCGGGCGGAGGAGCCACTGAAATAGACACAATATATACTGTATACAGTGGGGAAAAAAAGTATTTAGTCAGTCAGCAATAATGCAAGTTCCACCACTTAAAAAGATGAGAGGCGTCTGTAATTTACATCATAGGTAGACCTCAACTATGGGAGACAAACTGAGAAAAAAAAATCCAGAAAATCACATTGTCTGTTTTTTTTTCATTTTATTTGCATATTATGGTGGAAAATAAGTATTTGGTCAGAAACAAAATTTCATCTCAATACTTTGTGATATATCCTTTGTTGGCAATGACAGAGGTCAAACGTTTTCTGTAAGTCTTCACAAGGTTGCCACACACTGTTGTTGGTATGTTGGCCCATTCCTCCATGCAGATCTCCTCTAGAGCAGTGATGTTTTTGGCTTTTCGCTTGGCAACCCGGACTTTCAACTCCCTCCAAAGGTTTTCTATAGGGTTGAGATCTGGAGACTGGCTAGGCCACTCCAGGACCTTGAAATGCTTCTTATGAAGCCACTCCTTTGTTGCCCTGGCGGTGTGCTTTGGATCATTGTCATGTTGAAAGACCCAGCCACGTTTCATCTTCAATGCCCTTGCTGATGGAAGGAGGTTTGCACTCAAAATCTCACGATACATGGCCCCATTCATTCTTTCATGTACCCGGATCAGTCGTCCTGGCCCCTTTGCAGAGAAACAGCCCCAAAGCATGATGTTTCCACCACCATGCTTTACAGTAGGTATGGTGTTTGATGGATGCAACTCAGTATTCTTTTTCCTCCAAACACGACAAGTTGTGTTTCTACCAAACAGTTCCAGTTTGGTTTCATCAGACCATAGGACATTCTCCCAAAACTCCTCTGGATCATCCAAATGCTCTCTAGCAAACTTCAGACGGGCCCGGACATGTACAGGCTTAAGCAGTGGGACACGTCTGGCACTGCAGGATTTGAGTCCATGGTGGCGTAGTGTGTTACTTATGGTAGGCCTTGTTACATTGGTCCCAGCTCTCTGCAGTTCATTCACTAGGTGCCCCCGCGTGGTTCTGGGATTTTTGCTCACCGTTCTTGTGATCATTCTGACCCCACGGGGTGGGATTTTGCGTGGAGCACCAGATCGAGGGAGATTATCAGTGGTCTTGTATGTCTTCCATTTTCTAATTATTGCTCCCACAGTTGATTTCTTCACTCCAAGCTGGTTGGCTATTGCAGATTCAGTCTTCCCAGCCTGGTGCAGGGCTACAATTTTGTTTCTGGTGTCCTTTGACAGCTCTTTGGTCTTCACCATAGTGGAGTTTGGAGTCAGACTGTTTGAGGGTGTGCACAGGTGTCTTTTTATACTGATAACAAGTTTAAACAGGTGCCATTACTACCGGTAATGAGTGGAGGAAAGAGGAGACTCTTAAAGAAGAAGTTACAGGTCTGTGAGAGCCAGATATCTTGATTGCTTGTTTCTGACCAAATACTTATTTTCCACCATAATATGCAAATAAAATGAAAAAAAACAGACAATGTGATTTTCTGGATTTTTTTTTCCGAGTTTGTCTCCCATAGTTGAGGTCTACCGATGATGTAAATTACAGACGCCTCTCATCTTTTTAAGTGGTGGAACTTGCACTATTGCTGACTGACTAAATACTTTTTTCCCCACTGTATATCCTGCATCACCAAGGAGGAGTGAAGGGGGGAAATCACCGGGCGGAGGAGCCACTGAAATAAGCACAATATATACTGTATATATCCTGCATCACCAAGGAGGAGTGAAGGGAGGAAATCATCAGGCGGAGGAGCCACTGAAATAGACACAATATATACTGTATATATCCTGCATCACCAGGGAGGAGTGAAGGGAGGAAATCACCGGACGGAGGAGCCACTGAAATAACCACAATATATTCTGTATATATCCTGCATCACCAAGGAGGAGTGAAGGGAGGAAATAATCGGGCTGAGGAGCCACTGAAATAACCAAAATATATACTGTATATATTCTGCATCACCAGGGAGGAGTGAAGGGAGGAAATCACCGGGCGGAGGAGCCACTGAAATAACCACAATATATACTGTATATATCCTGCAACACCAAGGAGGAGTGAAGGGAGGAAATCACCGGACGGAGGAGCCACTGAAATAGACACAATATATACTGTATATATCCTGCATCACCAAGGAGGAGTGAAGGGAGGAAATCACCGGGTGGAGGAGCCACTGAAATAACCACAATATATACTGTATATATCCTGCATCACCAAGGAGGAGTGAAGGGAGGAAATCACTGGGCGGAGGAGCCACTGAAATAACCACAATATATACTGTATATATCCTGCATCACCAAGGAGGAGTGAAGGGAGGAAATCACCGGGCGGAGGAGCCACTGAAATAGACACAATATATACTGTATATATCCTGCATCACCAAGGAGGAGTGAAGGGAGGAAATCACCGGGCGGAGGAGCCACTGAAATAGCCACAATATATACTGTATATATCCTGCATCACCAAGGAGGAGTGAAGGGAGGAAATCATCGGGCGGAGGAGCCACTGAAATAACCACAATATATACTGTATATATCCTGCATCACCAAGGAGGAGTGAAGGGAGGAAATCACTTGGCGGAGGAGCCACTGAAATAGCCACAATATATACTGTATATATCCTGCATCACCAGGGAGGAGTGAAGGGAGGAAATCATCGGGGGGAGGAGCCACTGAAATAACCACAATATATACTGTATATATCCTGCATCACGAAGGAGGAGTGAAAAGAGGAAATCATCGGGCGGAGGAGCCACTGAAATAACCACAATATATACTGTATATATCCTGCATCACCAAGGAGGAGTGAAGGGAGGAAATCACCGGGTGGAGGAGCCACTGAAATAGCCTTAATATATACTGTATATATCCTGCATCACCAAGGAGGAGTGAAGGGAGGAAATCACCGGGCGGAGGAGCCACTGAAATAGCCACAATATATACTGTATATATCCTGCATCACCAAGGAGGAGTGAAGGGAGGAAATCATCGGGCGGAGGAGCCACTGAAATAACGACAATATATACTGTACATATCCTGCATCACCAAGGAGGAGTGAACGGAGGAAATCACCGGGCGGAGGAGCCACTGAAATAGACACAATATATACTGTATATATCCTGCATCACCAAGGAGGAGTGAAGGGAGGAAATCATCGGGCGGAGGAGCCACTGAAATAACCACAATATATACTGTATATATCCTGCATCACCAAGGAGGAGTGAAGGGAGGAAATCATCGGGCAGAGGAGCCACTGAAATAGCCACAATATATACTGTATATATCCTGCATCACCAAGGAGGAGTGAAGGGAGGAAATCACCGGGCGGAGGAGCCACTGAAATAGCCACAATATATACTGTATATATCCTGCATCACCAAGGAGGAGTGAAGGGAGGAAATCACCGGACGGAGGAGCCACTGAAATATCCACAATATATACTGTATATATCCTGCATCACCAAGGAGGAGTGAAGGGAGGAAATCACCGGGCGGAGGAGCCACTGAAATAGACACAATATATACTGTATATATCCTGCATCACCAAGGAGGAGTGAAGGGAGGAAATCACCGGGCGGAGGAGCCACTGAAATATCCACAATATATACTGTATATATCCTGCATCACCAAGGAGGAGTGAAGGGAGGAAATCATCGGGCGGAGGAGCCACTGAAATAGCCACAATATATACTGTATATATCCTGCATCACCAAGGAAGAGTGAAGGGAGGAAATCACCGGGCGGAGGAGCCACTGAAATAGACACAATATATACTGTATATATCCTGCATCACCAAGGAGGAGTGAAGGGAGGAAATCACCGGGCGGAGGAGCCACTGAAATAACCACAATATATACTGTATATATCCTGCATCACCAAGGAGGAGTGAAGGGAGGAAATCATCGGGCAGAGGAGCCACTGAAATAGACACAATATATACTGTATATATCCTGCATCACCAAGGAGGAGTGAAGGGAGGAAATCATCGGGCGGAGGAGCCACTGAAATAGCCACAATATATACTGTATATATCCTGCATCACCAAGGAGGAGTGAAGGGAGGAAATCACCGGGCGGAGGAGCCACTGAAATATCCACAATATATACTGTATATATCCTGCATCACCAGGGAGGAGTGAAGGGAGGAAATCACCGGGCGGAGGAGCCACTGAAATAGCCGCAATATATATTGTATATATCCTGCATCACCAAGGAGGAGTGAAGGGAGGAAATCATCGGGCGGAGGAGCCACTGAAATAGCCACAATATATACTGTATATATCCTGCATCACCAAGGAGGAGTGAAGGGAGGAAATCACCGGGCGGAGGAGCCACTGAAATAGCCACAATATATACTGTATATATCCTGCATCACCAGGGAGGAGTGAAGGGAGGAAATCACCGGGTGGAGGAGCCACTGAAATAGCCACAATATATATTGTATATATCCTGCATCACCAAGGAGGAGTGAAGGGAGGAAATCATCAGGCGGAGGAGCCACTGAAATAGCCACAATATATACTGTATATATCCTGCATCACCAGGGAGGAGTGAAGGGAGGAAATCACCGGGCGGAGGAGCCACTGAAATAGCCACAATATATACTGTATATATCCTGCATCACCAGGGAGGAGTGAAGGGAGGAAATCACCGGGTGGAGGAGCCACTGAAATATCCACAATATATACTGTATATATCCTGCATCACCAAGGAGGAGTGAAGGGAGGAAATCATCAGGCGGAGGAGCCACTGAAATAGCCACAATATATACTGTATATATCCTGCATCACCAGGGAGGAGTGAAGGGAGGAAATCACCGGGTGGAGGAGCCACTGAAATAGCCACAATATATATTGTATATATCCTGCATCACCAAGGAGGAGTGAAGGGAGGAAATCATCAGGCGGAGGAGCCACTGAAATAGCCACAATATATACTGTATATATCCTGCATCACCAAGGAGGAGTGAAGGGAGGAAATCATCAGACGGAGGAGCCACTGAAATAGCCACAATATATATTGTATATATCCTGCATCACCAAGGAGGAGTGAAGGGAGGAAATCACCGGGCGGAGGAGCCACTGAAATAGCCACAATATATACTGTATATATCCTGCATCACCAAGGAGGAGTGAAGGGAGGAAATCATCGGGCGGAGGAGCCACTGAAATAGCCACAATATATACTGTATATATCCTGCATCACCAAGGAGGAGTGAAGGGAGGAAATCACCTGGCGGAGTAGCCACTGAAATAGCCACAATATATACTGTATATATCCTGCATCACCAAGGAGGAGTGAAGGGAGGAAATCACCGGGCGGAGGAGCCACTGAAATAACCACAATATATACTGTATATATCCTGCATCACCAAGGAGGAGTTAAGGGAGAAAATCATCGGGCGGAGGAGCCACTGAAATAGACACAATATATACTGTATATATCCTGCATCACCAAGGAGGAGTTAAGGGAGGAAATCACCGGACGGAGGAGTCACTGAAATAACCACAATATATACTGTATATATCCTGCATCACCAAGGAGGAGTGAAGGGAGGAAATCACCGGAAGGAGGAGCCACTGAAATAACCACAATATATACTGTATATATCGTGCATCACCAGGGAGGAGTGAAGGGAGGAAATCATCGGGCGGAGGAGCCACTGAAATAGCCACAATATATACTGTATATATCCTGCATCACCAAGGAGGAGTGAAGGGAGGAAATCACCGGGCGGAGGAGCCACTGAAATAGACACAATATATACTGTATATATCCTGCATCACCAAGGAGGAGTGAAGGGAGGAAATCATCGGGCGGAGGAGCCACTGAAATAGCCACAATATATACTGTATATATCCTGCATCACCAAGGAGGAGTGAAGGGAGGAAATCACCTGGCGGAGTAGCCACTGAAATAGCCACAATATATACTGTATATATCCTGCATCACCAAGGAGGAGTGAAGGGAGGAAATCACCCGGCGGAGGAGCCACTGAAATAACCACAATATATACTGTATATATCCTGCAACACCAAGGAGGAGTGAAGGGAGGAAATCACCGGGCGGAGGAGCCACTGAAATAGCCACAGTATATACTGTATATATCCTGCATCACCAAGGAGGAGTGAAGGGAGGAAATCACCGGGCGGAGGAGCCACTGAAATAGCCACAATATATACTGTATATATCCTGCAACACCAAGGAGGAGTGAAGGAAGGAAATCACCGGGCGGAGGAGCCACTGAAATAACCACAATATATACTGTATATATCCTGCATCACCAAGGAGGAGTGAAGGGAGGAAATCATCGGGCGGAGGAGCCACTGAAATAGCCACAATATATACTGTATATATCCTGCATCACCAAGGAGAAGTGAAGGGAGGAAATCATCGGGCGGAGGAGCCACTGAAATAGCCACAATATATACTGTATATATCCTGCATCACCAAGGAGGAGTGAAGGGAGGAAATCACCGGGCGGAGGAGCCACTGAAATAGCCACAATATATACTGTATATATCCTGCATCACCAAGGAGGAGTGAAGGGAGGAAATCACCAGGCGGAGGAGCCACTGAAATAACCACAATGTATAATGTATATATCCTGCAACACAATGGAGGAGTGAAGGGTGGAAATCACCGGGCGGAGGAGCCACTGAAATATCCAAAATATATACTGTATATATCCTGCATCACCAAGGAGGAGTGAAGGGAGGAAATCACCGGGCGGAGGAGCCACTGAAATATCCTAAATATATACTGTATATATCCTGCATCACCAAGGAGGAGTGAAGGGTGGAAATCACCGGGCGGAGGAGCCACTGAAATAGCCACAATATATACTGTATATAACCTGCATCACCAAGGAGGAGTGAAGGGAGGATATCACCGGGCGGAGGAGCCACTGAAATAACCACAATATATACTGTATATATCCTGCATCACCAAGGAGGAGTGAAGGGAGGAAATCACCGGGCGGAGGAGCCACTGAAATAGCCACAATATATACTGTATATATCCTGCATCACCAAGGAGCAGTGAAGGGAGGAAATCACCGGGCGGAGGAGCCACTGAAATAGCCACAATATATACTGTATATATCCTGCAACACCAAGGAGGAGTGAAGGGAGGAAATCACCGGGCGGAGGAGCCACTGAAATAACCACAATATATACTGTATATATCCTGCATCATCAAGGAGGAGTGAAGGGAGGAAATCACCGGGCGGAGGAGCCACTGAAATAGCCACAATATATACTGTATATATCCTGCAACACCAAGGAGGAGTGAAGGGAGGATATCACCGGGCGGAGGAGCCACTGAAATAACCACAATATATACTGTATATATCCTGCATCATCAAGGAGGAGTGAAGGGAGGAAATCACCGGGCGGAGGAGCCACTGAAATAGCCACAATATATACTGTATATATCCTGCATCACCAAGGAGCAGTGAAGGGAGGAAATCACCGGGCGGAGGAGCCACTGAAATAGCCACAATATATACTGTATATATCCTGCAACACCAAGGAGGAGTGAAGGGAGGAAATCACCGGGCGGAGGAGCCACTGAAATAACCACAATGTATAATGTATATATCCTGCATCACCAGGGAGGAGTGAAGGGAGGAAATCACCGGGCGGAGGAGCCACTGAAATAACCACAATATATACTGTATATATCCTGCAACACCAAGGAGGAGTGAAGGGTGGAAATCACCGGGCGGAGGAGCCACTGAAATAACCACAATATATACTGTATATATCCTGCAACACCAAGGATGAGTGAAGGGTGGAAATCACCGGGCGAAGGAGCCACTGAAATAACCACAATATATACTGTATATATCCTGCATCACCAAGGAGGAGTGAAGGGAGGAAATCACCGGGCGGAGGAGCCACTGAAATAACCACAATATATACTGTATATATCCTGCATCACCAGAGAGGAGTGAAGGGAGGAAATCACCGGGCGGAGGAGCCACTGAAATAACCACAATATATACTGTATATATCCTGCATCACCAGAGAGGAGTGAAGGGTGGAAATCACCGGGCGGAGGAGCCACTGAAATAACCACAATATATACTGTATATATCCTGCAACACCAAGGATGAGTGAAGGGTGGAAATCACCGGGCGGAGGAGCCACTGAAATAACCACAATATATACTGTATATATCCTGCATCACCAGGGAGGAGTGAAGGGAGGAAATCACCGGGCGGAGGAGCCACTGAAATAGACACAATATATACTGTATATATCCTGCATCACCAAGGAGGAGTGAAGGGAGGAAATCAACGGACGGAGGAGCCACTGAAATAGCCACAATATATACTGTATATATCCTGCATCACCAGGGAGGAGTGAAGGGAGGAAATCACCGGGCGGAGGAGCCACTGAAATAACCACAATATATACTGTATATATCCTGCATCACCAAGGAGGAGTGAAGGGAGGAAATCAACGGACGGAGGAGCCACTGAAATAACGACAATATATACAGTATATATCCTGCATCACCAAAGAGGAGTGAAGGGAGGAAATCACCTGGCGGAGGAGCCACTGAAATAACCACAATATATACTGTATATATCCTGCATCACCAGGCAGGAGTGAAGAGAGGAAATCACCGGGCGGAGGAGCCACTGAAATAACCACAATATATACTGTATATATCCTGCAACACCAAGGAGGAGTGAAGGGAGGAAATCACTGGACGGAGGAGCCACTGAAATAACGACAATATATACTGTATATATCCTGCATCACCAAGGAGGAGTGAAGGGAGGATATCACCGGGCGGAGGAGCCACTGAAATAACCACAATATATACTGTATATATCCTGCATCACCAGGGAGGAGTGAAGGGAGGAAATCATCGGGCGGAGGAGCCACTGAAATAGCCATAATATATACTGTATATATCCTGCATCACCAAGGCACAAATCAGATTATCTAAAGCTGAAAATGAATTGAGGCTTGCAAGAGATGTCAAAAGCAATAATAAAGGATTTTGGGGATATGTCAAAAGTAAAAGAAAAGTCAAAGATGCTATAGGATTTTTACAGGATGAAAATGATGAAATGGTAAGACAGGATGTTGAGAAGGCTGAACTTTTAAATTCCTATTTTGCATCTGTTTTCTCTCAGAAAGGAAATGTAACATCAACTGTTATTCACTGTCCTATTAAGGGAATAGAAGAATCCAGGATATCTATAAACAGAAAGATAGTGAGGAAACACTTAGCTAACCTAAATGTATTCAAGTCTCCAGGTCCAGATGAATTACACCCCAGAGTACTGAAGGAGATAGCAGAAGAAATTTTTGAACCCCTCTCCATAATCTTTGAAAATTCTTGGAGAACAGGAGAAGTGCCAGAAGACTGGAGAAGAGCAAATGTTGTTCCTATCTCCAAAAAGGGGAAGAAGGTGGACCCAGGCAACTATAGGCCGGTGAGTCTGACTTCTATACCAGGAAAGATCTTTGAACAAATTATTAAACAACATGTATGTCAATACCTGGATAAGAATGAAGTGATTAAACAGAGTCAGCATGGGTTTGTAACTAATAAGTCATGTCAGACTAATTTAATTTCCTTCTATGATGGTATTACTGATTGGGTGGATCAAGGAAATGCTGTAGATATAGTATATCTTGACTTCAGCAAAGCATTTGACAAAGTCTCTCATACAATCCTTATTGAAAAAATGACTAAGTATGGAATGGACAAGGCAACTGTTAGGTGGATTCATAACTGGCTTAGTGATCGGACCCAAAGAGTGGTCGTAAATGGCTGCACATCCAGTTGGAAGAATGTCTCAAGTGGGGTACCACAGGGCTCTGTCCTGGGCCCTGTATTGTTCAACATCTTTATCAACGATTTAGATGAAGGAATTGAGGGTAAACTGATTAAATTTGCTGATGACACAAAGCTAGGAGGGATAGCTAATACTAGAGAAGAGAGAGAGAGGATTCAAAAAGATTTAAATAAACTGGAGAAGTGGGCAGCAACTAACAGAATGGTTTTTAACAGGGAGAAATGCAAAGTACTACATCTGGGCAATAAAAATGAAAAAAGCATATATAGAATGGGAGGAATAGGGCTAAGTGACAGCACATGTGAAAAAGACTTGGGTATACTAATAGATCACAGACTGAATATGAGTCAACAGTGTGATGCAGCAGCAAAAAAGGCAAATGCAATTCTAGGATGTATTAACAGAAGCATACAGTCTAGATCACGTGAAGGAATTATTTCCCTCTACTCCTCTTTGGTCAGACCTCATCTGGAATATTGTGTCCAATTTTGGGCACCACATTTTAAAAAAGACATCAACAAACTGGAGCAAGTTCAGAAAAGAGCGACCAGAATGGTGACCGGTCTGCAAACCCTGTCTTATGAGGAAAGGTTGCAGGATTTGGGAATGTTTAGTTTGCAAAAGAGAAGACTGAGAGGAGACTTAATAGCTGTCTACAAATATCTAAAGGGCTGTCACATTGTAGAAGGATCAACTTTATTCTCATTTGCACAAGGAAAGACTAGAAGCAATGGGATGAAGCTGAATGGGAGGAGATACAGATTAGATATTAGAAAAAACTTTTTGACAGTTAGAGTGATCAATGAGTGGAACAGGCTGCCACGAGAAGTGGTGAGTTCTCCTTCAATGGAAGTCTTCAAACAGAGGCTGGACAGACATCTAACTGGGATGATTTAGCGAATCCTGCTTTGAGCAGGGGGTTGGACCAGATGGCCCAGGAGGTCCCTTCCAACTCTACGATTCTATGATTCTATGATTCTAAGGAGGAGTGAAGGGAGGAAATCATCGGGCGGAGTAGCCACTGAAATAGCCATAATATATACTGTATATATCCTGCATCACCAGGGAGGAGTGAAGGGATGAAATCACCGGGCGGAGGAGCCACTGAAATAGCCACAATATATACTGTATATATCCTGCATCACCAAGGAGGAGTGAAGGGAGGAAATCATCGCGCGGAGGAGCCACTGAAATAGACACAATATATACTGTATATATCCTGTATCACCAGGGAGGAGTGAAGGGATGAAATCACCGGGCGGAGGAGCCACTGAAATAGCCACAATATATACTGTATATATCCTGCATCACCAAGGAGGAGTGAAGGGATGAAATCATCGCGCGGAGGAGCCACTGAAATAGACACAATATATACTGTATATATCCTGCATCACCAGGGAGGAGTGAAGGGAGGAAATCACCGGGCGGAGGAGTCACTGAAATAGCCATGATATATACTGTATATATCCTGCATCACCAGGGAGGAGTGAAGGGAGGAAATCACCGGGCGGAGGAGCCACTGAAATAGCCACAATATATACAGTATATATCCTGCATCACCAAGAAGGATTGAAGGGAGGAAATCATCGGGCGGAGGAGCCACTGAAATAACTACAATATATACTGTATATATCCTGCATCACCAAGGAGGAGTGAAGGGAGGAAATCATCGGGCGGAGGAGCCACTGAAATAGCCACAATATATACTGTATATATCCTGCATCACCAAGAAGGATTGAAGGGAGGAAATCATCGGGCGGAGGAGCCACTGAAATAACTACAATATATACTGTATATATCCTGCAACACCAAGGAGGAGTGAAGGGAGGAAATCACCGGGCGGAGGAGCCACTGAAATAGCCACAATATATACTGTATATATCCTGCATCACCAAGGAGGAGTGAAGGGAGGAAATCACCGGGCGGAGGAGCCACTGAAATAACCATAATATATACTGTATATATCCTGCATCACCAAGGAGGAGTGAAGGGAGGAAATCACCGGGCGGAGGAGCCACTGAAATAACCACAATATATACTGTATATATCCTGCAACACCAAGGAGGATTGAAGGGAGGAAATCACCGGGCGGAGGAGCCACTGAAATAGCCACAATATATACTGTCTATATCCTGCATCACCAAGGAGGAGTGAAGGGAGGAAATCATCGGGCGGAGGAGCCACTGAAATAGACACAATATATACTGTATATATCCTGCAACACCAAGGAGGAGTGAAGAGAGGAAATCACCGGGCGGAGGAGCCACTGAAATAGCCACAATATATACTGTATATATCCTGCATCACCAAGGAGGAGTGAAGGGAGGAAATCACCGGGCGGAGGAGCCACTGAAATAACCACAATATATACTGTATATATCCTGCATCACCAAGGAGGAGTGAAGGGAGGAAATCACAGGGCGGAGGAGCCACTGAAATAGCCATAATATATACTGTGTATATCCTGCATCACCAAGGAGGAGTGAAGGGAGGAAATCACAGGGCGGAGGAGCCACTGAAATATCCACAATATATACTGTATATATCCTGCATCACCAGGGAGGAGTGAAGGGAGGAAATCACCGGGCGGAGGAGCCACTGAAATAAGCACAATATATACTGTGTATATCCTGCATCACCAAGGAGGAGTGAAGGGAGGAAATCATCGGGCGGAGGAGCCACTGAAATAGCCACAATATATACTGTATATATCCTGGAACACCAAGGAGGAGTGAAGGGAGGAAATCACCGGGCGGAGGAGCCACTGAAATAGCCACAATATATACTGTATATATCCTGGAACACCAAGGAGGAGTGAAGGGAGGAAATCATCGGGCGGAGGAGCCACTGAAATAGCCACAATATATACTGTATATATCCTGGAACACCAAGGAGGAGTGAAGGGAGGAAATCATCGGGCGGAGGAGCCACTGAAATAGCCACAATATATACTGTATATATCCTGGAACACCAAGGAGGATTGAAGGGAGGAGATCACCGGGCGGAGGAGCCACTGAAATAACCACAATATATACTGTATATATCCTGCATCACCAGGGAGGAGTGAAGGGAGGAAATCATCGGGCGGAGGAGCCACTGAAATAGCCACAATATATACTGTATATATCCTGCATCACCAAGGAGGAGTGAAGGGAGGAAATCATCGGGCGGAGGAGCCACTGAAATAGCCACAATATATACTGTATATATCCTGCATCACCAGGGAGGAGTGAAGGGAGTAAATCACCGGGCGGAGGAGCCACTGAAATATCCACAATATATACTGTATATATCCTGCATCACCAAGGAAGAGTGAAGGGAGGAAATCACCGGGCGGAGGAGCCACTGAAATAACCACAATATATACTGTATATATCCTGCATTACCAAGGAGGAGTGAAGGGAGGAAATCACCGGGCGGAGGAGCCACTGAAATAGCCACAATATATACTGTATATATCCTGCATCACCAAGAAGGAGTGAAGGGAGGAAATCATCGGGCGGAGGAGCCACTGAAATAGCCACAATATATACTGTATATATCCTGCATCACCAGGGAGGAGTGAAGGGAGGAAATCACCGGGCGGAGGAGCCACTGAAATATCCACAATATATACTGTATATATCCTGCATCACCAAGGAAGAGTGAAGGGAGGAAATCACCGGGCGGAGGAGCCACTGAAATAGCCACAATATATACTGTATATATCCTGCATCACCAAGAAGGAGTGAAGGGAGGAAATCATCGGGCGGAGGAGCCACTGAAATAGACACAATATATACTGTACATATCCTGCATCATCAAGGAGGAGTGAAGGGAGGAAATCACCGGGCGGAGGAGCCACTGAAATAGCCACAATATATACTGTATATATCCTGCATCACCAAGGAGGAGTGAAGGGAGGAAATCATCGGGTGGAGGAGCCACTGAAATAACCACAATATATACTGTATATATCCTGCATCACCAAGGAGAAGTGAAGGGAGGAAATCACCGGACGGAGGAGCCACTGAAATAGCCACAATATATACTGTATATATCCTGCATCACCAAGGAGGAGTGAAGGGAGGAAATCACCGGGCGGAGGAGCCACTGAAATAACCACAATATATACTGTATATATCCTGCATCACCAAGGAGAAGTGAAGGGAGGAAATCACCGGACGGAGGAGCCACTGAAATAGCCACAATATATACTGTATATATCCTGCATCACCAAGGAGGAGTGAAGGAAGGAAATCACCGGGCGGAGGAGCCACTGAAATAGCCACAATATATACTGTATATATCCTGCATCACCAAGGAGGAGTGAAGGGAGGAAATCACCGGGCGGAGGAGCCACTGAAATAGACTCAATATATACTGTATATATCCTGTATCACCAAGGAGGGGTGAAGGGAGGAAATCACCGGGCGGAGGAGCCACTGAAATAGACACAATATATACTGTATATATCCTGCATCACCAAGGAGGAGCGAAGGGAGGAAATCATCGGGTGGAGGAGCCACTGAAATAGCCACAATATATACTGTATATATCCTGCATCACCAAGGAGGAGTGAAGGGAGGAAATCACCGGGCGGAGGAGCCATTGAAATAGCCACAATATATACTGTATATATCCTGCATCACCAAGGAGGAGTTAAGGGAGGAAATCATCGGGCGGAGGAGCCACTGAAATAGCCACAATATATACTGTATATATCCTGCACCACCAAGGAGGAGTGAAGGGAGGAAATCACCGGGCGGAGGAGCCACTGAAATAGCCACAATATATACTGTATATATCCTGCATCACCAAGGAGGAGTGAAGGGAGGAAATCACCGGGCGGAGGAGCCACTGAAATAGCCACAATATATACTGTATATATCCTGCATCACCAAGGAGGAGTGAAGGGAGGAAATCACCGGGCGGAGGAGCCACTGAAATAGACACAATATATACTGTATATATCCTGCATCACCAAGGAGGAGTGAAGGGAGGAAATCATCGGGCGGAGGAGCCACTGAAATAGCCACAATATATACTGTATATATCCTGCACCACCAAGGAGGAGTGAAGGGAGGAAATCACCGGGCGGAGGAGCCACTGAAATAGCCACAATATATACTGTATATATCCTGCATCACCAAGGAGGAGTGAAGGGAGGAAATCACCGGGCGGAGGAGCCACTGAAATAGACACAATATATACTGTATATATCCTGCATCACCAAGGAGGAGTGAAGGGAGGAAATCACCGGGCGGAGGAGCCACTGAAATATCCACAATATATACTGTATATGTCCTGCATCACCAAGGAGGAGTGAAGGAAGGAAATCACCGGGCGGAGGAGCCACTGAAATAGCCACAATATATACTGTATATATCCTGCATCACCAAGGAGGAGTGAAGGGAGGAAATCACCGGGCGGAGGAGCCACTGAAATAGACACAATATATACTGTATATATCCTGCATCACCAGGGAGGATTGAAGGGAGGAAATCACCGGGCGGAGGAGCCACTGAAATATCCACAATATATACTGTATATATCCTGCATCACCAAGGAGGAGTGAAGGAAGGAAATCACCGGGCGGAGGAGCCACTGAAATAGCCATAATATATACTGTATATATCCTTGAACACCAAGGAGGAGTGAAGGGAGGAAATCACCGGGCGGAGGAGCCACTGAAATAGCCACAATATATACTGTATATATCCTGGAACACCAAGGAGGAGTGAAGGGAGGAAATCATCGGGCGGAGGAGCCACTGAAATAACCACAATATATACTGTATATATCCTGCATCACCAGGGAGGAGTGAAGGGAGGAAATCATCGGGCGGAGGAGCCACTGAAATAGCCACAATATATACTGTATATATCCTGCATCACCAAGGAGGAGTGAAGGGAGGAAATCATCGGGCGGAGGAGCCACTGAAATAGACACAATATATACTGTGTATATCCTGCATCACCAAGGAAGAGTGAAGGGAGGAAATCACCGGGCGGAGGAGCCACTGAAATAACCACAATATATACTGTATATATCCTGCATTACCAAGGAGGAGTGAAGGGAGGAAATCACCGGGCGGAGGAGCCACTGAAATAGCCACAATATATACTGTATATATCCTGCATCACCAAGAAGGAGTGAAGGGAGGAAATCATCGGGCGGAGGAGCCACTGAAATAGACACAATATATACTGTATATATCCTGCATCACCAAGGAGGAGTGAAGGAAGGAAATCACCGGGCGGAGGAGCCACTGAAATAGCCACAATATATACTGTATATATCCTGCACCACCAAGGAGGAGTGAAGGGAGGAAATCACCGGGCGGAGGAGCCACTGAAATAGCCACAATATATACTGTATATATCCTGCATCACCAAGGAGGAGTGAAGGGAGGAAATCACCGGGCGGAGGAGCCACTGAAATAGACACAATATATACTGTATATATCCTGCATCACCAAGGAGGAGTGAAGGGAGGAAATCACCGGGCGGAGGAGCCACTGAAATATCCACAATATATACTGTATATATCCTGCATCACCAAGGAGGAGTGAAGGAAGGAAATCACCGGGCGGAGGAGCCACTGAAATAGCCACAATATATACTGTATATTTCCTGCATCACCAAGGAGGAGTGAAGGGAGGAAATCACCGGGCGGAGGAGCCACTGAAATAGACACAATATATACTGTATATATCCTGCATCACCAGGGAGGATTGAAGGGAGGAAATCACCGGGCGGAGGAGCCACTGAAATATCCACAATATATACTGTATATATCCTGCATCACCAAGGAGGAGTGAAGGAAGGAAATCACCGGGCGGAGGAGCCACTGAAATAGCCATAATATATACTGTATATATCCTGGAACACCAAGGAGGAGTGAAGGGAGGAAATCACCGGGCGGAGGAGCCACTGAAATAGCCACAATATATACTGTATATATCCTGGAACACCAAGGAGGAGTGAAGGGAGGAAATCACCGGGCGGAGGAGCCACTGAAATATCCACAATATATACTGTATATATCCTGCATCACCAAGGAGGAGTGAAGGAAGGAAATCACCGGGCGGAGGAGCCACTGAAATAGCCACAATATATACTGTATATATCCTGCATCACCAAGGAGGAGTGAAGGGAGGAAATCACCAGGCGGAGGAGCCACTGAAATAGACACAATATATACTGTATATATCCTGCATCACCAGGGAGGATTGAAGGGAGGAAATCACCGGGCGGAGGAGCCACTGAAATATCCACAATATATACTGTATATATCCTGCATCACCAAGGAGGAGTGAAGGAAGGAAATCACCGGGCGGAGGAGCCACTGAAATAGCCATAATATATACTGTATATATCCTGGAACACCAAGGAGGAGTGAAGGGAGGAAATCACCGGGCGGAGGAGCCACTGAAATAGCCACAATATATACTGTATATATCCTGGAACACCAAGGAGGAGTGAAGGGAGGAAATCATCGGGCGGAGGAGCCACTGAAATAACCACAATATATACTGTATATATCCTGCATCACCAGGGAGGAGTGAAGGGAGGAAATCATCGGGCGGAGGAGCCACTGAAATAGCCACAATATATACTGTATATATCCTGCATCACCAAGGAGGAGTGAAGGGAGGAAATCATCGGGCGGAGGAGCCACTGAAATAGACACAATATATACTGTGTATATCCTGCATCACCAAGGAAGAGTGAAGGGAGGAAATCACCGGGCGGAGGAGCCACTGAAATAACCACAATATATACTGTATATATCCTGCATTACCAAGGAGGAGTGAAGGGAGGAAATCACCGGGCGGAGGAGCCACTGAAATAGCCACAATATATACTGTATATATCCTGCATCACCAAGAAGGAGTGAAGGGAGGAAATCATCGGGCGGAGGAGCCACTGAAATAGACACAATATATACTGTATATATCATGCATCACCAAGGAGGAGTGAAGGGAGGAAATCACCGGGCGGAGGAGCCACTGAAATAGCCACAATATATACTGTATATATCCTGCATCACCAAGGAGGAGTGAAGGGAGGAAATCATCGGGTGGAGGAGCCACTGAAATAACCACAATATATACTGTATATATCCTGCATCACCAAGGAGAAGTGAAGGGAGGAAATCACCGGACGGAGGAGCCACTGAAATAGCCACAATATATACTGTATATATCCTGCATCACCAAGGAGGAGTGAAGGGAGGAAATCACCGGGCGGAGGAGCCACTGAAATAACCACAATATATACTGTATATATCCTGCATCACCAAGGAGAAGTGAAGGGAGGAAATCACCGGACGGAGGAGCCACTGAAATAGCCACAATATATACTGTATATATCCTGCATCACCAAGGAGGAGTGAAGGAAGGAAATCACCGGGCGGAGGAGCCACTGAAATAGCCACAATATATACTGTATATATCCTGCATCACCAAGGAGGAGTGAAGGGAGGAAATCACCGGGCGGAGGAGCCACTGAAATAGACTCAATATATACTGTATATATCCTGTATCACCAAGGAGGGGTGAATGGAGGAAATCACCGGGCGGAGGAGCCACTGAAATAGACACAATATATACTGTATATATCCTGCATCACCAAGGAGGAGCGAAGGGAGGAAATCATCGGGCGGAGGAGCCACTGAAATAGCCACAATATATACTGTATATATCCTGCATCACCAAGGAGGAGTGAAGGGAGGAAATCACCGGGCGGAGGAGCCATTGAAATAGCCAAAATATATACTGTATATATCCTGCATCACCAAGGAGGAGTTAAGGGAGGAAATCATCGGGCGGAGGAGCCACTGAAATAGCCACAATATATACTGTATATATCCTGCACCACCAAGGAGGAGTGAAGGGAGTAAATCACCGGGCGGAGGAGCCACTGAAATAGCAACAATATATACTGTATATATCCTGCATCACCAAGGAGGAGTGAAGGGAGGAAATCACCGGGCGGAGGAGCCACTGAAATAGCCACAATATATACTGTATATATCCTGCATCACCAAGGAGGAGTGAAGGGAGGAAATCACCGGGCGGAGGAGCCACTGAAATAGACACAATATATACTGTATATATCCTGCATCACCAAGGAGGATTGAAGGGAGGAAATCATCGGGCGGAGGAGCCACTGAAATAGCCACAATATATACTGTATATGTCCTGCACCACCAAGGAGGAGTGAAGGGAGGAAATCACCGGGCGGAGGAGCCACTGAAATAGCCACAATATATACTGTATATATCCTGCATCACCAAGGAGGAGTGAAGGGAGGAAATCACCGGGCGGAGGAGCCACTGAAATAGACACAATATATACTGTATATATCCTGCATCACCAAGGAGGAGTGAAGGGAGGAAATCACCGGGCGGAGGAGCCACTGAAATATCCACAATATATACTGTATATATCCTGCATCACCAAGGAGGAGTGAAGGAAGGAAATCACCGGGAGGAGGAGCCACTGAAATAGCCACAATATATACTGTATATATCCTGCATCACCAAGGAGGAGTGAAGGGAGGAAATCACCGGGCGGAGGAGCCACTGAAATAGACACAATATATACTGTATATATCCTGCATCACCAGGGAGGATTGAAGGGAGGAAATCACGGGGCGGAGGAGCCACTGAAATATCCACAATATATACTGTATATATCCTGCATCACCAAGGAGGAGTGAAGGAAGGAAATCACCGGGCGGAGGAGCCACTGAAATAGCCATAATATATACTGTATATATCCTGCATCACCAAGGAGGAGTGAAGGCAGGAAATCACCGGACCGAGGAGCCACTGAAATATCCACAATATATACTGTATATATCCTGCATCACCAAGGAGGAGTGAAGGGAGGAAATCACCGGGCGGAGGAGCCACTGAAATAGCCACAATATATACTGTATATATCCTGCATCACCAGGGAGGATTGAAGGGAGGAAATCATCGGGCGGAGGAGCCACTGAAATAGCCACAATATATACTGTATATATCCTGCATCACCAAGGAGGATTGAAGGGAGGAAATCACCGGGCGGAGGAGCCACTGAAATAACCACAATATATACTGTATATATCCTGCATCACCAGGGAGGAGTGAAGGGAGGAAATCACCGGGCAGAGGAGCCACTGAAATATCCACAATATATACTGTATATATCCTGCATCACCAAGGAGGAGTGAAGGGAGGAAATCACCGGGCGGAGGAGCCACTGAAATAGCCACAATATATACTGTATATATCCTGCATCACCAGGGAGGAGTGAAGGAAGGAAATCACCGGGCAGAGGAGCCACTGAAATATCCACAATATATACTGTATATATCCTGCATCACCAAGGAGGAGTGAAGGAAGGAAATCACCGGGCGGAGGAGCCACTGAAATAGCCATAATATATACTGTATATATCCTGCATCACCAAGGAGGAGTGAAGGCAGGAAATCACCGGACCGAGGAGCCACTGAAATATCCACAATATATACTGTATATATCCTGCATCACCAAGGAGGAGTGAAGGGAGGAAATCACCGGGCGGAGGAGCCACTGAAATAGCCACAATATATACTGTATATATCCTGCATCACCAGGGAGGATTGAAGGGAGGAAATCATCGGGCGGAGGAGCCACTGAAATAGCCACAATATATACTGTATATATCCTGCATCACCAAGGAGGATTGAAGGGAGGAAATCACCGGGCGGAGGAGCCACTGAAATAACCACAATATATACTGTATATATCCTGCATCACCAGGGAGGAGTGAAGGGAGGAAATCACCGGGCAGAGGAGCCACTGAAATATCCACAATATATACTGTATATATCCTGCATCACCAGGGAGGAGTGAAGGGAGGAAATCACCGGGCGGAGGAGCCACTGAAATAGCCACAATATATACTGTTTATATCCTGCATCACCAGGGAGGATTGAAGGGAGGAAATCATCGGGCGGAGGAGCCACTGAAATATCCACAATATATACTGTATATATCCTGCATCACCAAGGAGGAGTGAAGGGAGGAAATCACCGGGCGGAGGAGCCACTGAAATAGCCACAATATATACTGTATATATCCTGCATCACCAAGGAGGAGTGAAGGGAGGAAATCACCGGACCGAGGAGCCACTGAAATATCCACAATATATACTGTATATATCCTGCATCACCAAGGAGGAGTGAAGGGAGGAAATCACCGGGCGGAGGAGCCACTGAAATAGCCACAATATATACTGTATATATCCTGCATCACCAGGGAGGATTGAAGGGAGGAAATCATCAGGCGGAGGAGTCACTGAAATAGCCACAATATATACTGTATATATCCTGCATCACCAAGGAGGATTGAAGGGAGGAAATCACCGGGCGGAGGAGCCACTGAAATAACCACAATATATACTGTATATATCCTGCATCACCAGGGAGGAGTGAAGGGAGGAAATCACCGGGCGGAGGAGCCACTGAAATATCCACAATATATACTGTCTATATCCTGCATCACCAAGGAGGAGTGAAGGGAGGAAATCACCGGGCGGAGGAGCCACTGAAATAGCCACAATATATACTGTATATATCCTGCATCACCAAGGAGGAGTGAAGGGAGGAAATCACCGGGCGGAGGAGCCACTGAAATAGCCACAATATATACTGTATATATCCTGCATCACCAAGGAGGAGTGAAGGGAGGAAATCACCGGGCGGAGGAGCCACTGAAATAGCCACAATATATACTGTATATATCCTGCATCACCAAGGAGGATTGAAGGGAGGAAATCACCAGGCGGAGGAGCCACTGAAATATCCACAATATATACTGTCTATATCCTGCATCACCAAGGAGGAGTGAAGGGAGGAAATCATCGGGCGGAGGAGCCACTGAAATAGCCACAATATATACTGTATATATCCTGCATCACCAAGGAGGAGTGAAGGGAGGAAATCACCGGGCGGAAGAGCCACTGAAATAGCCACAATATATACTGTATATATCCTGCATCACCAAGGAGGAGTGAAGGGAGGAAATCACCGGGCGGAGGAGCCACTGAAATAGCCACAATATATACTGTATATATCCTGCATCACCAGGGAGGATTGAAGGGAGGAAATCATCGGGCGGAGGAGCCACTGAAATAGCCACAATATATACTGTATATATCCTGCATCACCAAGGAGGATTGAAGGGAGGAAATCACCGGGCGGAGGAGCCACTGAAATATCCACAATATATACTGTCTATATCCTGCATCACCAAGGAGGATTGAAGGGAGGAAATCATCGGGCGGAGGAGCCACTGAAATAGCCACAATATATACTGTATATATCCTACATCACCAGGGAGGATTGAAGGGAGGAAATCACCGGGCGGAGGAGCCACTGAAATAGCCAAAATATATACTGTATATATCCTGCATCACCAGGGAGGATTGAAGGGAGGAAATCACCGGGCGGAGGAGCCACTGAAATAGCCACAATATATACTGTATATATCCTGCAACACCAAGGAGGAGTGAAGGGAGGAAATCATCGGGCGGAGGAGCCACTGAAAAAGACACAATATATACTGTATATATCCTGCATCACCAGGGAGGAGTGAAGGGAGGAAATCATCCGGCGGAGGAGCCACTGAAATAGCCACAATATATACTGTATATATCCTGCATCACCAAGGAGGAGTGAAGGGAGGAAATCATCGGGCGGAGGAGCCACTGAAATGACCACAATATATACTGTATATATTTCCGGCATCACCAAGGAGGAGGGAAGGGAGGAAATCACCGGGCGGAGGAGCCACTGAAATAACCACAATATATACTGTATATATCCTGCATCACCAAGGAGGAGTGAAGGGAGGAAATCACCGGGCGGAGGAGCCACTGAAATATCCACAATATATACTGTCTATATCCTGCAACACCAGGGAGGAGTGAAGGGAGGAAATCACCAGGCGGAGGAGCCACTGAAATAGCCACAATATATACTGTATATATCCTGCATCACCAAGGAGGATTGAAGGGAGGAAATCATCGGGCGGAGGAGCCACTGAAATAACCACAATATATACTGTATATATCCTGCATCACCAAGGAGGAGTGAAGGGAGGAAATCTCCAGGCGGAGGAGCCACTGAAATAGACACAATATATACTGTATATATCCTGCATCACCAAGGAGGAGTGAAGGGAGGAAATCACCGGGCGGAGGAGCCACTGAAATAGCCACAATATATACTGTATATATCCTGCATCACCAAGGAGGAGTGAAGGGAGGAAATCATCGGGTGGAGGAGCCACTGAAATAACCACAATATATACTGTATATATCCTGCATCACCAAGGAGAAGTGAAGGGAGGAAATCACCGGACGGAGGAGCCACTGAAATAGCCACAATATATACTGTATATATCCTGCATCACCAAGGAGGAGAGAAGGGAGGAAATCACCGGGCGGAGGAGCCACTGAAATAACCACAATATATACTGTATATATCCTGCATCACCAAGGAGAAGTGAAGGGAGGAAATCACCGGACGGAGGAGCCACTGAAATAGCCACAATATATACTGTATATATCCTGCATCACCAAGGAGGAGTGAAGGAAGGAAATCACCGGGCGGAGGAGCCACTGAAATAGCCACAATATATACTGTATATATCCTGCATCACCAAGGAGGAGTGAAGGGAGGAAATCACCGGGCGGAGGAGCCACTGAAATAGACTCAATATATACTGTATATATCCTGTATCACCAAGGAGGGGTGAAGGGAGGAAATCACCGGGCGGAGGAGCCACTGAAATAGACACAATATATACTGTATATATCCTGCATCACCAAGGAGGAGCGAAGGGAGGAAATCATCGGGCGGAGGAGCCACTGAAATAGCCACAATATATACTGTATATATCCTGCATCACCAAGGAGGAGTGAAGGGAGGAAATCACCGGGCGGAGGAGCCATTGAAATAGCCACAATATATACTGTATATATCCTGCATCACCAAGGAGGAGTTAAGGGAGGAAATCATCGGGCGGAGGAGCCACTGAAATAGCCACAATATATACTGTATATATCCTGCACCACCAAGGAGGAGTGAAGGGAGGAAATCACCGGGCGGAGGAGCCACTGAAATAGCCACAATATATACTGTATATATCCTGCATCACCAAGGAGGAGTGAAGGGAGGAAATCACCGGGCGGAGGAGCCACTGAAATAGCCACAATATATACTGTATATATCCTGCATCACCAAGGAGGAGTGAAGGGAGGAAATCACCGGGCGGAGGAGCCACTGAAATAGACACAATATATACTGTATATATCCTGCATCACCAAGGAGGAGTGAAGGGAGGAAATCATCGGGCGGAGGAGCCACTGAAATAGCCACAATATATACTGTATATATCCTGCACCACCAAGGAGGAGTGAAGGGAGGAAATCACCGGGCGGAGGAGCCACTGAAATAGACACAATATATACTGTATATATCCTGCATCACCAAGGAGGAGTGAAGGGAGGAAATCACCGGGCGGAGGAGCCACTGAAATAGACACAATATATACTGTATATATCCTGCATCACCAAGGAGGAGTGAAGGGAGGAAATCACCGGGCGGAGGAGCCACTGAAATAGCCACAATATATACTGTATATATCCTGCATCACCAAGGAGGAGTGAAGGGAGGAAATCACCGGGCGGAGGAGCCACTGAAATAGACACAATATATACTGTATATATCCTGCATCACCAAGGAGGAGTGAAGGGAGGAAATCACCGGGCGGAGGAGCCACTGAAATATCCACAATATATACTGTATATATCCTGCATCACCAAGGAGGAGTGAAGGAAGGAAATCACCGGGCGGAGGAGCCACTGAAATAGCCACAATATATACTGTATATATCCTGCATCACCAAGGAGGAGTGAAGGGAGGAAATCACCGGGCGGAGGAGCCACTGAAATAGACACAATATATACTGTATATATCCTGCATCACCAGGGAGGATTGAAGGGAGGAAATCACCGGGCGGAGGAGCCACTGAAATATCCACAATATATACTGTATATATCCTGCATCACCAAGGAGGAGTGAAGGAAGGAAATCACCGGGCGGAGGAGCCACTGAAATAGCCATAATATATACTGTATATATCCTTGAACACCAAGGAGGAGTGAAGGGAGGAAATCACCGGGCGGAGGAGCCACTGAAATAGCCACAATATATACTGTATATATCCTGGAACACCAAGGAGGAGTGAAGGGAGGAAATCATCGGGCGGAGGAGCCACTGAAATAACCACAATATATACTGTATATATCCTGCATCACCAGGGAGGAGTGAAGGGAGGAAATCATCGGGCGGAGGAGCCACTGAAATAGCCACAATATATACTGTATATATCCTGCATCACCAAGGAGGAGTGAAGGGAGGAAATCATCGGGCGGAGGAGCCACTGAAATAGACACAATATATACTGTGTATATCCTGCATCACCAAGGAAGAGTGAAGGGAGGAAATCACCGGGCGGAGGAGCCACTGAAATAACCACAATATATACTGTATATATCCTGCATTACCAAGGAGGAGTGAAGGGAGGAAATCACCGGGCGGAGGAGCCACTGAAATAGCCACAATATATACTGTATATATCCTGCATCACCAAGAAGGAGTGAAGGGAGGAAATCATCGGGCGGAGGAGCCACTGAAATAGACACAATATATACTGTATATATCCTGCATCACCAAGGAGGAGTGAAGGAAGGAAATCACCGGGCGGAGGAGCCACTGAAATAGCCACAATATATACTGTATATATCCTGCACCACCAAGGAGGAGTGAAGGGAGGAAATCACCGGGCGGAGGAGCCACTGAAATAGCCACAATATATACTGTATATATCCTGCATCACCAAGGAGGAGTGAAGGGAGGAAATCACCGGGCGGAGGAGCCACTGAAATAGACACAATATATACTGTATATATCCTGCATCACCAAGGAGGAGTGAAGGGAGGAAATCACCGGGCGGAGGAGCCACTGAAATATCCACAATATATACTGTATATATCCTGCATCACCAAGGAGGAGTGAAGGAAGGAAATCACCGGGCGGAGGAGCCACTGAAATAGCCACAATATATACTGTATATTTCCTGCATCACCAAGGAGGAGTGAAGGGAGGAAATCACCGGGCGGAGGAGCCACTGAAATAGACACAATATATACTGTATATATCCTGCATCACCAGGGAGGATTGAAGGGAGGAAATCACCGGGCGGAGGAGCCACTGAAATATCCACAATATATACTGTATATATCCTGCATCACCAAGGAGGAGTGAAGGAAGGAAATCACCAGGCGGAGGAGCCACTGAAATAGCCATAATATATACTGTATATATCCTGGAACACCAAGGAGGAGTGAAGGGAGGAAATCACCGGGCGGAGGAGCCACTGAAATAGCCACAATATATACTGTATATATCCTGGAACACCAAGGAGGAGTGAAGGGAGGAAATCACCGGGCGGAGGAGCCACTGAAATATCCACAATATATACTGTATATATCCTGCATCACCAAGGAGGAGTGAAGGAAGGAAATCACCGGGCGGAGGAGCCACTGAAATAGCCACAATATATACTGTATATATCCTGCATCACCAAGGAGGAGTGAAGGGAGGAAATCACCGGGCGGAGGAGCCACTGAAATAGACACAATATATACTGTATATATCCTGCATCACCAGGGAGGATTGAAGG
This sequence comes from Dendrobates tinctorius, assembly GCF_039654945.1. NCBI lineage: Eukaryota > Metazoa > Chordata > Amphibia > Anura > Dendrobatidae > Dendrobates > Dendrobates tinctorius. The sequence continues at coordinate 4,542,802 of NW_027361899.1, read as the reverse complement.
GAGGAAATCACCGGGCGGAGGAGCCACTGAAATATCCACAATATATACTGTATATATCCTGCATCACCAAGGAGGAGTGAAGGAAGGAAATCACCGGGCGGAGGAGCCACTGAAATAGCCATAATATATACTGTATATATCCTGGAACACCAAGGAGGAGTGAAGGGAGGAAATCACCGGGCGGAGGAGCCACTGAAATAGCCACAATATATACTGTATATATCCTGGAACACCAAGGAGGAGTGAAGGGAGGAAATCATCGGGCGGAGGAGCCACTGAAATAGCCACAATATATACTGTATATATCCTGCATCACCAAGGAGGAGTGAAGGGAGGAAATCATCGGGCGGAGGAGCCACTGAAATAGACACAATATATACTGTGTATATCCTGCATCACCAAGGAAGAGTGAAGGGAGGAAATCACCGGGCGGAGGAGCCACTGAAATAACCACAATATATACTGTATATATCCTGCATTACCAAGGAGGAGTGAAGGGAGGAAATCACCGGGCGGAGGAGCCACTGAAATAGCCACAATATATACTGTATATATCCTGCATCACCAAGAAGGAGTGAAGGGAGGAAATCATCGGGCGGAGGAGCCACTGAAATAGACACAATATATACTGTATATATCCTGCATCACCAAGGAGGAGTGAAGGGAGGAAATCACCGGGCGGAGGAGCCACTGAAATAGCCACAATATATACTGTATATATCCTGCATCACCAAGGAGGAGTGAAGGGAGGAAATCATCGGGTGGAGGAGCCACTGAAATAACCACAATATATACTGTATATATCCTGCATCACCAAGGAGAAGTGAAGGGAGGAAATCACCGGACGGAGGAGCCACTGAAATAGCCACAATATATACTGTATATATCCTGCATCACCAAGGAGGAGTGAAGGGAGGAAATCACCGGGCGGAGGAGCCACTGAAATAACCACAATATATACTGTATATATCCTGCATCACCAAGGAGAAGTGAAGGGAGGAAATCACCGGACGGAGGAGCCACTGAAATAGCCACAATATATACTGTATATATCCTGCATCACCAAGGAGGAGTGAAGGAAGGAAATCACCGGGCGGAGGAGCCACTGAAATAGCCACAATATATACTGTATATATCCTGCATCACCAAGGAGGAGTGAAGGGAGGAAATCACCGGGCGGAGGAGCCACTGAAATAGACTCAATATATACTGTATATATCCTGTATCACCAAGGAGGGGTGAAGGGAGGAAATCACCGGGCGGAGGAGCCACTGAAATAGACACAATATATACTGTATATATCCTGCATCACCAAGGAGGAGCGAAGGGAGGAAATCATCGGGCGGAGGAGCCACTGAAATAGCCACAATATATACTGTATATATCCTGCATCACCAAGGAGGAGTGAAGGGAGGAAATCACCGGGCGGAGGAGCCATTGAAATAGCCAAAATATATACTGTATATATCCTGCATCACCAAGGAGGAGTTAAGGGAGGAAATCATCGGGCGGAGGAGCCACTGAAATAGCCACAATATATACTGTATATATCCTGCACCACCAAGGAGGAGTGAAGGGAGTAAATCACCGGGCGGAGGAGCCACTGAAATAGCCACAATATATACTGTATATATCCTGCATCACCAAGGAGGAGTGAAGGGAGGAAATCACCGGGCGGAGGAGCCACTGAAATAGCCACAATATATACTGTATATATCCTGCATCACCAAGGAGGAGTGAAGGGAGGAAATCACCGGGCGGAGGAGCCACTGAAATAGACACAATATATACTGTATATATCCTGCATCACCAAGGAGGATTGAAGGGAGGAAATCATCGGGCGGAGGAGCCACTGAAATAGCCACAATATATACTGTATATGTCCTGCACCACCAAGGAGGAGTGAAGGGAGGAAATCACCGGGCGGAGGAGCCACTGAAATAGCCACAATATATACTGTATATATCCTGCATCACCAAGGAGGAGTGAAGGGAGGAAATCACCGGGCGGAGGAGCCACTGAAATAGACACAATATATACTGTATATATCCTGCATCACCAAGGAGGAGTGAAGGGAGGAAATCACCGGGCGGAGGAGCCACTGAAATATCCACAATATATACTGTATATATCCTGCATCACCAAGGAGGAGTGAAGGAAGGAAATCACCGGGAGGAGGAGCCACTGAAATAGCCACAATATATACTGTATATATCCTGCATCACCAAGGAGGAGTGAAGGGAGGAAATCACCGGGCGGAGGAGCCACTGAAATAGACACAATATATACTGTATATATCCTGCATCACCAGGGAGGATTGAAGGGAGGAAATCACGGGGCGGAGGAGCCACTGAAATATCCACAATATATACTGTATATATCCTGCATCACCAAGGAGGATTGAAGGGAGGAAATCACCGGACCGAGGAGCCACTGAAATATCCACAATATATACTGTATATATCCTGCATCACCAAGGAGGAGTGAAGGGAGGAAATCACCGGGCGGAGGAGCCACTGAAATAGCCACAATATATACTGTATATATCCTGCATCACCAGGGAGGATTGAAGGGAGGAAATCATCGGGCGGAGGAGCCACTGAAATATCCACAATATATACTGTATATATCCTGCATCACCAAGGAGGAGTGAAGGGAGGAAATCACCGGGCGGAGGAGCCACTGAAATAACCACAATATATACTGTATATATCCTGCATCACCAGGGAGGAGTGAAGGGAGGAAATCACCGGGCAGAGGAGCCACTGAAATATCCACAATATATACTGTATATATCCTGCATCACCAAGGAGGAGTGAAGGGAGGAAATCACCGGGCGGAGGAGCCACTGAAATAGCCACAATATATACTGTATATATCCTGCATCAACAGGGAGGAGTGAAGGAAGGAAATCACCGGGCAGAGGAGCCACTGAAATATCCACAATATATACTGTATATATCCTGCATCACCAAGGAGGAGTGAAGGAAGGAAATCACCGGGCGGAGGAGCCACTGAAATAGCCATAATATATACTGTATATATCCTGCATCACCAAGGAGGAGTGAAGGCAGGAAATCACCGGACCGAGGAGCCACTGAAATATCAACAATATATACTGTATATATCCTGCATCACCAAGGAGGAGTGAAGGGAGGAAATCACCGGGCGGAGGAGCCACTGAAATAGCCACAATATATACTGTATATATCCTGCATCACCAGGGAGGATTGAAGGGAGGAAATCATCGGGCGGAGGAGCCACTGAAATAGCCACAATATATACTGTATATATCCTGCATCACCAAGGAGGATTGAAGGGAGGAAATCACCGGGCGGAGGAGCCACTGAAATAACCACAATATATACTGTATATATCCTGCATCACCAGGGAGGAGTGAAGGGAGGAAATCACCGGGCAGAGGAGCCACTGAAATATCCACAATATATACTGTATATATCCTGCATCACCAGGGAGGAGTGAAGGGAGGAAATCACCGGGCGGAGGAGCCACTGAAATAGCCACAATATATACTGTTTATATCCTGCATCACCAGGGAGGATTGAAGGGAGGAAATCATCGGGCGGAGGAGCCACTGAAATATCCACAATATATACTGTATATATCCTGCATCACCAAGGAGGAGTGAAGGGAGGAAATCACCGGGCGGAGGAGCCACTGAAATAGCCACAATATATACTGTATATATCCTGCATCACCAAGGAGGAGTGAAGGGAGGAAATCACCGGACCGAGGAGCCACTGAAATATCCACAATATATACTGTATATATCCTGCATCACCAAGGAGGAGTGAAGGGAGGAAATCACCGGGCGGAGGAGCCACTGAAATAGCCACAATATATACTGTATATATCCTGCATCACCAGGGAGGATTGAAGGGAGGAAATCATCAGGCGGAGGAGTCACTGAAATAGCCACAATATATACTGTATATATCCTGCATCACCAAGGAGGATTGAAGGGAGGAAATCACCGGGCGGAGGAGCCACTGAAATAACCACAATATATGCTGTATATATCCTGCATCACCAGGGAGGAGTGAAGGGAGGAAATCACCGGGCGGAGGAGCCACTGAAATATCCACAATATATACTGTCTATATCCTGCATCACCAAGGAGGAGTGAAGGGAGGAAATCACCGGGCGGAGGAGCCACTGAAATAGCCACAATATATACTGTATATATCCTGCATCACCAAGGAGGAGTGAAGGGAGGAAATCACCGGGCGGAGGAGCCACTGAAATAGACACAATATATACTGTATATATCCTGCATCACCAGGGAGGATTGAAGGGAGGAAATCACGGGGCGGAGGAGCCACTGAAATATCCACAATATATACTGTATATATCCTGCATCACCAAGGAGGATTGAAGGGAGGAAATCACCGGACCGAGGAGCCACTGAAATATCCACAATATATACTGTATATATCCTGCATCACCAAGGAGTGAAGGGAGGAAATCACCGGGCGGAGGAGCCACTGAAATAGCCACAATATATACTGTATATATCCTGCATCACCAGGGAGGATTGAAGGGAGGAAATCATCGGGCGGAGGAGCCACTGAAATATCCACAATATATACTGTATATATCCTGCATCACCAAGGAGTGAAGGGAGGAAATCACCGGGCGGAGGAGCCACTGAAATAGCCACAATATATACTGTATATATCCTGCATCACCAGGGAGGATTGAAGGGAGGAAATCACGGGGCGGAGGAGCCACTGAAATATCCACAATATATACTGTATATATCCTGCATCACCAGGGAGGAGTGAAGGGAGGAAATCACCGGGCAGAGGAGCCACTGAAATATCCACAATATATACTGTATATATCCTGCATCACCAAGGAGGAGTGAAGGGAGGAAATCACCGGGCGGAGGAGCCACTGAAATAGCCACAATATATACTGTATATATCCTGCATCACCAGGGAGGAGTGAAGGAAGGAAATCACCGGGCAGAGGAGCCACTGAAATATCCACAATATATACTGTATATATCCTGCATCACCAAGGAGGAGTGAAGGAAGGAAATCACCGGGCGGAGGAGCCACTGAAATAGCCATAATATATACTGTATATATCCTGCATCACCAAGGAGGAGTGAAGGCAGGAAATCACCGGACCGAGGAGCCACTGAAATATCAACAATATATACTGTATATATCTTGCATCACCAAGGAGGAGTGAAGGGAGGAAATCACCGGGCGGAGGAGCCACTGAAATAGCCACAATATATACTGTATATATCCTGCATCACCAGGGAGGATTGAAGGGAGGAAATCATCGGGCGGAGGAGCCACTGAAATAGCCACAATATATACTGTATATATCCTGCATCACCAAGGAGGATTGAAGGGAGGAAATCACCGGGCGGAGGAGCCACTGAAATAACCACAATATATACTGTATATATCCTGCATCACCAGGGAGGAGTGAAGGGAGGAAATCACCGGGCGGAGGAGCCACTGAAATAGCCACAATATATACTGTTTATATCCTGCATCACCAGGGAGGATTGAAGGGAGGAAATCATCGGGCGGAGGAGCCACTGAAATATCCACAATATATGCTGTATATATCCTGCATCACCAAGGAGGAGTGAAGGGAGGAAATCACCGGGCGGAGGAGCCACTGAAATAGCCACAATATATACTGTATATATCCTGCATCACCAAGGAGGAGTGAAGGGAGGAAATCACCGGACCGAGGAGCCACTGAAATATCCACAATATATACTGTATATATCCTGCATCACCAAGGAGGAGTGAAGGGAGGAAATCACCGGGCGGAGGAGCCACTGAAATAGCCACAATATATACTGTATATATCCTGCATCACCAGGGAGGATTGAAGGGAGGAAATCATCAGGCGGAGGAGTCACTGAAATAGCCACAATATATACTGTATATATCCTGCATCACCAAGGAGGATTGAAGGGAGGAAATCACCGGGCGGAGGAGCCACTGAAATAACCACAATATATGCTGTATATATCCTGCATCACCAGGGAGGAGTGAAGGGAGGAAATCACCGGGCGGAGGAGCCACTGAAATATCCACAATATATACTGTCTATATCCTGCATCACCAAGGAGGAGTGAAGGGAGGAAATCACCGGGCGGAGGAGCCACTGAAATAGCCACAATATATACTGTATATATCCTGCATCACCAAGGAGGAGTGAAGGGAGGAAATCACCGGGCGGAGGAGCCACTGAAATAGCCACAATATATACTGTATATATCCTGCATCACCAAGGAGGAGTGAAGGGAGGAAATCACCGGGCGGAGGAGCCACTGAAATAGCCACAATATATACTGTATATATCCTGCATCACCAAGGAGGATTGAAGGGAGGAAATCACCGGGCGGAGGAGCCACTGAAATATCCACAATATATACTGTCTATATCCTGCATCACCAAGGAGGAGTGAAGGGAGGAAATCATCGGGCGGAGGAGCCACTGAAATAGCCACAATATATACTGTATATATCCTGCATCACCAAGGAGGAGTGAAGGGAGGAAATCACCGGGCGGAAGAGCCACTGAAATAGCCACAATATATACTGTATATATCCTGCATCACCAAGGAGGAGTGAAGGGAGGAAATCACCGGGCGGAGGAGCCACTGAAATAGCCACAATATATACTGTATATATCCTGCATCACCAGGGAGGATTGAAGGGAGGAAATCATCGGGCGGAGGAGCCACTGAAATAGCCACAATATATACTGTATATATCCTGCATCACCAAGGAGGATTGAAGGGAGGAAATCACCGGGCGGAGGAGCCACTGAAATATCCACAATATATACTGTCTATATCCTGCATCACCAAGGAGGATTGAAGGGAGGAAATCATCGGGCGGAGGAGCCACTGAAATAGCCACAATATATACTGTATATATCCTACATCACCAGGGAGGATTGAAGGGAGGAAATCACCGGGCGGAGGAGCCACTGAAATAGCCACAATATATACTGTATATATCCTGCATCACCAGGGAGGATTGAAGGGAGGAAATCACCGGACGGAGGAGCCACTGAAATAGCCACAATATATACTGTATATATCCTGCAACACCAAGGAGGAGTGAAGGGAGGAAATCATCGGGCGGAGGAGCCACTGAAAAAGACACAATATATACTGTATATATCCTGCATCACCAGGGAGGAGTGAAGGGAGGAAATCATCCGGCGGAGGAGCCACTGAAATAGCCACAATATATACTGTATATATCCTGCATCACCAAGGAGGAGTGAAGGGAGGAAATCATCGGGCGGAGGAGCCACTGAAATGACCACAATATATACTGTATATATTTCCGGCATCACCAAGGAGGAGGGAAGGGAGGAAATCACCGGGCGGAGGAGCCACTGAAATAACCACAATATATACTGTATATATCCTGCATCACCAAGGAGGAGTGAAGGGAGGAAATCACCGGGCGGAGGAGCCACTGAAATATCCACAATATATACTGTCTATATCCTGCAACACCAGGGAGGAGTGAAGGGAGGAAATCACCAGGCGGAGGAGCCACTGAAATAGCCACAATATATACTGTATATATCCTGCATCACCAAGGAGGATTGAAGGGAGGAAATCATCGGGCGGAGGAGCCACTGAAATAACCACAATATATACTGTATATATCCTGCATCACCAAGGAGGAGTGAAGGGAGGAAATCTCCAGGCGGAGGAGCCACTGAAATAGACACAATATATACTGTATATATCCTGCATCACCAAGGAGGAGTGAAGGGAGGAAATCACCGGGCGGAGGAGCCACTGAAATAGCCACAATATATACTGTATATATCCTGCATCACCAAGGAGGAGTGAAGGGAGAAAATCACCGGGCGGAGGAGCCACTGAAATAACCACAATATATACTGTATATATCCTGCATCACCAAGGAGGAGTGAAGGGAGGAAATCACCGGGCGGAGGAGACACTGAAATAGCCACAATATATACTGTATATATCCTGCAACATCAAGGAGGGGTAAAGGGAGGAAATCATCGGGCGGAGGAGCCACTGAAATAGCCACAATATATACTGTATATATCCTGCAACATCAAGGAGGGGTAAAGGGAGGAAATCACCGGGCGGAGGAGCCACTGAAATAGACACAATATATACTGTATATATCCTGCAACATCAAGGAGGAGTGAAGGGAGGAAATCACCGGGCGGAGGAGCCACTGAAATAACCACAATATATACTGTATATATCCTGCATCACCAAGGAGGAGTGAAGGAAGGAAATCACCGGGCGGAGCAGCCACTGAAATATCCACAATATATACTGTATATATCCTGCATCACCAAGGAGGAGTGAAGGGAGGAAATCACCGGGCGGAGGAGCCACTGAAATATCCACAATATATACTGTATATATCCTGCATCACCAGGGAGGAGTGAAGGGAGGAAATCACCGGGCGGAGGAGCCACTGAAATAGCCACAATATATACTGTATATATCCTGCATCACCAAGGAGGAGTGAAGGGAGGAAATCATCGGGCGGAGGAGCCACTGAAATAGCCACAATATATACTGTATATATCCTGCATCACCAAGGAGGAGTGAAGGAAGGAAATCACCGGGCGGAGGAGCCACTGAAATATCCACAATATATACTGTATATATCCTGCATCACCAGGGAGGAGTGAAGGGAGGAAATCACCGGGCGGAGGAGCCACTGAAATAGCCACAATATATACTGTATATATCCTGCATCACCAAGGAGGAGTGAAGGGAGGAAATCATCGGGCGGAGGAGCCACTGAAATAGCCACAATATATACTGTATATATCCTGCATCACCAAGGAGGAGTGAAGGGAGGAAATCATCGGGCGGAGGAGCCACTGAAATAGCCACAATATATACTGTATATATCCTGCATCACCAAGGAGGAGTGAAGGGAGGAAATCATCGGGCGGAGGAGCCACTGAAATAGCCACAATATATACTGTATATATCCTGCATCACCAAGGAGGAGTGAAGGGAGGAAATCACCGGGCGGAGGAGCCACTGAAATAGCCACAATATATACTGTATATATCCTGCATCACCAAGGAGGAGTGAAGGGAGGAAATCATCGGGCGGAGGAGCCACTGAAATAGCCACAATATATACTGTGTATATCCTGCATCACCAAGGAGGAGTGAAGGGAGGAAATCATTGGGCGGAGGAGCCACTGAAATAACTACAATATATACTGTATATATCCTGCATCACCAAGGAGGAGTGAAGGAAGGAAATCACCGGGCGGAGGAGCCACTGAAATATCCACAATATATACTGTATATATCCTGCATCACCAAGGAGGAGTGAAGGGAGGAAATCACCGGGCGGAGGAGCCAATGAAATAGCCACAATATATACTGTATATATCCTGCATCACCAAGGAGGAGTGAAGGAAGGAAATCACCGGGAGGAGGAGCCACTGAAATATCCACAATATATACTGTGTATATCCTGCATCACCAAGGAGGAGTGAAGGGAGGAAATCACCGGGCGGAGGAGCCAATGAAATAGCCACAATATATACTGTATATATCCTGCATCACCAAGGAGGAGTGAAGGGAGGAAATCATCGGGCGGAGGAGCCACTGAAATAACTACAATATATACTGTATATATCCTGCATCACCAAGGAGGAGTGAAGGGAGGAAATCACCGGGCGGAGGAGCCACTGAAATAGCCACAATATATACTGAATATATCCTACATCACCAAGGAGGAGTGAAGGGAGGAAATCACCGGGCGGAGGAGCCACTGAAATATCCACAATATATACTGTATATATCCTGCATCACCAGGGAGGAGTGAAGGGAGGAAATCACCGGGCGGAGGAGCCACTGAAATAGCCACAATATATACTGTATATATCCTGCATCACCAAGGAGGAGTGAAGGGAGGAAATCACCGGGCGGAGGAGCCACTGAAATAACCACAATATATACTGTATATATCCTGCATCACCAGGGAGGAGTGAAGGGAGGAAATCACCGGGCGGAGGAGCCAATGAAATAACCATAATATATACTGTATATATCCTGCATCACCAGGGAGGAATGAAGGGAGAAAATTATCGGGCGGAGGAGCCACTGAAATAACCACAATATATACTGTATATATCCTGCATCACCAAGGAGGAGTGAAGGGAGGAAATCACCGGGCGGAGGAGCCAATGAAATAGCCACAATATATACTGTATATATCCTGCATCACCAGGGAGGAGTGAAGGGAGGAAATCACCGGGCGGAGGAGCCACTGAAATAACCACAATATATACTGTATATATCCTGCATCACCAAGGAGGAGTGAAGGGAGGAAATCACCGGGCGGAGGAGCCAATGAAAGAACCATAATATATAATGTATATATCCTGCATCACCAGGGAGGAATGAAGGGAGGAAATCACCGGGCGGAGGAGCCACTGAAATAGACACAATATATACTGTATATATCCTGCATCACCAGGGAGGAGTGAAGGGAGGAAATCACCGGGCGGAGGAGCCACTGAAATAACCACAATATATACTGTATATATCCTGCATCACCAAGGAGGAGTGAAGGGAGGAAATCACCGGGCGGAGGAGCCAATGAAAGAACCATAATATATAATGTATATATCCTGCATCACCAGGGAGGAGTGAAGGGAGAAAATTATCGGGCGGAGGAGCCACTGAAATAGCCACAATATATACTGTCTATATCCTGCATCACCAAGGAGGAGTGAAGGGAGGAAATCACCGGACGGAGGAGCCACTGAAATAGACACAATATATACTGTATATATCCTGCATCACCAAGGAGGAGTGAAGGGAGGAAATCACTGGGCGGAGGAGCCACTGAAATAGCCACAATATATACTGTATATATCCTGCATCACCAAGGAGGAGTGAAGGGAGGAAATCACCGGACGGAGGAGCCACTGAAATAGCCACAACATATACTGTATATATCCTGCATCACCAAGGAGGAGTGAAGGGAGGAAATCACCGGGCGGAGGAGCCACTGAAATAGCCACAATATATACTGTATATATCCTGCATCACCAAGGAGGAGTGAAGGGAGGAAATCACCGGACGGAGGAGCCACTGAAATAGCCACAACATATACTGTATATATCCTGCATCACCAAGGAGGAGTGAAGGGAGGAAATCACCGGACGGAGGAGCCACTGAAATAGACACAATATATACTGTATATATCCTGCATCACCAAGGAGGAGTGAAGGGTGGAAATCACCGGGCGGAGGAGCCACTGAAATATCCACAATATATACTGTATATATCCTGCATCACCAAGGAGGAGTGAAGGGTGGAAATCACCGGGCGGAGGAGCCACTGAAATATCCACAATATATACTGTATATATCCTGCATCACCAAGGAGGAGTGAAGGGTGGAAATCACCGGACGGAGGAGCCACTGAAATATCCACAATATATACTGTATATATCCTGCATCACCAAGGAGGAGTGAAGGGTGGAAATCACCGGGCGGAGGAGCCACTGAAATATCCACAATATATACTGTCTATATCCTGCATCACCAAGGAGGAGTGAAGGGAGGAAATCACCGGGCGGAGGAGCCACTGAAATAGACACAATATATACTGTATATATCCTGCATCACCAAGGAGGAGTGAAGGGAGGAAATCACCGGGCGGAGGAGCCACTGAAATAACCACAATATATACTGTATATATCCTGCATCACCAAGGAGGAGTGAAGGGAGGAAATCACCGGGCGGAGGAGCCACTGAAATAGACACAATATATACTGTATATATCCTGCATCACCAAGGAGGAGTGAAGGGAGGAAATCACCGGGCGGAGGAGCCACTGAAATAACCACAATATATACTGTATATATCCTTCATCACCAAGGAGGAGTGAAGGGAGGAAATCACCGGGCGGAGGAGCCACTGAAATAGACACAATATATACTGTATATATCCTGCATCACCAAGGAGGAGTGAAGGGAGGAAATCACCGGGCGGAGGAGCCACTGAAATAGACACAATATATACTGTATATATCCTGCATCACCAAGGAGGAGTGAAGTGAGGAAATCACCGGGCGGAGGAGCCACTGAAATAACCACAATATATACTGTATATATCCTGCATCACCAAGGAGGAGTGAAGGGAGGAAATCACCGGGCGGAGGAGCCACTGAAATAGACACAATATATACTGTATATATCCTGCATCACCAAGGAGGACTGAAGGGAGGAAATCACCGGGCGGAGGAGCCACTGAAATATCCACAATATATACTGTATATATCCTGCATCACCAAGGAGGAGTGAAGGGAGGAAATCACCGGGCGGAGGAGCCACTGAAATAGACACAATATATACTGTATATATCCTGCATCACCAAGGAGGACTGAAGGGAGGAAATCACCGGGCGGAGGAGCCACTGAAATATCCACAATATATACTGTATATATCCTGCATCACCAAGGAGGAGTGAAGGGAGGAAATCACCGGGCGGAGGAGCCACTGAAATAACCACAATATATACTGTATATATCCTGCATCACCAAGGAGGAGTGAAGGGAGGAAATCACCGGGCGGAGGAGCCACTGAAATAGACACAATATATACTGTATATATCCTGCATCACCAAGGAGGAGTGAAGGGAGGAAATCACCGGGCGGAGGAGCCACTGAAATATCCACAATATATACTGTATATATCCTGCATCACCAAAGAGGAGTGAAGGGAGGAAATCACCGGACGGAGGAGCCACTGAAATATCCACAATATATACTGTATATATCCTGCATCACCAAAGAGGAGTGAAGGGAGGAAATCATCGGGCGGAGGAGCCACTGAAATAGACACAATATATACTGTATATATCCTGCATCACCAAGGAGGAGTGAAGGGAGGAAATCACCGGGCGGAGGAGCCACTGAAATATCCACAATATATACTGTATATATCCTGCATCACCAAGGAGGAGTGAAGGGAGGAAATCACCGGGTGGAGGAGCCACTGAAATATCCACAATATATACTGTATATATCCTGCATCACCAAAGAGGAGTGAAGGGAGGAAATCATCGGGCGGAGGAGCCACTGAAATAGACACAATATATACTGTATATATCCTGCATCACCAAGGAGGAGTGAAGGGAGGAAATCACCGGACGGAGGAGCCACTGAAATAGCCACAATATATACTGTATATATCCTGCATCACCAAAGAGGAGTGAAGGGAGGAAATCATCGGGCGGAGGAGCCAATGAAAGAACCATAATATATACTGTATATATCCTGCATCACCAAGGAGGAGTGAAGGGATGAAATCACCGGGGGGAGGAGCCAATGAAAGAACCACAATATATAATGTATATATCCTGCATCACCAGGGAGGAATGAAGGGAGAAAATTATTGGGCGGAGGAGCCACTGAAATAGACACAATATATACTGTATATATCCTGCATCACCAAGGAGGAGTGAAGGGAGGAAATCACCGGACGGAGGAGCCACTGAAATAGCCACAATATATACTGTATATATCCTGCATCACCAAGGAGGAGTGAAGGGAGGAAATCACCGGGCGGAGGAGCCACTGAAATAGACACAATATATACCGTATATATCCTGCATCACCAAGGAGGAGTGAAGGGAGGAAATCACCGGGCGGAGGAGCCACTGAAATAGCCACAATATATACTGTATATATCCTGCATCACCAAGGAGTAGTGAAGGGAGGAAATCACCGGGCGGAGGAGCCACTGAAATAGCCATAATATATACTGTATATATCCTGCATCACCAAGGAGGAGTGAAGGGAGGAAATCATCGGGCGGAGGAGCCACTGAAATAGACACAATATATACTGTATATATCCTGCATCACCAAGGAGGAGTGAAGGGAGGAAATCACCGGGCGGAGGAGCCACTGAAATAACCACAATATATACTGTATATATCCTGCATCACCAAGGAGGAGTGAAGGGAGGAAATCATCGGGCGGAGGAGCCACTGAAAGAACCATAATATATACTGTATATATCCTGCATCACCAAGGAGGAGTGAAGGGAGGAAATCACCGGGCGGAGGAGCCACTGAAATAGACACAATATATACTGTATATATCCTGCATCACCAAGGAGGAGTGAAGGGATGAAATCACCGGGCGGAGGAGCCACTGAAATAGACACAATATATACTGTATATATCCTGCATCACCAAGGAGGAGTGAAGGGAGGAAATCATCGGGTGGAGGAGCCACTGAAATAGACACAATATATACTGTATATATCCTGCATCACCAAGGAGGAGTGAAGGGAGGAAATCACCGGGCGGAGGAGCCACTGAAATAACCACAATATATACTGTATATATCCTGCATCACCAGGGAGGAATGAAGGGAGGAAATCACCGGGCGGAGGAGCCACTGAAATAGCCACAATATATACTGTATATATCCTGCATCACCAGGGAGGATTGAAGGGAGGAAATCACCGGGCGGAGGAGCCACTGAAATAGCCACAATATATACTGTATATATCCTGCAACACCAAGGAGGAGTGAAGGGAGGAAATCATCGGGCGGAGGAGCCACTGAAATAGACACAATATATACTGTATATATCCTGCATCACCAGGGAGGAGTGAAGGGAGGAAATCATCCGGCGGAGGAGCCACTGAAATAGCCACAATATATACTGTATATATCCTGCATCACCAAGGAGGAGTGAAGGGAGGAAATCATCGGGCGGAGGAGCCACTGAAATAACTACAATATATACTGTATATATCCTGCATCACCAAGGAGGAGTGAAGGGAGGAAATCACCGGGCGGAGGAGCCACTGAAATAACCACAATATATACTGTATATATTTCCTGCATCACCAAGGAGGAGGGAAGGGAGGAAATCACCGGGCGGAGGAGCCACTGAAATAACCACAATATATACTGTACATATCCTGCATCACCAAGGAGGAGTGAAGGGAGGAAATCACCGGGCGGAGGAGCCACTGAAATATCCACAATATATACTGTATATATCCTGCATCACCAAGGAGGAGGGAAGGGAGGAAATCACCGGGCGGAGGAGCCACTGAAATAACCACAATATATACTGTATATATCCTGCATCACCAAGGAGGAGTGAAGGGAGGAAATCATCGGGCGGAGGAGCCACTGAAATAGCCACAATATATACTGTATATATCCTGCATCACCAAGGAGGAGTGAAGGAAGGAAATCACCGGGCGGAGGAGCCACTGAAATATCCACAATATATACTGTATATATCCTGCATCACCAGGGAGGAGTGAAGGGAGGAAATCACCGGGCGGAGGAGCCACTGAAATAGCCACAATATATACTGTATATATCCTGCATCACCAAGGAGTAGTGAAGGGAGGAAATCATCGGGCGGAGGAGCCACTGAAATAGCCACAATATATACTGTATATATCCTGCATCACCAGGGAGGAGTGAAGGGAGGAAATCACCGGGCGGAGGAGCCACTGAAATAGCCACAATATATACTGTATATATCCTGCATCACCAAGGAGGAGTGAAGGGAGGAAATCATCGGGCGGAGGAGCCACTGAAATAGCCACAATATATACTGTATATATCCTGCATCACCAAGGAGGAGTGAAGGGAGGAAATCACCGGACGGAGGAGCCACTGAAATAGCCACAATATATACTGTATATATCCTGCATCACCAAGGAGGAGTGAAGGGAGGAAATCACCGGGCGGAGGAGCCACTGAAATATCCACAATATATACTGTGTATATCCTGCATCACCAAGGAGGAGTGAAGGGAGGAAATCATCGGGCGGAGAAGCCACTGAAATAGACACAATATATACTGTATATATCCTGCATCACCAAGGAGGAGTGAAGGGAGGAAATCACCGGACGGAGGAGCCACTGAAATAGCCACAATATATACTGTATATATCCTGCATCACCAAGGAGGAGTGAAGGGAGGAAATCACCGGGCGGAGGAGCCACTGAAATATCCACAATATATACTGTGTATATCCTGCATCACCAAGGAGGATTGAAGGGAGGAAATCACCGGGCGGAGGAGCCACTGAAATATCCACAATATATACTGTATATATCCTGCATCACCAAGGAGAAGTGAAGGGAGGAAATCACCGGGCGGAGGAGCCAATGAAATAGCCACAATATATACTGTATATATCCTGCATCACCAAGGAGGAGTGAAGGGAGGAAATCATCGGGCGGAGGAGCCACTGAAATAACCACAATATATACTGTATATATCCTGCATCACCAAGGAGGAGTGAAGGGAGGAAATCATCGGGCGGAGGAGCCACTGAAATAGACACAATATATACTGTATATATCCTGCAACACCAAGGAGGAGTGAAGGGAGGAAATCACCGGGCGGAGGAGCCACTGAAATAGCCACAATATATACTGTATATATCCTGCATCACCAAGGAGGATTGAAGGGAGGAAATCACCAGGCGGAGGAGCCACTGAAATAACCACAATATATACTGTATATATCCTGCATCACCAAGGAGGAGTGAAGGGAGGAAATCACCGGGCGGAGGAGCCACTGAAATAGCCACAATATATACTGTGTATATCCTGCATCACCAAGGAGGAGTGAAGGGAGGAAATCATCGGGCGGAGGAGCCACTGAAATAGCCACAATATATACTGTATATATCCTGCATCACCAAGGAGGAGTGAAGGAAGGAAATCACCGGGCGGAGGAGCCACTGAAATAGCCACAATATATACTGTATATATCCTGCATCACCAAGGAGGAGTGAAGGGAGGAAATCATCGGGCGGAGGAGCCACTGAAATAGCCACAATATATACTGTATATATCCTGCATCACCAAGGAGGAGTGAAGGGAGGAAATCACCGGGCGGAGGAGCCACTGAAATATCCACAATATATACTGTATATATCCTGTATCACCAAGGAGGAGTGAAGGGAGGAAATCATCGGGCGGAGGAGCCACTGAAATAGCCACAATATATACTGTGTATATCCTGCATCACCAAGGAGGAGTGAAGGGAGGAAATCATCGGGCGGAGGAGCCACTGAAATAGCCACAATATATACTGTATATATCCTGCATCACCAAGGAGGAGTGAAGGAAGGAAATCACCGGGCGGAGGAGCCACTGAAATAGCCACAATATATACTGTATATATCCTGCATCACCAAGGAGGATTGAAGGGAGGAAATCACCGGGCGGAGGAGCCACTGAAATAGCCACAATATATACTGTCTATATCCTGCATCACCAAGGAGGAGTGAAGGGAGGAAATCACCGGGCGGAGGAGCCACTGAAATAACCACAATATATACTGTATATATCCTGCATCACCAAGGAGGAGTGAAGGGAGGAAATCACCGGGCGGAGGAGCCACTGAAATAGACACAATATATACTGTATATATCCTGCATCACCAAGGAGGATTGAAGGGAGGAAATCACCAGGCGGAGGAGCCACTGAAATAACCACAATATATACTGTATATATCCTGCATCACCAAGGAGGAGTGAAGGGAGGAAATCACCGGGCGGAGGAGCCACTGAAATATCCACAATATATACTGTATATATCCTGTATCACCAAGGAGGAGTGAAGGGAGGAAATCATCGGGCGGAGGAGCCACTGAAATAGCCACAATATATACTGTGTATATCCTGCATCACCAAGGAGGAGTGAAGGGAGGAAATCATCGGGCGGAGGAGCCACTGAAATAGCCACAATATATACTGTATATATCCTGCATCACCAAGGAGGAGTGAAGGAAGGAAATCACCGGGCGGAGGAGCCACTGAAATAGCCACAATATATACTGTATATATCCTGCATCACCAAGGAGGATTGAAGGGAGGAAATCACCAGGCGGAGGAGCCACTGAAATAACCACAATATATACTGTATATATCCTGCATCACCAAGGAGGAGTGAAGGGAGGAAATCACCGGGCGGAGGAGCCACTGAAATATCCACAATATATACTGTATATATCCTGCAACACCAAGGAGGAGTGAAGGGAGGAAATCACCGGGCGGAGGAGCCACTGAAATATCCACAATATATACTGTATATATCCTGCAACACCAAGGAGGATTGAAGGGAGGAAATCATCGGGCAGAGGAGCCACTGAAATAACCACAATATATACTGTATATATCCTACATCACCAAGGAGGAGTGAAGGGAGGAAATCACCGGGCGGAGGAGTCACTGAAATAACCACAATATATACTGTATATATCCTGCATCACCAAGGAGGAGTGAAGGGAGGAAATCATCGGGCGGAGGAGCCACTGAAATATCCACAATATATACTGTATATATCCTGCATCACCAAGGAGGAGTGAAGGGAGGAAATCACCGGGCGGAGGAGCCACTGAAATAGCCACAATATATACTGTATATATCCTGCATCACCAGGGAGGAGTGAAGGGAGGAAATCACCGGGCGGAGGAGCCACTGAAATAGCCACAATATATACTGTATATATCCTGCATCACCAAGGAGGAGTGAAGGGAGGAAATCACCAGGCGGAGGAGCCACTGAAATAGCCACAATATATACTGTATATATCCTGCAACACCAAGGAGGAGTGAAGGGAGGATATCACCGGGCGGAGGAGCCACTGAAATAATCACAATATATACTGTATATATCCTGCATCACCAAGGAGGAGTGAAGGGAGGAAATCATCGGGCGGAGGAGCTACTGAAATAACTACAATATATACTGTATATATCCTGCATCACCAAGGAGGAGTGAAGGGAGGAAATCACCGGGCGGAGGAGCCACTGAAATATCCACAATATATACTGTATATATCCTGCAACACCAAGGAGGAGTGAAGGGAGGAAATCACCGGGCGGAGGAGCCACTGAAATATCCACAATATATACTGTATATATCCTGCAACACCAAGGAGGATTGAAGGGAGGAAATCATCGGGCAGAGGAGCCACTGAAATAACCACAATATATACTGTATATATCCTACATCACCAAGGAGGAGTGAAGGGAGGAAATCACCGGGCGGAGGAGTCACTGAAATAACCACAATATATACTGTATATATCCTGCATCACCAAGGAGGAGTGAAGGGAGGAAATCATCGGGCGGAGGAGCCACTGAAATATCCACAATATATACTGTATATATCCTGCATCACCAAGGAGGAGTGAAGGGAGGAAATCACCGGGCGGAGGAGCCACTGAAATAGCCACAATATATACTGTATATATCCTGCATCACCAGGGAGGAGTGAAGGGAGGAAATCACCGGGCGGAGGAGCCACTGAAATAGCCACAATATATACTGTATATATCCTGCATCACCAAGGAGGAGTGAAGGGAGGAAATCACCAGGCGGAGGAGCCACTGAAATAGCCACAATATATACTGTATATATCCTGCAACACCAAGGAGGAGTGAAGGGAGGATATCACCGGGCGGAGGAGCCACTGAAATAATCACAATATATACTGTATATATCCTGCATCACCAAGGAGGAGTGAAGGGAGGAAATCATCGGGCGGAGGAGCCACTGAAATAGCCACAATATATACTGTATATATCCTACATCACCAGGGAGGAGTGAAGGGAGGAAATCATCGGGCGGAGGAGCCACTGAAATAGACACAATATATACTGTATATATCCTGCATGACCAAGGAGGAGTGAAGGGAGGAAATCACCGGGCGGAGGAGCCACTGAAATAACCACAATATATACTGTATATATCCTGCATCACCAGGGAGGAGTGAAGGGAGGAAATCACCGGGCGGAGGAGCCACTGAAATAACCACAATATATACTGTATATATCCTGCATCACCAAGGAGGAGTGAAGGGAGGAAATCATCGGGCGGAGGAGCCACTGAAATAGCCACAATATATACTGTATATATCCTGCATCACCAAGGAGGAGTGAAGGGAGGAAATCATCGGGCGGAGGAGCCACTGAAATAGCCACAATATATACTGTATATATCCTACATCACCAAGGAGGAGTGAAGGGAGGAAATCATCGGGCGGAGGAGCCACTGAAATAGACACAATATATACTGTATATATCCTGCATGACCAAGGAGGAGTGAAGGGAGGAAATCACCGGGCGGAGGAGTCACTGAAATAACCACAATATATACTGTATATATCCTGCATCACCAAGGAGGAGTGAAGGGAGGAAATCATCGGGCGGAGGAGCCACTGAAATAGCCACAATGTATACTGTATATATCCTGCATCACCAGGGAGGAGTGAAGGGAGGAAATCACCGGGCGGAGGAGCCAGTGAAATAACTACAATATATACTGTATATATCCTGCATCACCAAGGAGGAGTGAAGGGAGGAAATCACCAGGCGGAGGAGCCACTGAAATAGCCACAATATATACTGTATATATCCTGCAACACCAAGGAGGAGTGAAGGGAGGATATCACCGGGCGGAGGAGCCACTGAAATAATCACAATATATACTGTATATATCCTGCATCACCAAGGAGGAGTGAAGGGAGGAAATCATCGGGCGGAGGAGCCACTGAAATAGCCACAATATATACTGTATATATCCTACATCACCAAAGAGGAGTGAAGGGAGGAAATCATCGGGCGGAGGAGCCACTGAAATAGACACAATATATACTGTATATATCCTGCATGACCAAGGAGGAGTGAAGGGAGGAAATCACCGGGCGGAGGAGCCACTGAAATAACCACAATATATACTGTATATATCCTGCATCACCAAGGAGGAGTGAAGGGAGGAAATCACCGGGCGGAGGAGCCACTGAAATAGACACAATATATACTGTATATATCCTGCAACACCAAGGAGGAGTGAAGGGAGGAAATCACCGGGCGGAGGAGCCACTGAAATAACCACAATATATACTGTATATATCCTGCATCACCAAGGAGGAGTGAAGGGAGGAAATCACCGGGCGGAGGAGCCACTGAAATATCCACAATATATACTGTATATATCCTGCATCACCAAGGAGGAGTGAAGGGAGGAAATCACCGGGCGGAGGAGCCACTGAAATATCCACAATATATACTGTATATATCCTGCATCACCAAGGAGGAGTGAAGGGAGGAAATCACCCGGCGGAGGAGCCACTGAAATAACCACAATATATACTGTATATATCCTGCATCACCAGGGAGGAGTGAAGAGAGGAAATCACCGGGCGGAGGAGCCACTGAAATAACCATAATATATACTGTATATATCCTGCATCACCAAGGAGGAGTGAAGGGAGGAAATCACTGGACGGAGGAGCCACTGAAATAACCACAATATATACTGTATATATCCTGCATCACCAAGGAGGAGTGAAGGGAGGAAATCACCGGGCGGAGGAGCCACTGAAATAACCACAATATATACTGTATATATCCTGCATCACCAAGGAGGAGTGAAGGGAGGAAATCACCGGGCGGAGGAGCCACTGAAATATCCACAATATATACTGTATATATCCTGCATCACCAAGGAGGAGTGAAGGGAGGAAATCACCGGACGGAGGAGCCACTGAAATAACCACAATATATACTGTATATATCCTGCATCACCAGGGAGGAGTGAAGAGAGGAAATCACCGGGCGGAGGAGCCACTGAAATAACCACAATATATACTGTATATATCCTGCATCACCAGGGAGGAGTGAAGGGAGGAAATCACCGGGCGGAGGAGCCACTGAAATAACCACAATATATACTGTATATATCCTGCATCACCAAGGAGGATTGAAGGGAGGAAATCACCGGGCGGAGGAGCCACTGAAATAGCCATAATATATACTGTATATATCCTGCATCACCAGGGAGGAGTGAAGGGAGGAAATCACCGGGCGGAGGAGCCACTGAAATAACCACAATATATACTGTATATATCCTGCATCACCAAGGAGGATTGAAGGGAGGAAATCACCGGGCAGAGGAGCCACTGAAATAACCATAATATATACTGTATATATCCTGCATCACCAAGGAGGAGTGAAGGGAGGAAATCACCGGGCGGAGGAGCCACTGAAATAACCACAATATATACTGTATATATCCTGCATCACCAGGGAGGAGTGAAGGTAGGAAATCACCGGACGGAGGAGCCACTGAAATAACCACAATATATACTGTGTATATCCTGCATCACCAAGGAGGAGTGAAGGGAGGAAATCACCGGACGGAGGAGCCACTGAAATAACCACAATATATACTGTATATATCCTGCATCACCAAGGAGGAGTGAAGGGAGGAAATCACCGGGCGGAGGAGCCACTGAAATAACCACAATATATACTGTATATATCCTGCATCACCAAGGAGGAGTGAAGGGAGGAAATCATCGGGCGGAGGAGCCACTGAAATAACCATAATATATACTGTATATATCCTGCATCACCAAGGAGGAGTGAAGGGAGGAAATCACCGGACGGAGGAGCCACTGAAATAACCACAATATATACTGTATATATCCTGCATCACCAAGGAGGAGCGAAGGGAGGAAATCACCGGGCGGAGGAGCCACTGAAATAGCCACAATATATACTGTATATATCCTGCATCACCAAGGAGGAGTGAAGGGAGGAAATCATCGGGCGGAGGAGCCACTGAAATAACCATAATATATACTGTATATATCCTGCATCACCAAGGAGGAGTGAAGGGAGGAAATCACCGGACGGAGGAGCCACTGAAATAACCACAATATATACTGTATATATCCTGCATCACCAAGGAGGAGTGAAGGGAGGAAATCACCGGGCGGAGGAGCCACTGAAATAACCATAATATATACTGTATATATCCTGCATCACCAAGGAGGAGTGAAGGGAGGAAATCACCGGACGGAGGAGCCACTGAAATAACCATAATATATACTGTATATATCCTGCATCACCAAGGAGGATTGAAGGGAGGAAATCACCGGACGGAGGAGACACTGAAATAACCATAATATATACTGTATATGTCCTGCATCACCAAGGAGGAGTGAAGGGAGGAAATCACCGGACGGAGGAGCCACTGAAATAACCATAATATATACTGTATATATCCTGCATCACCAAGGAGGATTGAAGGGAGGAAATCACCGGACGGAGGAGCCACTGAAATAACCACAATATATACTGTATATATCCTGCATCACCAGGGAGGAGTGAAGGGAGGAAATCACCGGACGGAGGAGCCACTGAAATAACCATAATATATACTGTATATATCCTGCATCACCAAGGAGGAGTGAAGGGAGGAAATCACCGGACGGAGGAGCCACTGAAATAACCATAATATATACTGTATATATCCTGCATCACCAGGGAGGAGTGAAGGGAGGAAATCACCGGACGGAGGAGCCACTGAAATAACCACAATATATACTGTATATATCCTGCATCACCAAGGAGGAGTGAAGGGAGGAAATCACCGGACGGAGGAGCCAATGAAATATCCACAATATATACTGTATATATCCTGCATCACCAAGGAGGAGTGAAGGGAGGAAATCACCGGACGGAGGAGCCACTGAAATAACCACAATATATACTGTATATATCCTGCATCACCAAGGAGGAGTGAAGGGAGGAAATCACCGGACGAAGGAGTCACTGAAATAACCACAATATATACTGTATATATCCTGCATCACCAAGGAGGAGTGAAGGGAGGAAATCACCGGGCGGAGGAGCCACTGAAATAACCACAATATATACTGTATATATCCTGCATCACCAGGGAGGAGTGAAGGGAGGAAATCACCGGGCGGAGGAGCCACTGAAATAACCACAATATATACTGTATATATCCTGCATCACCAAGGAGGAGTGAAGGGAGGAAATCACCGGACGGAGGAGCCACTGAAATAACCACAATATATACTGTATATATCCTGCATCACCAGGGAGGAGTGAAGGGAGGAAATCACCGGGCGGAGGAGCCACTGAAATAACCACAATATATACTGTGTATATCCTGCATCACCAAGGAGGAGTGAAGGGAGGAAATCATCGGGCGGAGGAGCCACTGAAATAACCACAATATATACTGTATATATCCTGCATCACCAAGGAGGAGTGAAGGGAGGAAATCACCGGGCGGAGGAGCCACTGAAATAACCACAATATATACTGTATATATCCTGCATCACCAAGGAGGAGTGAAGGGAGGAAATCACCGGGCGGAGGAGCCACTGAAATAACCACAATATATACTGTATATATCCTGCATCACCAGGGAGGAGTGAAGGGAGGAAATCACCGGGCGGAGGAGCCACTGAAATAACCACAATATATACTGTATATATCCTGCATCACCAAGGAGGAGTGAAGGGAGGAAATCACCGGACGGAGGAGCCACTGAAATAACCACAATATATACTGTATATATCCTGCATCACCAAGGAGGAGTGAAGGGAGGAAATCACCGGGCGGAGGAGCCACTGAAATAGCCACAATATATACTGTGTATATCCTGCATCACTAAGGAGGAGTGAAGGGAGGAAATCACCGGGCGGAGGAGCCACTGAAATAACCACAATATATACTGTATATATCCTGCATCACCAAGGAGGAGTGAAGGGAGGAAATCACCGGACGGAGGAGCCACTGAAATAACCACAATATATACTGTATATATCCTGCATCACCAAGGAGGAGTGAAGGGAGGAAATCACCGGACGGAGGAGCCACTGAAATAACCACAATATATACTGTATATATCCTGCATCACCAAGGAGGAGTGAAGGGAGGAAATCACCGGGCGGAGGAGCCACTGAAATAGCCACAATATATACTGTATATATCCTGCATCACCAGGGAGGAGTGAAGGGAGGAAATCACCGGGCGGAGGAGCCACTGAAATAACCACAATATATACTGTATATATCCTGCATCACCAAGGAGGAGTGAAGGGAGGAAATCACCGGACGGAGGAGCCACTGAAATAACCACAATATATACTGTATATATCCTGCATCACCAGGGAGGAGTGAAGGGAGGAAATCACCGGGCGGAGGAGCCACTGAAATAACCACAATATATACTGTATATATCCTGCATCACCAAGGAGGAGTGAAGGGAGGAAATCATCGGGCGGAGGAGCCACTGAAATATCCACAATATATACTGTATATATCCTGCATCACCAAGGAGGAGTGAAGGGAGGAAATCACCGGACGGAGGAGCCACTGAAATATCCACAATATATACTGTATATATCCTGCATCACCAAGGAGGATTGAAGGGAGGAAATCACCGGGCGGAGGAGCCACTGAAATAGCCACAATATATACTGTGTATATCCTGCATCACCAAGGAGGAGTGAAGGGAGGAAATCACCGGACGGAGGAGCCACTGAAATAACCACAATATATACTGTATATATCCTGCATCACCAAGGAGGAGTGAAGGGAGGAAATCACCGGGCGGAGGAGCCACTGAAATATCCACAATATATACTGTATATATCCTGCATCACCAAGGAGGAGTGAAGGGAGGAAATCACCGGGCGGAGGAGCCACTGAAATAGCCACAATATATACTGTGTATATCCTGCATCACCAAGGAGGAGTGAAGGGAGGAAATCACCGGACGGAGGAGCCACTGAAATAACCACAATATATACTGTATATATCCTGCATCACCAAGGAGGAGTGAAGGGAGGAAATCACCGGACGGAGGAGCCACTGAAATATCCACAATATATACTGTATATATCCTGCATCACCAAGGAGGAGTGAAGGGAGGAAATCACCGGGCGGAGGAGCCACTGAAATAACCACAATATATACTGTATATATCCTGCATCACCAAGGAGGAGTGAAGGGAGGAAATCACCGGGCGGAGGAGCCACTGAAATAACCACAATATATACTGTATATATCCTGCATCACCAAGGAGGAGTGAAGGGAGGAAATCACCGGACGGAGGAGCCACTGAAATAACCACAATATATACTGTATATATCCTGCATCACCAGGGAGGAGTGAAGGGAGGAAATCACCGGGCGGAGGAGCCACTGAAATAACCACAATATATACTGTATATATCCTGCATCACCAAGGAGGAGTGAAGGGAGGAAATCATCGGGCGGAGGAGCCACTGAAATATCCACAATATATACTGTATATATCCTGCATCACCAAGGAGGAGTGAAGGGAGGAAATCACCGGGCGGAGGAGCCACTGAAATAGCCACAATATATACTGTCTATATCCTGCATCACCAAGGAGGAGTGAAGGGAGGAAATCACCGGACGGAGGAGCCACTGAAATATCCACAATATATACTGTATATATCCTGCATCACCAAGGAGGAGTGAAGGGAGGAAATCACCGGGCGGAGGAGCCACTGAAATAGCCACAATATATACTGTGTATATCCTGCATCACCAAGGAGGAGTGAAGGGAGGAAATCACCGGGCGGAGGAGCCACTGAAATAACCACAATATATACTGTATATATCCTGCATCACCAAGGAGGAGTGAAGGGAGGAAATCACCGGACGGAGGAGCCACTGAAATAACCACAATATATACTGTATATATCCTGCATCACCAGGGAGGAGTGAAGGGAGGAAATCACCGGGCGGAGGAGCCACTGAAATAACCACAATATATACTGTATATATCCTGCATCACCAAGGAGGAGTGAAGGGAGGAAATCATCGGGCGGAGGAGCCACTGAAATATCCACAATATATACTGTATATATCCTGCATCACCAAGGAGGAGTGAAGGGAGGAAATCACCGGACGGAGGAGCCACTGAAATAGCCACAATATATACTGTGTATATCCTGCATCACCAAGGAGGAGTGAAGGAAGGATATCACCGGGCGGAGGAGCCACTGAAATAATCACAATATATACTGTATATATCCTGCATCACCAAGGAGGAGTGAAGGGAGGAAATCATCGGGCGGAGGAGCCACTGAAATAGCCACAATATATACTGTATATATCCTGCATCACCAAGGAGGAGTGAAGGGAGGAAATCACCGGGCGGAGGAGCCACTGAAATAGCCACAATATATACTGTATATATCCTGCATCACCAAGGAGGAGTGAAGGGAGGAAATCACCGGGCGGAGGAGCCACTGAAATAATCACAATATATACTGTATATATCCTGCATCACCAAGGAGGAGTGAAGGGAGGAAATCACCAGGCGGAGGAGCCACTGAAATAGCCACAATATATACTGTATATATCCTGCAACACCAAGGAGGAGTGAAGGGAGGATATCACCGGGCGGAGGAGCCACTGAAATAATCACAATATATACTGTATATATCCTGCATCACCAAGGAGGAGTGAAGGGAGGAAATCACCGGGCGGAGGAGCCACTGAAATAATCACAATATATACTGTATATATCCTGCATCACCAGGGAGGAGTGAAGGGAGGAAATCATCGGGCGGAGGAGCCACTGAAATAGACACAATATATACTGTATATATCCTGCATGACCAAGGAGGAGTGAAGGGAGGAAATCACCGGGCGGAGGAGCCACTGAAATAGCCACAATATATACTGTATATATCCTACATCACCAAGGAGGAGTGAAGGGAGGAAATCACCGGGCGGAGGAGCCACTGAAATAATCACAATATATACTGTATATATCCTGCATCACCAGGGAGGAGTGAAGGGAGGAAATCATCGGGCGGAGGAGCCACTGAAATAGACACAATATATACTGTATATATCCTGCATCACCAAGGAGGAGTGAAGGGAGGAAATCACCGGGCGGAGGAGCCACTGAAATAACCACAATATATACTGTATATATCCTGCATCACCAAGGAGGAGTGAAGGGAGGAAATCATCGGGCGGAGGAGCCACTGAAATAGACACAATATATACTGTATATATCCTGCATGACCAAGGAGGAGTGAAGGGAGGAAATCACCGGGCGGAGGAGCCACTGAAATAACCACAATATATACTGTATATATCCTGCATCACCAAGGAGGAGTGAAGGGAGGAAATCACCGGGCGGAGGAGCCACTGAAATAGACACAATATATACTGTATATATCCTGCAACACCAAGGAGGAGTGAAGGGAGGAAATCACCGGGCGGAGGAGCCACTGAAATAACCATAATATATACTGTATATATCCTGCATCACCAAGGAGGAGTGAAGGGAGGAAATCACCGGGCTGAGGAGCCACTGAAATAACCACAATATATACTGTATATATCCTGCATCACCAAGGAGGAGTGAAGGGAGGAAATCACCGGGCGGAGGAGCCACTGAAATAACCATAATATATACTGTATATATCCTGCATCACCAAGGAGGAGTGAAGGGAGGAAATCACCGGGCGGAGGAGCCACTGAAATAACCACAATATATACTGTATATATCCTGCAACACCAGGGAGGAGTGAAGGGAGGAAATCACCGGGCGGAGGAGCCACTGAAATAACCACAATATATACTGTCTATATCCTGCATCACCAAGGAGGAGTGAAGGGAGGAAATCACCGGGCGGAGGAGCCACTGAAATAACCACAATATATACTCTATACAGTTGACACCCCTGCAATTCTGTCAGATAATACTCAGTTTCTTCCTGAAAATGATTGCAAACACAAATTCTTTGGTATTATTATCTTCATTTAATTTGTCTTAAATGAAAAAACACAAAAAGAATTGTCCTAAAGCCAAATTGGATATAATTCCACACCAAACATAAAAAAGAGGGTGGACAAAAGTATTGGCACTGTTCGAAAAATCATGTGATGCTTCTCTAATTTGTGTAATTAACAGCACCTGTAACTTACCTGTTGCACCTAACAGGTGTTGGCAATAACTAAATCACACTTGCAGCCAGTTGACATGGATTAAAGTTGACTCAACCTCTGTCCTGTGTCCTTGTGTGTACCACATTGAGCATGGAGAAAAGAAAGAAGACCAAAGAACTGTCTGAGGTCTTGAGAAACCAAATTGTGAGGAAGCATGAGCAATCTCAAGGCTACAAGTCCATCTCCAAAGACCTGATTGTTCCTGTGTCTACCGTGCGCAGTGTCATCAAGAAGTGTAAAGCCCATGGCACTGTGGCTAACCTCCCTAGATGTGGACGGAAAAGAAAAATTGACAAGAGATTTCAACGCAAGATTGTGCGGATGTTGGATAAAGAACCTCGACTAACATCCAAACAAGTTCAAGCTGCCCTGCAGTCCGAGGGTACAACAGTGTCAACCCGTACTATCCGTCGGCGTCTGAATGAAAAGGGACTCTATGGTAGGAGACCCAGGAAGACCCCACTTCTTACCCCGAGACATAAAAAAGCCAGGCTGGAGTTTGCCAAAACTTACCTGAAAAAGCCTAAAACGTTTTGGAAGAATGTTCTCTGGTCAGATGAGACAAAAGTAGAGCTTTTTGGGCAAAGGCATCAACACAGAGTTTACAGGAGAAAAAAAGCATTCAAAGAAAAGAACACGATCCCTACAGTCAAACATGGAGGAGGTTCCCTGATGTTTTGGGGTTGCTTTGCTGCCTCTGGCACTGGACTGCTTGACCGTGTGCATGGCATTATGAAGTCTGAAGACTACCAACAAATTTTGCAGCATAATGTAGGGCCCATTGTGAGAAAGCTGGGTCTCCCTCAGAGGTCATTGGTCTTCCAGCAGGACAATGACCCAAAACACACTTCAAAAAGCACTAGAAAATGGTTTGAGAGAAAGCACTGGAGACTTCTAAGGTGGCCAGCAATGAGTCCAGACCTGAATCCCATAGAACACCTGTGGAGAGATCTAAAAATGGCAGTTTGGAGAAAGCACCCTTCAAATATCAGGGACCTGGAGCAGTTTGCCAAAGAAGAATGGTCTAAAATTCCAGCAGAGCATTGTAAGAAACTCATTGATGGTTACCGGAAGCGGTTGGTCGCAGTTATTTTGGCTAAAGGTTGTGCAACCAAGTATTAGGCTGAGGGTGCCAATACTTTTGTCTGGCCCATTTTTGGAGTTTTGTGTGAAATGATCAATGTTTTGCTTTTTGCTTCATTCTCTTTTGTGTTTTTTTCATTTAACACAAATTAAATGAAGATAATAATACCAAAGAATTTGTGATTGCAATCATTTTCAGGAAGAAACTAAGTATTATCTGACAAAATTGCAGGGGTGTCAATACTTTTGGCCACAACTGTATATCCTGCATCACCAAGGAGGAGTGAAGGGAGGAAATCACCGGGCGGAGGAGCCACTGATCTGCAAATGGTGAAAAATGGAAACAACATTTTCCAAACCTCTGAATTTCTCCTGTCCAGAGTCTGAGCTTCGTGCAGAAATCCCGGCACCTTCGACCTCGGCTGCTGTCACTGAGGTCATTAGTGGTCGTCTGAGGAAGGTTCTGCCGCTGATTGTACAAATCATCAGGATCCGCTGCCGAAAGCCACTATGTTTTCATAAACCAATGAAGTCCCTGATGTGCCCAATGGAGACAAGTCCCGAAACTCTGCCAGCAGCTACTGTGTAATCACTGACCAATGAAGTCCCGGATGTGCCCAATGGAGAGAAGTCCAGAGACAGTGCCGTCAGCTCCGGTATAATCAGCGACCAATGACGTCCCCGATGGAGACAAGTGCTGGTGCTGTGTGTTCATCATGCTATGTGGGGGTGGTCATGGGAGCCATCATACTGTGTGTGGGGCGGTGTGTTCATTATACTGTGTGTAGGTGTCTGTGTGGGGAATATTGTGATATACAATGTCTGTGAAGTATGAGGTTTTGTCTGTAAAAGATGTTTCTAGAAATCCTCCATTCTATGACAATGTAGACTGTCAGCTTTGCAGCAGCACCCGCAAGCCCCCTTCTCTTCACACACACCAGTGTCTTCATGTGCAGAGCTCTGTGAAACTTGAAGCCAGCTATTTCCTGTGAGCTAGGAATGTTAATTAGCTAAGTGGAAAAAATGTTCCTTTGTTTAAGACCTGTGACTGAGTAAAACTATCAGATACTGCATTGCAAAAACCATACATGACAGAAATAACAATCATATTTTTGTGATCTGAGCGGTCCCAGTTTCGCTGCGGTGGCTTTTGCGAAGTCCTCGGACATCCAGAGACTGAGATATGGGTTGCGCCCAAATGCAGGGCCCTATCTTGTGCATTCTTGATGTTTTCTTGATGGGCTCATTATGCTGGGAAACATGATACCACTGGTGAGTTCATACTAGCTTCCCCCATAAAGTTATGGTTATTCTAAAGTTTGTAGCCAGATCATAACTTGAAGAGGGAGAGGTGGGACCTCTCCAGACCGCCCCCTTCATGAGGTCACAAACCCTAGTTTATGGGCATGCCCTATGATATCCCAGTCAGTTGGAGCTGAGTTTTGATGCTGAACAGACCTAACCCCAATGTCTTGGGACATCTGGCCCCTCCCCCTCCCAGCCGCATGGTCTGCCTGAAGAACAATATGCAACCGTGAGTGTAATTTCTTTCTGCCTTTAATCCCTTTATGTTATATTTGTATTGTACATATTTTATGCCTCAACTTTATAGCAACTTTTTATCTTTATAACCACTGCCCTTTTGGGAATAAATCGTAAAGTTATCAGTTCGTCTCCATGCTCTAAGAAATGGACTATACGGCTTTATTAGATAATTACGCTACTGTTCGGGTTGGCTATCCCTCCCTTGAGTCTATAACTTAAGCGGAGAAACCAGGAGCTGGTGGCAGCGCGTTGTGTACTGTTGTTGCGGCTAGTTGGCAGTCCAGAAGGGTCTTATATTGCTGAATGAGGGGCTGCGGCCACAGCATTGATAATTCCCTCACTGCAGTAGCCTAACTGCCGGTTCACAACAAGCAGCCCGTACGGCGACTAATTATCCTAGGTGCAGTTCCCTGACTGACCTGAGGGTAAGGGGTCGCCGGAGAGCTGCGAGTTCCAAAGTGGAACTGAAAAAGTGGGATATACATAAATCCCCGCAGTTCATAGAAGGTTATAGCAGTGGTGGGGCACCCAAAATACCCCCCCTGCGGCAAATTGTTAGAGCGAGATTAGCTTGCTGGATATTTTTGTCACATGGTGCCAGTGGTGGGATAACTAAGATAAGACCCCACTGTGCATGTGATAGCTGTGTGCCGGCAGTGCGTCGCGTCCCTCCGTCCGCTGATACACCCGTGTCAGTGGTGGGACTGTGACATAGTGGTGACACAGGGTCCGCTGTCCGTCACGTTTTGGTGGCAGCGG
This sequence comes from Dendrobates tinctorius, assembly GCF_039654945.1. Taxonomy (NCBI): domain Eukaryota; kingdom Metazoa; phylum Chordata; class Amphibia; order Anura; family Dendrobatidae; genus Dendrobates; species Dendrobates tinctorius. The sequence continues at coordinate 4,510,534 of NW_027361899.1, read as the reverse complement.
GACCCCCGTTCATCACGTATTGGCGAACAGCGGCGGGCTGTTCGTCACAAATATACTTTGGGGCCAATTATTATTTTTAGTGGTCCTATTTTGTGGCACACAGCGTTTTTTTTGCAGTTTTTCCCATGGATTTGCCAAAAAATCCGCGGGTAAAACGCGAAAAAGAAGCTTCCCATTCATTTCTATGCATTTAGCACTCTTTGTGCACATTGATGCTTTTATTACCGCGAAAAAACCACATCACGGTAAAAAATGCAGCATGCTCATTAATTTCGCCTTTTTTCCCACGTTTCTGGCTAGTTCAATACGTTTTGAAAACGCACCGGAAAAAACGCATCAAAACCGCGCAAAAACCTCAACGAAAATGCGCGGAAAACGCAAAGACAAAAAAGGCGCGGTTTCTGGGAAAGGAGTCAGGTTTTTGAGCAGAAATTTACTGCTACGTGTGCACATAGCCTTACAGTGATAGAGACACATACAACAGCAGTGGCTCAGTTTTTGGATGAGGCGTTTGCGCAGGTCGGGAATAGATTGAAATGTGAGATACGATACAAGATCTCAGATACAGATACCATAGTATGCAAAATAGTCCTGGGTTTGTCAACCGGGACCAATATGGGTATATACTCTATGGAGCTCCCAAATAACATTAAAATACGAAGATATGGAGTATATCAACCACCAAACAAATGCATAATGATTAAAAAGGTATGAATTTAATAACAAAAATAAATCATGACAAACAATCACATGTATCACAGGTCAAAAACAGAGCTGAGTCCAGCTAACGGTGCACCAGTAAGAAGTGGTGCGACATCACATACATTAAACACGAGGAAGACAATCACAGAGCCAGCCTTATAATCAGAACCCCCTACAAACGTATATATGAATGTAAAGTGACAGTGAAGAAGTTTCTATTGGGCGGTGGCAGTCATAAGGCTTTTTTTTAGGTCAGTGACCATTCATTTACAAAACCTACGTAGCAAAGGAGCTAGTATTCCCATTAATGGCTCTTACCAATAGCCATGCCCATGGGGCTGCTCACAGGTGACTTTTCCCCTTGCTGAACCCCTAGATGCGTCACTGTTCCCTCATGGAGGCCACTTCATGGCGTTAGAATTATTGTAGGTGTTTTGATTGATTTGTGGGTTGATGGCTTGATTGAGATGTCTTGGAGCCGCAGTAATGTAAATGCAGAGAACTGTCCTATGTCGTAGCACTATCCTTGTAGCAGCATATCGTAGTGATACGGTACATTTCTACAGATGACGCCCCTGTCCTGTTAAGAGACAACATGGGGCAGATGTAAATCTTAGCTTCGGGCCATAGAACTGATGCTCCATCAGAACTCAGAGGAACGTGACTCCCACTCTCTCCAGCTGTCCACGCTCCTTTCATGTCACCAAACAACTGACAGCCATAGTCAGCACTTTGCGAGCTGTGAAATGTGGAGAAGAATTCCCGCCGCAGGGGAAACTATATACAGAAACCTGGAAATCCACAGCTCAGGATAAGAACCTGGTCCGATATCATAACGTACCACAGTGCAACATGGATCTGATGGACCAAATCATAGAAAAAGATGGTGGCCAGGGCCATAACATGAGGCTACATGAGTCCAGGCACAAGACAGGAACATGGCGTTGCTGTGGTCTCCAGGAAGACAGTAAGGCAATATCACCATAGGATTTTAGGCACATCACAATGAACTCTACTATGGAATAAAACTGCAACTTTTCAGGAAAGTTATATGGAAATTTGAATACAAGGCTCCAGGAACATAGAGGTGCTATGGATTATATATGTGAGGGGGCTAGATGACTTCAGGAATACTATAGGGGAATTTTTAACATATGGTTCCAGGAACTGTCCTGTTACTCACCTGTCCTGGCTCAAGTGTCGGATCTTGCTCCCTTCTCATATTTTTAGTTCCCTCTGCACTAAGCTTTACCAGGTCACTCTGGTAATTCAGTAAATACATTTGATGTCATCATGCAAAGCCTTTTAAGGCCTGTTTCACACATCAGTTTTTTCAAATCAGTCAAAATCAGCCAAAAAGTGAAAATGGTGGATCCGCTAAAAATGTGTAAAAACAGATGCAAGCGGATGGTATGGATCTGTTTTTTGATGGATCCGCTATACGGATTTGTGTACGGATCCATCAAAAAATGGATCCGTACCATCCGCTGACATCCGTTTTTGCCTTCCGTTGGGTCCGTTTTCTGATGGATCCGGTTTTACACACCCTCCAAATGGGATACTCCCACATATGATTGGCTCTTGGAAAATGCTCCCAAATGTGATTGGATCCTGGAAACTAGGGAAAACTATATCTAGGGTGTTGTAAAACAATATCTTTGAAAGGTTGTAGAGCTAGTGGCAGACCAAAGGGTTAAATCAACCACTAAAGTAACTTAGCTTTGCTCTGTTGCTATGCTCCCAGCAACAGAGTACGGCACCCGAATTCAGCTTCACCTGAAGCCATACACCAGAGCTCTGACGGAGCTCCAGCTTGGTCGGTCTCCCTAGAGCAAGTGTATAACCAACAGTGATTACCAGCACCTGAACTCCTTTTATAGGAAGGAGGGGGAGAAGTCACCACCTGCATAAATAATTAATCACATGCAGTTTCCATGCAGTAACCCCGGTGGCCACCGGGGGCAAAAACTCATATTAACCCCGATGACCGAAAAGGAAAAAAGTTTTAGATAGGAGGCGATCCAGATCTGACAGATCCAAAAAATGGATCATGACAGTATGAATGTGAGTTTCTGTATGTGCTAAACTTACACTCTGCGCGCCACCTCCTTGCATTTCTCCACCCTGCATGTCTCCTCCTGCAAGGTCCTCATATTCAGCTTCCTGTGAAAACAGAATACACGCATATAGGGTTACAAAAAAATTTAACAGTAAAATAAGATAAAAAAAAACATTATTTATATTACCTCAGTTCGCTGATGATGTGAGGGGGAGCTCCCAAAAGAAGACATTATTTGGTCTGCTGCGGCCTGGTGGGTCTGCTACGGTACTTCTGAAAAGGATCTGCAAGTATAAAAACACTTGTTAAGCTACTATACAAAGGATAATAAAAGCTTTCAGGCATTTATGCTTACTGTGAAAACTGAAGTTTTTTGTATGCTGCTCTGCTGCGGTCTGGCTGCTCTGCGGCGGTCTGGCGGGTGTGCTGCGGCCTGGCGGGTGTGCTGCGGCCTGGTGGGTCTGCTGCGGTACTTCCGAAACAGATCTGCAAGTATAAATATAATTTTAATAACAAAAAAAAAATCTTCATTGTTATTTAATGTGTGGAATTCCATGAAACTCTCACTGACAGTATACCCACATTTTTAAGTGTTTGCATGTGTGTAAATTCCCTGACAATCTCTCACTGAGACTTACTGTGATTGAATGAGTGTAATTCCCTCAAACTCTCACTGAGAGTATACCCAAGTGTTTGCATGTGTGTAAATTCCCTTACAATCTCTCACTTGAGAGTAACCACACTGTGATTGAATGTGTGTAATTCCCTGAAACTCTCACTGAGAGTATACCCAAGTGTTTGCATGTGTGTAAATTCTCTGACAATTTTTCGCTGAGAGTGTAACCACACTGTGATTGGATGTGTATAATTCCCTCAAACTCTCACTGAGAGTATACCCAAGTGTTTGTGTGTAAATTCCCTTAAAATCTCTCACTTGAGAGTATAACCACACTTGTATACCAAACACAAACACTTAATTTTACCTTTTTTGCACATAAGAATATTTTACCTGGTTTTAAAATAATACTACGGACAATTTTTATTGTTGAATCTATTTTTATTGAAAAACAATAGACAAAGGTAACATACAAGGCAGCAAACATTATATGTTGATAGACTTATCTATATAAACATGTATTATACATTTCTTACTTATATGCATTGGAACAGGTTTGAGAGTTGTCATTCCTCCCCAGATATCATCTGGCATATTGGTAGTATAGATGGACCAGCGTAAGCTGACAATAGTTACAGACATACACAACGACATCCTTACATGTATCAGCAAAGGTGTATTTCAGAAGAAGGATAAAAAGAGACAGAAAAGGAAGGGGAAAGAACAAAAAGGAAATTAGGGTGGGACACTTAGGGGGTAATAGTAAAAAAAAATAGGGGGGGGGAAACGGACACCAGTCCTCCGAGCCGACCTCGATATGGTTACTTATTCATTTCATATATACATTGATGCCGATATGAACTGGATCTTTTATTTATTTTTTCGACCGGACCCTGTGGTTATAGCTGTTTGGCAAGTGCGCGTGCGCTGTTCTCCCTGACTTCCATCGCTTCCGATAGCCCTCACACACTGACACGCAGGTTTTAGCTTGCGTGCCATTGAGGGTTGTGAGGAAGTACGACATAGGGGGCGGGTGCAAAGCGTCACGCGCCGATGTTTGCCAATTGGCCCCCACGGAGATCAGCCCTTTTTGATTTGTATAAACACCGGGCCGCCTCTCACCCTGGACACGCCCCTGGAAGAAGCAGGCGGCGAAACGCGCGTCGGGGTGAGAGGACGCCGCGAGCACAAGTCTCCATTCAGCGGTAAACACATTTTACTATACTGTTGTGAGTTCATTTTCCCCTCCGTCACTGAGGCCTGGTGAACTCCCTATTCTAGTGAAGGAAGGTAGTGAGCCTGATTATCAGACACCTGGGACTAATGAAGACGATTGGCTGAGTGGAGTCACTGACTGGATTTAAGGCAGCCTACGCCCTTTCTGCCCTGCGGGTGATTTCTCTGTGGACTCTTGGACACCAGTCTGATTCCTGCTCTCCTAAAGCTAAGTTTTCTGTTTTGCCTTTTGCATCTAAGATTTGTTTTTGTTTTTCTTGCTTTTTGGATTCTGCCACTCCCTGCTGGAGTGTGCAGTGTTCCGTGAGCTCTGTCTTCTGAAGGTACCTGAGTGCTGATTTAGTTTTTGAAGCTTAGTTGCTTCAGGGCCATTTTTATATCAGCTTGTTGGCTTTGTCTCTGATAGGGTTTTGGCAGATTGCAGACAGCAGCCTTCCTATCCGTTCCTATCTAGCTAGTTTTTGGGCCCCGTCTTTGCTCAGCCTGTCTTTCTGTCTGTGTCAGTGTTTTCATCTTGCTTCACCGTCATTATATGTGGGGGGCTGCCTATTGCTTTGGGGTCTGCTCTGGGGCAGTTAGATTTCCCCTTTCCTTCTTTAGGCCTATGTATCTCTCCGGCTGTGATCGAGGGGTCTAGGTCATCGTAGGAACCCCCCACGGCTACTGCTAGTTGTGTTGATAGGTTCAGGGGTCTGCAATCTGATAGTTGCCAACTTCTCTGGTTTTCAGGACTTAGCTAGCATTTCTGTTTTTGCCTCCTACGGTGACTCAATCATAACAGAATCACCCGCCCAACCGCAGATCCTGGGGTACTCAATAGCAGGAAAGAATTGTGTTTAAAAAAAAAAAAAAAGAAAAGTGTATATTCTTTCCTCTATAAATCCAACAATGTAGACCAGCTCACTCCTGTGAACCATCTGGAACCTCAGCTGACCTGGTTAACTCCGTTGTGCCCGGATCTGGATGTAGGAGTCCATCCATACAAATGTGAACAACGACAAAGCAAAGTCCAGCAATAACGTGAGCAATCCAGGATGCTGTTAAAAAATTTTTTCTTTTTATTTATAAATCCATTAAAATGCAATGGTCCAAGCAGTTCAAAACAGCAATAACGCAGGAAAGTAGTGCAGATAGGACTACTTCTTTCCTCTATATCTCTGAGGCCGTAGGGGGAATTTTTTTTTTCTCTCAATGGAGATAAAGCAAGTGTCTGATCGTGTGGAGCAGCTCGCTGCTGAAGTGCGAGGAATTTCCGCCTCTCTTGCTCGTTCACATGCTGTTGAACCAAAGATCCCCACACCTGATGTATTTTTTGGGGATCGATCTAAATTTTTGAGTTTCAAAAATAATTGTAAATTATTTTTTGCTTTGAAGCCTAACTCGTCAGGGAGCCCCGCGCAGCAGGTTAAAATTGTCATCTCTTTGCTGCGCGGCGATCCCCAGGATTGGGCGTTTTCTTTGAAACCAGATGACCCTATTCTGACTAATGTGAACGCATTTTTTCAAGCCTTGGGGTTGCTGTACAACGAACCTAATGCTATTGATCAGGCTGAAAAGACCCTGTTAGCATTGAACCAGGGTCGAGAATCTGCAGAGTTGTACTGTCAAAAGTTCCGAAAGTGGGCGGTCCTTACTACCTGGAATGATAGTTCCTTGGCTGCTCTCTTTCGGAAGGGTTTGTCAGAAGCCGTAAAAGATATTATGGTGGAATTTCCTGTTCCCTCTGGTCTGGACAATTCTATGTCTTTAGCCATTCAGGTTGATCGGCGTTTACGTGAACGCAGGATTACACGAGAGGTGTTGCCACCGGTTGAACAGACGTCTGAACCTATGCAATGTGATAGAGTTTTGTCTAAGGCGCAACGTCAGGAATTCAGAAGGCGTAATAAGCTGTGTTTTTTCTGTGGAGATGCCTCACATGTTATTTCTGTTTGTCCTAAACATGAGAAACGCTTTGCACACACGTTTTCTGTTGGTGGGGTTCAGCCTAAGTTTCTTTTGGCGATTACTCTGATCTGTTCCCTGTCCACATTTTCCGCCAAGGCTCTTGTGGATTCGGGAGCAGCGCTAAACCTAATGGACTTGGATTTTGCTAAACGTTGTGGATTTCCGTTGACACCTCTGCAGATGCCTATCCCTTTGAGGGGGATTGATGCTACCCCTCTGGCTAAAAATAAACCTCAGTTTTGGACCCAGTTGGTCATGCGGGTCGCCCCAGACCACCAAGAAAATTGCAGATTTTTGGTGTTGCATGGTCTGCATGATGCCGTTCTGGGGTTTCCCTGGTTGCAGATTCATAATCCAGTTTTGGACTGGAAGTCTGTGTCTGTGGTGAGTTGGGGTTGCCGGTGTACCTTTAGTGAGGCTCCGTTTTTTTCCACCTCTCCTCAGTCGCATGAGGTTCCTGACTATTTGGCGGACTACTATGATGTATTTAGTGAGAATGAGTCTGCGTCCTTGCCTCCTCATAGGAGTTATGACTGTGCAATTGAACTAAACCCGGGGTGTACATTTCCTAAGGGTCGGCTCTTCAATTTATCTGTACCCGAGCACGAGGCTATGCGGTCCTATATTAAGGAGGCGTTGGAGAAGGGTCATATTAGACCATCCTCTTCACCCTTAGGTGCCGGTTTTTTTTTTGTGGCCAAGAAGGATGGTTCTTTAAGGCCTTGTATTGATTATCGCGCCCTCAATAAAATTACTATTAAATATCAGTATCCGTTACCCCTGGTTTCGGATCTATTCTCTAGAGTCAGAGGTGCTTGCTGGTTTACCAAGCTTGACCTCAGGGGGGCGTATAATCTTATCCGCATTAAGCAGGGGGATGAATGGAAGACGGCGTTTAATACTCCGGAGGGACATTTTGAGTACCTGGTGATGCCTTTTGGGCTCACTAATGCCCCTTCTGTCTTCCAGGGCTTCATGAACGATATTTTCCGAGACTTTGTCGATAAATTTTTGATTATCTATCTGGATGATATTTTGATCTTCTCCAAGGATTGGGATTCTCATGTGGAACATATTCGGACTGTGTTCCGGATCTTGAGGGAGAATTCTCTGTATGTCAAAGGATCAAAATGCCTTTTTGGAGTACAGAGAATTTCTTTTTTGGGATTTATTTTGTCGCCGTCAACTATTGAAATGGACCCGGCCAAGGTACAGGCCATTTATGATTGGGTTCAGCCCACTTCTTTGAAGGCCCTCCAGAAGTTTTTGGGTTTTGCTAATTTTTATCGGAAATTTATAGCAAAATTTTCTAGTATTGCCAAACCATTGACTGACCTGACCAGGAAGGGTGCGGATGTGTTGAATTGGTCTCCTGAGGCTGTTGCTTCCTTTCAGGAGCTGAAGCGTAGATTTACCTCCGCCCCGGTTCTGCGGCAACCTGATGTCTCACTTCCGTTCCAGGTAGAGGTGGATGCTTCTGAGATTGGTGCAGGAGCGGTGTTGTCCCAAAAGGATCCGGTAACATCTAAAATGAATCCCTGTGCTTTCTTTTCCCGTAAGTTCTCTTCATCTGAACGTAACTATGATGTGGGGAATCGGGAACTGTTGGCCATGAAATGGGCATTTGAGGAGTGGAGACATTGGTTGGAGGGAGCCAAACATCAAGTTGTGGTCCTCACTGACCACAAAAATTTGATTTACCTAGAGTCGGCTAAACGCTTGAACCCTAGACAGGCTAGGTGGGCCTTGTTTTTTACACATTTTGATTTTGTGGTCTCTTTCCTTCCTGGAACTAAGAATGTCAAGGCAGACACCCTCTCTAGGAGTTTCTTTGCTGATTCTCCTGTGGTGACCAAGCCTGCCACCATCTTAGGCGAAGGGGTAGTTCTTTCTGCCATCTCGCCCGATTTGAGACTTGCTCTGCAAGAGTTCCAGGAGGACAAACCTGAGCGTTGCCCCAGTGGAAAGTTGTATGTTCCTGACCAGTGGAAGAAGAGAGTGATGTCTGAAGTTCATTGCTCTGCATTGGCTGGTCATCCAGGTATTTTTGGTACTAGAGATCTGGTGAGTCGCTCTTTTTGGTGGCCCTCCTTGTCTCATGATGTCAGGAATTTTGTGCAGTCCTGTGGGACTTGCTTCCGGTCTAAATCTTGTTCTCGCTCTAGTGGGTTGTTGATGCCTTTGCCGGTCCCCAGGAGGCCATGGACCCATATTTCAATGGATTTCATCTCTGATATGCCGGTCTCTCAAAGAATGACTGTTATTTGGGTGATTTGTGATAGGTTCTCTAAGATGGTTCATCTTGTACCACTCCCTAAGTTGCCATCTTCCTCTGAGTTGGTGCCTCTGTTTTTGCAACAGGTGGTTCGCTTGCACGGGATTCCTGTGAACATTGTATCTGACAGAGGAGTTCAATTTGTGTCTAAATTTTGGAGGACGTTCTGTTCCAAGTTGGGAATTCAGTTGTCCTTCTCTGCTTTTCACCCTCAGACCAATGGGCAGACAGAGAGAACAAACCAGACCTTGGAGTCGTATTTGAGATGTTTTATTTCCGCTGATCTGGATGATTGGGTTTCATTTTTGCCCTTGGCCGAATTTGCTTTAAATAATAGAGCTAGTTCTGCCACTTTGATGTCACCTTTTTTTTGTAACTTTGGTTTTCACCCTCGATTTTCTTCAGGGCAGGTGGAGCCTTCTGCCTGCCCAGGTGTTGACACTGTGGTGGAGAGAATGCACCAGATCTGGGACCAAGTGGTGGATAAGTTATCTCTCTCCCAGGAAAAGGCCCAGCGGTTTTCCAATCGACATAGGACCATTGGTCCCCAGTTTAAGATTGGTGATATGGTGTGGTTATCATCAAAAAATATTGCTATGAAGGTGGCTTCTCCTAAGTTTAAGCCTAGATTTATTGGACCTTACAAGATTTTGGAGATTATTAATCCGGTCTCTTTTCGTTTGGCTCTTCCTGTCACATTTAAGATCCATAATGTGTTCCATAAGTCCTTGTTGAAGAGGTTTGTTGAGCCAGTTGTGCCTGAGGTGGCACCTCTGGACCCTGTATTGGTTGAAGGTAACTTGGAATATGAGGTAGAGAAAATTCTGGATTCCCGTCTGGCTAGACGGAGACTCCAGTATTTGGTTAAGTGGAAGGGTTATGGTCAGGAGGATAATTCCTGGGTCTCTGCCTCTGATATTCATGCCAAAAGATTGGTGCGTGCCTTTCATCGGGCTCACCCTGATCGCCCTGGTAGCGTTGTTGAGGGTTCGGTGACCCCTCCTCAAGGGGGGGTACTGTTGTGAGTTCATTTTCCCCTCCGTCACTGAGGCCTGGTGAACTCCCTATTCTAGTGAAGGAAGGTAGTGAGCCTGATTATCAGACACCTGGTACTAATGAAGACGATTGGCTGAGTGGAGTCACTGACTGGATTTAAGGCAGCCTATGCCCTTTCTGCCCTGCGGGTGATTTCTCTGTGGACTCTTGGACACCAGTCTGATTCCTGCTCTCCTAAAGCTAAGTTTTCTGTTTTGCCTTTTGCATCTAAGATTTGTTTTTGTTTTTCTTGCTTTTTGGATTCTGCCACTCCCTGCTGGAGTGTGCAGTGTTCCGTGAGCTCTGTCTTCTGAAGGTACCTGAGTGCTGATTTAGTTTTTGAAGCTTAGTTGCTTCAGGGCCATTTTTATATCAGCTTGTTGGCTTTGTCTCTGATAGGGTTTTGGCAGATTGCAGACAGCAGCTTTCCTATCCGTTCCTATCTAGGTAGTTTTTGGGCCCCGTCTTTGCTCAGCCTGTCTTTCTGTCTGTGTCAGTGTTTTCATCTTGCTTCACCGTCATTATATGTGGGGGGCTGCCTATTGCTTTGGGGTCTGCTCTGGGGAAGTTAGATTTCCCCTTTCCTTCTTTAGGCCTATGTATCTCTCCGGCTGTGATCGAGGGGTCTAGGTCATCGTAGGAACCCCCCACGACTACTGCTAGTTGTGTTGATAGGTTCAGGGGTCTGCAATCTGATAGTTGCCAACTTCTCTAGTTTTCAGGACTTAGCTAGCATTTCTGTTTTTGCCTCCTACGGTGACTCAATCATAACACTATACATTTGTTATTGTGGGCCTTCTCGTGGAATCATAATGGGAATTATTCAGTCTTAAATCTTTAAGTGTTATTATGCACGGGAGTTATTGTAGCTATTGTGTTACATCCCTTGGGGCCGCATAATAATAATATTATTATGCTAGTGTAACATTTACCATTTTTGAGAAATATTTTTCTTGACTTAATATACGATCCTGGCTTTATTATATGCTTAATTTAGGCTGTTTTTGGCTAAATCCTGGACACTTTTTGATGTTATAATTTTTTGAAGCACTAATATATTAATAATTGGTACATATATATATATATTTTCTGTACTAGGAGGAATGTCATTTTCAATTTGCCGATATTGTGATCTGATTGTTTATTTTTAAAGCCATTGTTATTATATTTTGTGCTCAAGCATCCTTTATACGGCATTTTGCTTTTTTATTAAATGGATTTTATTGAAAAAATGAAAAAAGCATATACAGAATGGGAGGAATAGGGCTAAGCAACAGCACATGTGAAAAAGTCTTGGGTATACTAATAGATCACAGACTGAATATGAGTCAACAGTGTGATGCAGCAGCAAAAAAGGCTAATGCAATTCTAGGATGTATTAACAGAAGCATACAGTCTAGATCACGTGAAGTCATTATTTCCCTCTACTCCTCTTTGGTCAGACCTCATCTGGAATATTGTGTCCAGTTTTGGGCACCACATTTTAAAAAAGACATCAACAAACTGGAGCAAGTTCAGAAAAGAGCGACCAGAATGGTGACCGGTCTGCAAACCTTGTCTTATGAGGAAAGGTTGCAGGATTTGGGAATGTTTAGTTTGCAAAAGAGAAGACTGAGAGGAGACTTAATAGCTGTCTACAAATATCTAAAGGGCTGTCACATTGTAGAAGGATCAACTTTATTCTCATTTGCACAAGGAAAGACTAGAAGCAATGGGATGAAACTGAATGGGAGGAGACACAGATTAGATATTAGAAAAAACTTTTTGACAGTTAGAGTGATCGATGAGTGGAACAGGCTGCCACGAGAAGTGGAGAGTTCTCCTTCAATGGAAGTCTTCAAACAGAGGCTGGACAGACATCTGACTGGGATGATTTAGCGAATCCTGCTTTGAGCAGGGGGATGGACCAGATGGCCCAGGAGGTCTCTTCCAACTCTACGATTCTATGATTCTATAAATGAATAAAAGTTGTGATTTGATATTTTGGGATCTCTTCATTTTTTCCATGCAGTTGTACATGGGAAATTCTTGTTATGATATTGTGTGAAGTGCCCAGTTGCACCTAGTAGGACATTGTTGATTCATCTTTGAAAGGTTGTAGAGCTAGTGGCAGTGATGGAAGGAGTCATAGCGAATATTAACACCCTCTGTGTGGAATTTGATTTTCAATGCAATCGTTTGGCAATTATTGCTCTCCAGAGGGAGAAAAGAAGTCTGTGAATCCTGCGTCAGAGGAGACGACGGGAGTGAGTTCATCCAATAAATGCGCAGAGCTTTACCCTTGGCGTGTTTTCTACACTGTATCTGGAATTGAGGGATAACCCGGAGAAGTTCTTCAATTATGTGCGCATGAGTCAGGACTTGTTTGAGATGTTGGTGGAGTGTGTCGGAGCGCAAATCCGGAGAAGAGACACCTACATGTGCTTTTCTATTTCACCGGCGGAGCGTTTGATGATGACCCTTCGGTAAGTTATCTATTTTTTAAAAGTTTTCTGATTCTGCAGACTCTTATTGTTATGTTATTGCTTGTAGTTTGTATTAATTTTACTTTTTCCCTTTTTTTAACAGATTCCTGGCAACTGGAGAATCCTTCACCTCTCTCCATTACCAGTTCCGGCTCGGGATTTCAACTATATCTGGAATTGTCCAACAGACCTGCCGGGCATTGTGGGATTGTCTACACAAGGAGTACATCCCACAGCCAACACAGGAGAGGTGGCTGGAGATTGCCAACAACTTTCAACAAAAATACCAGTTTCCAAATTGTGTTGGTGCTGTGGATGGGAAGCACATAAGGATTGTGAAACCCATCAGATCTGGATCAGAATTTTTCAACTACAAGAAATTCTTCTCCATTGTATTGATTGCCATTGCAGACTCAAAATGCAAATTTATTGAGGTCGACATTGGTGCGTATGGTCGATCCAACGATTCGCAGGTATTCAAGATGTCCGCAATGGGCCGTCGCTTGTATGGAGACAATTTTGAATTCCCACCTCCAAGACCACTCCCTGGAACAACAGGCCCACCAATGCCATTTGTGTGTTGTTGACGACGCATTTCAACTCTCCAAACATCTTCTCAAGCCATACGGAAGTCATGGATTGACACACACCAAAAAAATCTTTAACTATCGCTTGACAAGAGCGCGAAGAGTGGTGGAGTGCGCTTTTGGCATTTTAATTGCAAAATGGAGAGTGCTGTTAACTGCCATTAAAATGAAAACTGAGACTGTGGATGAGGTGGTGACGGCGTGTGTCATCCTGCACAATTTTGTACTTTCAAAGGAACCTGTTTCCATGGAAGAAAATGTTTGTGAAACCACTTTGTGGGATTATCAGCAGACAAGTGTTCGGAGTACTGGGTCAGTGTCAAGAATGAGGGACACCTTTGCTGATTATTTTCTGTCACCAGAAGGAAGAGTTGACTAGCAAGATGACAAGGTATAATTTTTTGTATTATTTTTTTTTTTATACCAAGGTTCCTTTTTTGGATAAGAAAAACTTTTGTAATTTTTCCTTTTTTCTTTCATAGTTTTGATACCTTTACACCAATTGTGGGTAATAACAGTGCTGTGTATTTGTATCTGTACACCACCGGTGTACTTTGAAACTTCACCAAGTGTTGTGTTTTTTTTACCTTTACACCACCGGTGTACTTTGAAATTTTACCAAGTGTTGTGTATTTGTATCTGTACACCACCGGTGTACTTTGAAACTTCACCAAGTGTTGTGTTTTTTTACCATAACACCACCGGTGTACTTTGAAACTTCACCAAGTGTTGTGTTTTTTTTACCTTTACACCACCGGTGTACTTTGAAATTTTACCAAGTGTTGTGTTTTTTTATGTTTACACCACCGGTGTACTTTGAAACTTCACCAAGTGTTGTGTTTTTTTACCATAACACCACCGGTGTACTTTGAAACTTCACCAAGTGTTGTGTTTTTTTACCATAACACCACCGGTGTACTTTGAAACTTCACCAAGTGTTGTGTTTTTTACCTTTACACCACTGGTGTACTTTGAAATTTTACCAAGTGTTGTGTTTTTTTACCTTAACACCACCGGTGTACTTTGAAACTTCACCAAGTGTTGTGTTTTTTTTACCTTTACACCACCGGTGTACTTTGAAATTTTACCAAGTGTTGTGTATTTGTATCTGTACACCACCGGTGTACTTTGAAACTTCACCAAGTGTTGTGTTTTTTTACCATAACACCACCGGTGTACTTTGAAACTTCACCAAGTGTTGTGTTTTTTTACCATAACACCACCGGTGTACTTTGAAACTTCACCAAGTGTTGTGTTTTTTTTACCTTTACACCACCGGTGTACTTTGAAATTTTACCAAGTGTTGTGTTTTTTTATGTTTACACCACCGGTGTACTTTGAAACTTCACCAAGTGTTGTGTTTTTTTACCTTAACACCACCGGTGTACTTTGAAACTTCAACAAGTGTTGTGTTTTTTTACCTTTACTCCACCGGTGTACTTTGAAACTTCACCAAGTGTTGTGTTTTTTTTACCTTTACACCACCGGTGTACTTTGAAATTTTACCAAGTGTTGTGTTTTTTTATGTTTACACCACCGGTGTACTTTGAAATTTTACCAAGTGTTGTGTTTTTTTATGTTTACACCACCGGTGTACTTTGAAACTTCACCAAGTGTTGTGTTTTTTTACCTTAACACCACCGGTGAACTTTGAAATTTTACCAAGTGTTGTGTTTTTTTACCTTAACACCACCGGTGTACTTTGAAACTTCACCAAGTGTTGTGTTTTTTTACCATAACACCACTGGTGTACTTTGAAACTTCACCAAGTGTTGTGTTTTTTTACCATAACACCACCGGTGTACTTTGAAACTTCATCAAGTGTTGTGTTTTTTTACCTTAACACCACTGGTGTACTTTGAAACTTCAACAAGTGTTGTTTTTTTACCTTAACACCACCGGTGTACTTTGAAACTTCAACAAGTGTTGTGTTTTTTTTACCTTTACACCACCGGTGTACTTTGAAACTTCACCAAGTGTTGTGTTTTTTTTACCTTTACACCACCGGTGAACTTTGAAATTTTACCAAGTGTTGTGTTTTTTTATGTTTACACCACCGGTGTACTTTGAAATTTTACCAAGTGTTGTGTTTTTTTACCTTTACACCACTGGTGTACTTTGAAATTTTACCAAGTGTTGTGTTTTTTTTACCTTTACACCACCGGTGTACTTTGAAATTTTACCAAGTGTTGTGTTTTTTTATGTTTACACCACCGGTGTACTTTGAAATTTTACCAAGTGTTGTGTTTTTTTACCTTTACACCACTGGTGTACTTTGAAATTTTACCAAGTGTTGTGTTTTTTTACCTTAACACCACCGGTGTACTTTGAAACTTCAACAAGTGTTGTGTTTTTTTACCTTAACACCACCGGTGAACTTTGAAACTTCACCAAGTGTTGTGTTTTTTTACCTTAACACCACCGGTGTACTTTGAAACTTCACCAAGTGTTGTGTTTTTTTACCATAACACCACCGGTGTACTTTGAAACTTCACCAAGTGTTGTGTTTTTTTACCTTAACACCACTGGTGTACTTTGAAACTTCAACAAGTGTTGTGTTTTTTTTACCTTTACACCACCGGTGTACTTTGAAACTTCACCAAGTGTTGTGTTTTTTTTACCTTTACACCACCGGTGAACTTTGAAATTTTACCAAGTGTTGTGTTTTTTTATGTTTACACCACCGGTGTACTTTGAAATTTTACCAAGTGTTGTGTTTTTTTACCTTTACACCACTGGTGTACTTTGAAATTTTACCAAGTGTTGTGTTTTTTTATGTTTACACCACCGGTGTACTTTGAAATTTTACCAAGTGTTGTGTTTTTTTTACCTTTACACCACCGGTGTACTTTGAAATTTTACCAAGTGTTGTGTTTTTTTATGTTTACACCACCGGTGTACTTTGAAATTTTACCAAGTGTTGTGTTTTTTTACCTTTACACCACTGGTGTACTTTGAAATTTTACCAAGTGTTGTGTTTTTTTACCTTAACACCACCGGTGTACTTTGAAACTTCAACAAGTGTTGTGTTTTTTTACCTTTACACCACTGGTGTACTTTGAAATTTTACCAAGTGTTGTGTTTTTTTACCTTAACACCACCGGTGTACTTTGAAACTTCAACAAGTGTTGTGTTTTTTACCTTTACACCACTGGTGTACTTTGAAATTTTACCAAGTGTTGTGTTTTTTTACCTTAACACCACCGGTGTACTTTGAAACTTCACCAAGTGTTGTGTTTTTTTACCTTAACACCACCGGTGAACTTTGAAATTTTACCAAGTGTTGTGTTTTTTTACCTTAACACCACCGGTGTACTTTGAAACTTCACCAAGTGTTGTGTTTTTTTACCTTAACACCACCGGTGAACTTTGAAACTTCACCAAGTGTTGTGTTTTTTTACCTTAACACCACCGGTGTACTTTGAAACTTCACCAAGTGTTGTGTTTTTTTACCATAACACCACCGGTGTACTTTGAAACTTCACCAAGTGTTGTGTTTTTTTACCTTAACACCACTGGTGTACTTTGAAACTTCAACAAGTGTTGTGTTTTTTTACCTTAACACCACTGGTGTACTTTGAAACTTCAACAAGTGTTGTGTTTTTTTACCTTAACACCATCGGTGTACTTTGAAACTTCAACAAGTGTTGTGTTTTTTTACCTTAACACCACTGGTGTACTTTGAAACTTCAACAAGTGTTGTGTTTTTTTACCTTAACACCATCGGTGTACTTTGAAACTTCAACAACTGTTGTGTTTTTTTTACCATAACACCACCGGTGAACTTTGAAACTTCACCAAGAAGTAAAGAAAAAAAGTAAACTACACAATAAAATTGTTTTGAAACAAAAACATGTTTATTTTTGAAATTTTTTTCAAAATTATATACTGTTGAGAAAACTTATGTTACTCCTTTTTTTAGAAAAAAACAGATGCCGGTACTGTTGGGTGGAGATATCATCAGAGGAAACAGGGTTGACCAAATCGAGGGGGGGTGGAGGACTGGGAACGGAGTTGGTGAGGATCAGAAGTGGAAGGGGGGTTGAAAACATGAGGTTGGGATGGGAGTTGAACAGAGGATGTTTGTGGGAACATTGAAGGTGTGTGTTGGGGTGGGTATGGTGAGGGCATTGGGGTGTAATGCAATGGGGAAGGAAGGTACTGGGAAGAATGGAAAGGGGAACTAGAGAAAGGAGAAGGAGTGGTAGGAGGATGGATGGTGGTAGGAGGATGGGTGGTGGTGGAAGGATGGACGGTGGTGGAAGGATGAACGGTGGTATGAGGTGCATGGGTAGAATGGGATGCTTCGGACACTGCAGCCACTAGAGCATTGTGACAGGCTTGCATCACATGCATCTGCTGGTGAGTATTTAAACCTTCCATTTGCTGGACAACTGAATGAAAAAAAATGTCTTGGCGTCAGGTTTGACTCTGCATTCAACCGTTCCATGTAACTTCTGATTTCCATGATACTTTGATTGATCATGTTCAACCCAGAAGTTAACTGTTGCCCCAAAATCCGGAATGCATTCTGAACGGTTGAAGTCAGATTCAAACAGTCAGACAAAGTCATCCTTTCCTGATCTCTCAGACGCTGCCGTCCAGAACCAAAAGTTGGTTGAGATGTTGCGGCAGTGTCAGAGGGGCGGGGTAAAGGGTACTGTAAATAGTCACCTGCAGCTTCATGTGATGAAGACTGCCCTGCTGCTCCAGTGCTGGTGGAGGGGACAGAGGGATGAGACAAGAGGGAAGGTACAGAGGGGTCGGATACCTCGATGTGGTCCCCGGTGGCGGTCTCCGAAGGGATCACTCCAGAGGGAGGCAACTCAGATGCAGGCTCCCGATTGCTGCAGATGGTGCTAGAAAAGAGAAAAAAAAATATATTAATATCTTTATATTTTATTTAGCATTGCTGAAAAAAAAAATTTGGTTAAACATGGAAACATTTGTACTACAGAAATGGTGTGTGGAATATTTACCTTCTGCTCACCATCGTCGACCGGAGGAACGACAGGGCTCTGTAATGTTTATATGGGGTGCTCCC
Organism: Dendrobates tinctorius; assembly: GCF_039654945.1. Taxonomy (NCBI): domain Eukaryota; kingdom Metazoa; phylum Chordata; class Amphibia; order Anura; family Dendrobatidae; genus Dendrobates; species Dendrobates tinctorius. The sequence continues at coordinate 4,492,568 of NW_027361899.1, read as the reverse complement.
GCGTCCTCCCGATCCACTCGGGGCCTGCATCTCCTTGTTGAAGTCCCTCTTGAAGCGATCCCTGAGCGACCGCCACCGTATGATAACCCTGTCACCTGTGAAGGGGAAAAAAAAAAAGTGGTTAGTATTAAAAACTTCACATGCTGTAATATTAAGTTACTGAAATTGGAATACTTACGCACAAAATCCCTGGCCCTCGCATCGAGCTCCTCCCAGTTGTCTACAACCTCCGAACACACCTCATCCCATAGCCGTCGGGTGGTTGGTTGGTCGGCATGGAAGCAGTTTCCCATGTTCCACAGCGGCTCCCGTGGTTGCACAGCCTCGATGAGGGCGTTCACATCAATGATTATCCCCTCTTCCACTGGTATTTGGGGAGCACGCTGTGAAACCTGTGGAAAAACAAAAAGAAAAAAAGATTATTAAATTGAAACACATGAGCTTAATCAATAAAGGGTTACTTACTGTTCGCCGACCACCAGAGGCATCACCTCGATGAGAGTCACTCTAGTGCAGCACCGGATTGTGAAGACTGTAAAATAAAGGTATGTGGTTGGAGGGATGTGGAGTTATTGTGTGTGCTGTGATGAATGTTTGTGCTGGCTGTAGCATTATGTATGTGTCACGGGGCAGTAGGGGGAAAACAGGAGATATGGAACCGGGGCCCCTGAACTGCCCCTCAGGCTAAAGAGTTGCCCTGTCTTTCCTTAACTTGGGGGTACACTTAAGGTAGTGAGGCCCAAGTCCCCGACCTGTCCCTGTCTCCTGTTAAGCCCTGTGCTAAACCCCAACCCCCTCCCCAGGGGATGTGACAAGGAAAAAACTATACAGCACCAAATAACACACGAAAGAAAATAACCAGACACCTAAGGGTTAAATCAACTACTAAAGTAACTTAGCTTTGCTCTGTTGCTATGCTCCCAGCAACAGAGTACGGCACCCGAATTCAGCTTGAAGCCATACACCAGAGCTCTGACTGAGCTCCAGCCTGGTCGGTCTCCCAAGAGCAAGTGTATAACCAACAGTGATTACCAGCACCTGAACTCCTTTTATAGGAAGGAGGGGGAGAAGTCACCACCTGCATAAATAATCACATGCAGTTTCCATGCAGTAACCCCGGTGGCCACCGGGGGCAAAAACTCATATTAACCCCAATGACCGAAAAGGAAAAAAGTTTTAGATAGGAGGTGATCCAGATCTGACAGATGCAAAAAATGGATCATGACAGTATGAATGTGAGTTTTTGTATGTGCTAAACTTACACTCTGCGCATCCCCTCCTTGCATTTCTCCACCCTGCATGTCTCCTCCTGCAAGCTCCTTAGATTCAGCTTCCTGTGAAAACAGAATACATGCATATAGGGTTACAAAAAAATGTAACAGTAAAATAAGATAAAAAAAAACATTATTTATATTACCTCAGTTCGCTGATGATGTGTGGGGGAGCTCCAAGAAGAAGACATTATTTGGTCTGCTGCGGCCTGGTGGGTCTGCTGCGGTACTTCCGAAACGAATCTGCAAGTATAAAAACACTTGTTAAGCTACTATACAAAGGATAATAAAAGCTTTCAGGCATTTATACTTACTGTGAAAACTGAAGTTTTTTGTATGCTGCTCTGCTGCATTCTGGCGGGTGTGCAGCTGCCTGGTGGGTGTGCGGTGGACTGGTGGGTCTGCTGCGGTACTTCCGAAACAGATCTGCAAGTATAAATATAATTTTAATAACAAAAAAAAATCTTCATTGTTATTTAATGTGTGGAATTCCATGAAACTCTCACTGACAGTATACACACATTTTTAAGTGTTTGCATGTGTGTAAATTCCCTGACAATCTCTCACTGAGAGTTACTGTGATTGGATGTGTGTAATTCCCTGAAACTCTCACTGAGAGTATAACCAAGTGTTTGCATGTGTGTAAATTCCCTGACAATCTCTCACTGAGAGTTACTGTGATTGGATGTGTGTAATTCCCTGAAACTCTCACTGAGAGTATAACCAAGTGTTTGCATGTGTGTAAATTCCCTGACAATCTCTCACTTAGAGTATAACCACACTGTGATTGAATGTGTGTAATTCCCTGAAACTCTCACTGAGAGTATACCCAAGTGTTTGCATGTGTGTAAATTCTCTGACAATATCTCACTGAGAGTGTAACCACACTGTGATTGGATGTGTATAATTCCCTCAAACTCTCACTGAGAGTATACCCAAGTGTTTGTGTGTAAATTCCCTTAAAATCTCTCACTTGAGAGTATAACCACACTTGTATACCAAACACAAACACTTAATTTTACCTTTTTTGCACATAAGAATATTTTACCTGGTTTTAAAATAATACTATGGACAATTTTTATTGTTGAATCTATTTTTATTGAAAAACAATAGACAAAGGTAACATACAAGGCAGCAAACATTATACACTCAGCTGTACAAGAATACAGAATAAACAGTCTCGCATAAAACCGACCCATCTTCTGTGACAAGTGCTCGCGACGTTTCAATGGGTTGAATGTTGGTTTATATTCATGTGCACTACCATCTACCAGAATCAGACCAAGAGAAGGCATTATATGTTGATAAACCTATCTATATAAACATGCATTATACATTTCTTACTTATATGCATTGGAACAGGCTTGAGAGTTGTCATTCCTCCCCAGATATCATCTGGCATATTGGTAGTATAGATGGACCAGCGTAAGCTGACAATAGTTACAGACACACACAACGACATCCTTACATGTATCAGCAAAGGTGTATTTCATAAGAAGGATAAACAGAGACAGAAAAGGAAGGGGAAAGAACATGAAGGAAATTAGGGTGGGACACTTAGGGGGTAATAGTTAAAAAAAAAAAAAGGGGGGGGGAACGGACACCGGTCCTCCGAGCCGACCTCTAAGAAGCCTCCTCGACCAGCTGAGATAGTCCAGTAGTTTCCTTGAACAAGATCCAAGGTTGCCTCATGCAGATCACGTGGGTGTTGTCCCCTTCCAATTCAGCCTTCAGGTCTTCCATATGGAAGATGTCTGCAAATTCCGACACCCATTCCGCCATAGTTGGCGGTATTGCCGTGCGCCAATGGCGTGGGATTACCATGCGTGCCGCGGTAATACAAAACCAGAGGAGGCGCCGCTTCTGAGTGGATATGGGACCCGGAAGGATCGAGAGGATGGCAATTTGCGAGGAGGGGGGAACATATTCTCCAGAAATTCTATGATAAGCCAAGAGCACCCTCTTCCAGAAGGGTCGTATAGCGGGGCACTGCCACCATATATGAAATAGTGTGCCTCTCTCGGTTCCACACCGCCAACAGTTGTCATCTACCGACGGAAAAATAGACTTTAGTCTGACGGGGGACAGATACCATCTGGTCAGTATCTTAAAATTTTTCTCCTGTGCGCCCCCAGCCAGGGACATTTTGTGCTTTGTCAAGGTCCTCAGCAGAAAATTTACATCCCATCTCTTCTTCCCATGCCCGCATGTAACTCAGGACCGCTTCCGAATCCCCGCCGTGGAATTCCTTGTATAAGAGAGTAATCAGATGAGAGGGAGGGTCCTGCTGCTGTAGTAAATTTTCCAATCGTGTCGTGGGGGGGGCCAGAAGTGCGGTCACTCGTGCGTCTCCGAATAAACGACCTCAGCTGATTGTATTCCATCCAGGAGAGCATCTTATTGGGAAACTGTTCCCGTAGGGTCTCCAAAGATGGAATATCTCCTCCCACCAAAACCTGACCCAGGCGTAAGTCAGTACTGATATGCCAACCCAAAAATTGGTCTCTAAAACAACCAGGAGGAAAATCTGGGTTACCAAAAATTGGTGCCAATGGGTTCAGGGCACTAATCAATGTCTTTTTAATTTTCATGTGGTTACAAAGCCGTAGGGTTTCTCGCGCCAGAAAGCCTGTGGATCCCTCAGAGTCATTTGCATTAAAGTCATAGCTTCGAATCCATGGGAGGTGTCGCAGAGGGATATTAAAGGATGTCTGTTCTAGATGAACCCATTGCTTAGAATGGTGGCCGAATTGCCAATCGAATAGACGTGCCAGTAAGGAGGCCCTATGGTAGAGTTCCAAGTCAGGGAGGCCCGCACCGACTCTGGACTTCGGTGTTGTCAGAATGGTGTACTTTAAACGGGGCTTAGAAGGCTGCCAAATAAAGAGGGTAAATGCAGATTTAATGGTCTGGAAGAATGCCTTCGGCGGTACAATCAGGATCGCCTGGAACAGGTATAAAAACCTGGGAAGAACATCCATCTTAAACGAATTCATCCTGCCAAACCACAAGATATTCTTTCGTCCGTATTCTCTCAAACGTTTCAGAGTCGATTCTAGGAGGGGCAAATAGTTTAATTTGTAAAGGTCAGTCATGTCGGTAGGAATTTGAACACCCAAATATTGATTAGCTCCAGATTTCCAACGGAAGGGGAAATTCCCCATGATTCCCCCAAGTTCTGCTTGTCCCAGGGATATGTTAAGGGCTTCGATTTTCTGAAAATTAATTTTAAAATTGCTGACTGCTCCATATTTTTGAAACTCCATCATCAGCGATGGGAGGGTAATGTGCGGCTGAGATACGTACAGTAGGAGATCATCTGCATATAGAGAGACCTTATAATGAGTGTGGTCCACCCATAGACCGTGCACACTGGGATTCCCTCTAATTGCCACCGCTAAATGTTCCATAACTACCGTGTATAATAGGGGTGACAGAGGGCAGCCCTGTCGTGTGCCGTTCCCGATGGTTATAGAGTCTGACATTGCACCATTGACCCGAACCCTCGCCGAAGGGCCAGAATATAGAGCCGCAATCCTATGTAGGAAACGGTTCCCTAGGCCTATCTGTCGTAAGGCCGAAAACAAGAAGCCCCAGTGTATACGGTCAAAGGCCTTCTCCGCATCAATCGACAGCAAAGCCATCGGCTTGTGTTTTAATTTAGCATGTCCTGTCAAAATCAGGGTCTTGTCTATCCCATCTCTTCCTTCTCTTCCCCGCACACACCCCACCTGGTCCGAATGTACAACTAAAGGTAGAAGGGGAGCTAATCGATTAGCTCGAATTTTCGCGGAAAGTTTTACATCAACGTTAATAAGAGATATTGGGCGATAATTGGTCACTACCTTGGGATCCTTCCCTGGCTTCGGTATTACTGTAATGAACGCCTCTAAGGATTGTGGGACGAACGGGGAGTCACTCGCGATGGAGTTAAAGACCAGCGTCATAATGGGATTAAGTTGCTCGCGAAACATCTTGTAAAAATGAGGGGAGAAACTTTCCGGTCCCGGACTTATACCAGCCAGGGTGTTCTGAATGACCTCGTCAACCTCTTCAGTTGTAAGATCAGTGTCCAATGGTGTCGATAAGTCTGCAGTCAGTGTCGGGAGGGCGGTATCCTGTATGTAAGATTCTATTTGCAGTTGAAGGTCCAGGGGCGAATGAGGGGGCTAACTCCGTTAATATTGTACAATGTATGATAATAACGTCACAATATGTCAAGAATTTCCTTTGGATTCGACATCGTCTGACCCCGTTGCCGTTGGAGGGATGGGATGTATGTGGTCTGACAGCGTGGTTGTAGAAATCTAGCTAGTAGGCATCAACATTTATTAGCTTGGCCTTATAGAATACTTTTAAAGAGAGTTCTAAGATGACGAGATTTCTCATTTAGCAGGGATTTCAGGTCATCTCTGCATTTGATCAAGTCAGTCTGCATCCCTGCCCCCATACCGTTCTTATGTTTCACCTCCAGGGATAGTATTTTTTCTGTGAGGTCCATAATTTCCTTATTTTTCATTTGTTTCAGGCGAGAACCATGTTTAATTAGTACCCTTCTAAGAACGCATTTAAGGGTTTCCCATTTAATAGGCTTAGCAGTGGTATCGTGTGCGTGATCTTGTAAAAATGCTGCTATGGTTGCCCTAACGTCTGCCACACATGTAGGGTCTTTTAAAAGGTTATCATTCAATCCCCACGTCCACTGGCACATCACCGAGTCCGGAGGACTGATGTCCAAAAAGATTGGAGCATGATCCGACCACAGGAAGCTTCCAATGGACGGTTTCGGGTCCCAAGCCAACGCACAGTGACTACGGAGAAAGAAATCTATTCTGCCATATGAGTTATGTGGCGTGGAGAAGAACGTATAATCCTTCATGTTGGGGTTAAGAAGCCTCCAAACATCGGTGAGGCGCAGATCGTGAAGGTCTCTTTTCAAAGAGGACAACTGACGAAGAGAGAGATAGGATTTTGCCGCCGTGGAATCCAACGTCGGATTAAGAGTCAGGTTATCCCCTTCATGACCAGGCCATTTTTTGCAATTCTGACCAGTGTTCCTTTATGAGGTAATAACTCAGGAACGCTTCAACGGATCCTAGCGATTCTGAGATTGTTTTTTCGTGACATATTGGGTTTCATGTTAGTGGTAAATTTAGGTCGATAATTTTTGCGTTTATTTGTGAAAAAATCAGAAATTTGGCGAAAATTTAGAAAATTTCGCAATTTTCACATTTTGAATTTTTATTCTGTTAAACCAGAGAGTTATGTGACACAAAATAGTTAATAAATAACATTTTCCACATGTTTACTTTACATCAGCACAATTTTGGAAACAAAATATTTTTTTGTTAGGAAATTATAAGGGTTAAAAGTTGACCAGCGATTTCTCATTTTTACAATAAAATTTACAAAACCATTTTTTTTAGGGACCACCTCACATTTGAAGTCACTTTGAAGGGTCTATATGGCAGAAAATACCCAAAAGTGATACCATTCTAAAAACTGCACCCCTCAAGGTGCTCAAAACTACATTTAAGAAGATTATTAACCCTTCAGGTGTTTCACAGGAGCTAAAGCAACGTGGAAAGAAAAAATGGATATTTTAATTTTTCCAACAGAAATGTTCTTTTAGCATCAATTTTTTCATTTTCACATGGGCAACAGGATAAAATGGATCCTAAAATTTGTTGGGCAGTTTCTCCTGAGTACACCTGATACCTTATATGTGGTAATAAACCACTGTTTGGGCGCACGGCAGGGCTCAGAAGGGAAGGAGCGCCATTTCACTTTTTGAATGGAAAACATGCTCGAATGTTTAGCGGTTGCCATGTCGTGTTTGGAGAGCCCCTGTGCGCCTAAACAGTGGAGCTCCCCCACAAGTGACCCCATTTTGGAAACTAGACCCCCCAAGGAACTTATCTAGATGCATAGTGATCACTTTGAACACCCAGGTACTTTACAAATTGATCTGTAAAAAAAGAAAAGTCCTTTTTTTTTTCACAAAAATTTTCTTTTAGCCTCAGTTTTTTCATTTTCACATGGGCAACAGGATAAAATGGATCCTAAAATTTGTTGAGCAATTTCTCCTGAGTACATCAATATCTCATATGTGGTCATAAACCACTGTTTGGGCGCACAGCAGGGTCCGGAAGGGAAGGAGCACCATTTGACTTTTTGAATGGAAAATTAGCTCCAATTGTTATCGGACACCATGTCCAGCAATTTTTTATTTTTACAAGGGTAGCAGGATAAATTGGACCCTATAAGTTGTTGTCCAGTTTGTCTTGAGTACGCTGGTGCCCCATATATGGGGGGGAACCATTGTTTGGGCACACATCGGGGCTTGGAAGGGAAGTAGTGACATTTTGAGATGCTGACTTTGATGGAATGGTCTGCGGGCATCATGTTACATTTGGAGAGCCCCTGATGTACCTAAACTGTGGAACCCCCCACAAGTGACCCCATTTTGGAAACTAGACCCCCCAAGGAACTTATCTAGATGTGTGGTGAGCACCTTGAACCCCCAAGCAATTCACAGAAGTTTATAACGCAGAGCCGTGAAAATAAAAAATATTTTCTTTTTCCTCAAAAAAAATGATTTTTAGCCAGCAATTTTTTTTTCACAAGGGTAGCAGGATAAATTGGACCCCAAAAGTTGTTGTCCAGTTTGTCCTGAGTATGCTGGTACCCCATATGTGGGTGGGGACCACTGTTTGGGCACACATCGGGGCTCGGAAGGGAAGTAGTGAGTGACATTATGAAATGCTGACTTTGACGGAATGGTCTGCGGGCATCATGTAACATTTGCAGAGCCCCTGATGTACCTAAACTGTGGAGCCCCCCCACAAGTGACCCCATCTTGGAAACTAGACCCCCCAAGGAACTTATCTAGATGTGTGGTGAGCACCTTGAACCCCCAAGCGCGTCACAGAAGTTTATAACGCAGAGCCGTGAAAATAAAAAATAATTTTTTTCCTCAAAAAAATGATTTTCAGCCAGCAAATTTTTATTTTTACAAGGGTAGCAGGATAAATTGGACCCCAAAAGTTGTTGTCCAGTTTGTCCTGAGTACGCTGGTGCCCCATATATGGGGGGGAACCATTGTTTGGGCACACATCGGGGCTTGGAAGGGAAGTAGTGACGTTTTGAAATGCAGACTTTGATTGAATCTTCTGCAGTCGTCGTTACGTTTGCAGATACCCTGATGTGCCTAAACAATAGAAACCCCCCACAAGTGACCCCATTTTGGAAACTAGACCTCCCAAGGAACTTATCTAGATGCCTGGTGAGCACTTTGAACCACCAAGTGCTTCACAGAAGTTTATAACGCAGAGATGTGAAAATAAAAAAAAAAAATTTCCACAAAAATATTTTTTTAGCCCCCAATTTTTTATTTTCCCAAGGGTACCAGGAGAAATTAGACCCCCAAAGTTGTTGTGCAATTTTTCCTGAGTATGCTGATACCCCATTTGTTGGGGTAAACCACTGTTTGGGCACACGTCGGGGCTTGGAAGGGAGGGAGCACCGTTTAACTTTTTGAACGAAAAATTGGCTGGAATCAATGGTTGCACCATGTCGCGTTTGGAGACCCCCCTGATGTGCCTAAACAGTGGAAACCCCACAATACTAACTTCAACCCTAACCCCAACACACCCCTAACCACAGCCCTAACCCCAACACATCCCTAACCCTAATCCCAACCCTAACCCCAACACACCCCTAACCCTAATCCCAACCCTAACCATAACCCTAACCACAAGCCTAACCCTAATTCCAACCCTAACCCTAATTCCAACCCTAACCCTAATTCCAACCCTAACCCTAACCCTCTTTCCAACTCTAACCCTCTTTCCAACCCTAACCCTAATGGAAAAATAAAAATAAAAATATTCTTTATTTTATTAGTTGATCCTGCCTATGGGGGTGATAAACGGGGGGTTTATTTACTTTTCATTCTATTTTGATCACTGTGAGAGTTTATCACAGTGATCAAAATGAATGAATGGAAATTGCAGAAGGCGGGCGCACTGCACATGCGCCCGCCATTTTCCAATATGGCGGCGCCCATGGTCCGGGACCGCGGGACACCGGGTGCCATAACGGCACTCGGTGAGTACCGGGGGGGGTGGGAGGAGGGGCGATCGGAAGCTGGGGGGAGCGTAGGGAAGGCGGGGGGGATGATGACAGCGCTGTCATTCAGTGGCGGGGGCAGATTGTCCCCGTTAACGGGTGGGGGGGTTGGATCGCTGTCACCAGCCATGTCCGATGCTACAGCAGCGTCAGACATGGCTGGATTGTAATATTTCATCAATTTTCATTGATGAAATATTACTATCGCTCTGATTGGCTGTTTCACTTTTAACAGCCAATCAGAGCGATCGTAGTCACGTGGGGGCAAAGCCATGCCCCCTATGGTGAAGAACAAAGCCCCCTGTATCTGCGGGTCGGGTGACCTTTCAGTGACCTAGGTCACCCGACCCGCAGGGGGGCTTTAAAGTCATGACGCCACATAGGCGTCACTGGTCAGATTGGCACCAGTTTTCATGACGCCTATATGGCGTCATTGGTTGTGAAGGGGTTAAAGTCTCCCCCAAGTATAGCAACCCCTTCAGTGAAATCCGCCACTGTCTTCAAAAAAGACCTAGTTGCTTGAATTTGGTCCCGGCTGGGGGCATACCAGTCCGCTATAGTATATGTTATTGAAAAAATCTGGATCTTCAAGATCACGTACCTGCCCTCAGTATCAATTAGCGTGTCTAGTATGGTGTGTTGGAGGGATTTATGGAGTGATATAGACACACCTCGGGATCGTGAGTCCGGGTTGGCGCTATGGAACCAAGTCGTAGAGTAGCGATCATGGATATTAGGGACATGTCCAATCTTAAAATGGGTCTCCTGTAGGATCAATACATTTACTCTTTCTTGTGCATACCATATAAAATATGCGACCGCTTCTGTGGTATATTAAAGCCCCTAACGTTCAAGGAGCCCAGTGTAATCTTTTGTGTGGCCTTCTTACCAGACATTGTATTTGTAGTTGGGAATCGAGAAAATCAGGCTTCGTTCCAAAGGATAGATCGGTCTCGGAGTCCGGTGCCGCTGTGGAGGGGGAAAGAAACTAGTAGGGTGAGGGGAGTGTAAACAAAGAGAATAAACAGAGGATTAGAGAAAAAGCAGAAAATAGAGGTGAAATTAACGATGCGAGTGTGGATAGCACACAGATATCGTGGAACCTAGTGGAGGTAAGTATTAGTTGCTGTGCGCCTCAGTGGCAAAACAGCACCTCCAGGGGGGGAGGTGTATGACAAGAAGAAAAATGGAGACGCCGTCTCCTCCGGTCCCCCACCTTGTGATGATATAACAATCACATACCCCTAATGCAGGGAATCGAACATACAAAAATTATATATAACCTTAGCTAAAAAACACATGAGTCATTAACATATCACTTATTGTAAATAGCTTCAGTGCTATCAAAGCTGTCACCACCTTTAAATCTGAAGCGACGTAAGCTTCCATGAATCATACCTTCTTTTAAAATAGAACACAACAAAGTGGAAATCTATTGAGACACCTGGAAGTGGTTAGGGTGGAAACCCAACTGTCTAAAAGTATGTGGGGGGGAAAGGGGAGGGAGGGGGAGAAAAAGTGGAATCAACTGTTGGTAAAACTGATTTAAGCTTCAGTTCTGCATCGCTGGTAGAAATGATCCCCAATCCCCGTCCCCCACCCATCCAGACAATAACCCATCCCATATCAAAAAACTGAATAGTCAATCATCCTCTCTCTCTCCTGGATGAATGTGCCCATGTCCATTGAGCCGTCTTCTGGGTCAACGCTGCCGTTGAGGAGCCTGCCCCCTGCGAGGGTCATCCATTCTGTAAAATGATGGTAGGGGTGGCCAATCAGGGATGTCCACCTCAGATATATCCAGGGCAGCTGAGAATGCTGGGATTCCACTAGGATGGCTCAAACGATGTACTCTACCCCTCTTCTGAACCCGGAGGCAGAACGGAAACCCCCAGGTACAGTGAAGGTCGTGCTGCCGCAACTCATCCAAGAGGGTATGAAGAGCTCTGCGCCTCTGCAAGGTCCATCTGGACAGATCTGGTAGGAGCTGTATGCGGGTGTCCAAGTGTTTTATGGGTCTTGCTCTCCTGGCTGCCCCCATGACCGCATCTTTAAGTTGGTATTTATGGACCCGGCATATCACATCCCTCGGTGGGTCCTGTTCACTAGGACGCGGGCCCAGAGCCCTATGAGCATGGTCTAGCTCCAGTGGAGTATCTTGGGGCCTATCTAATACCGAGTTGAAGATGCCTCTCAAAGTGGTATTTAACTCCTGGGGTGGTATAGATTCGGGTAATCCCCGTATTCTTATGTTGTTTCTGCGTCCGCTATTTTCGGAATCATCCAGCATCTCTGCTAGGGTCTGTAGCTGTCTAACTTGAGCGGCCACGGCCGCCTCCTGAGCCTCCATTCTTTCGTTCAGGGAAGTCAGAAGCTGATCATGGGATTCAACTTTCTCTCCGCATTGTTGAATGTCGTCCTTAAGTATGGAAAGTTCCGCTTTATAAGAAGATTCCAGGCGAACAATATATTGTTCCATGTCTTGTTTTGTCGGTATGTCTTTTATTTTATCTAATATATAAAGCTCAAAGTGTGTATGTATGTGCGTATGTGTCTGTATGTGTGTATGTCCGGGGTTGGCATCCGCACCGTCGCAGCTACAGCCACAAAATTTGGCACAGTCACACGTCTGCACCCCGAGAGCGTCCTAAGCTATGTTGTGAGGCAAAATTTTAACCCCGCGTGTTCCAATTCACCAAACAATTTTGCCCCTATCTACATACTGGGGGAAACAGTGTGTGTGTGTGTATCAAGCCCCACCCCTCATTATGATGTCATAATGGTTACCATGGCGATGCTGATGTCATCATAGGTAGCAAGCCCTGTCGCCGCTCAATATGATGTCATAATGATTGACTATGGGATGGAGGATGTGTGATGGGTATATGGGCACGGGACTATGGGATGGAGGATATGTATGATGGGTATATGGGCACGGGACTATGGGATGGAGGATATGTGTGATGGGTATATGGGCACGGGACTATTGGATGGAGGATATGTATGATGGGTATATGGGCACTGGACTATGGGATGGAGGATATGTGATGGGTATATGGGCACGGGACTATGGGATGGAGGATATGTGTGATGGGTATATGGGCACGGGACTATGGGATGGAGGATGTGTGTGATGGGTATATGGGCACGGGACTATTGGATGGAGGATATGTATGATGGGTATATGGGCACTGGACTATGGGATGGAGGATGTGTGATGGGTATATGGGCACGGGACTATGGGATGGAGGATATGTGTGATGGGTATATGGGCACTGGACTATGGGATGGAGGATGTGTGATGGGTATATGGGCACGGGACTATGGGATGGAGGATGTGTGTGATGGGTATATGGGCACGGGACTATTGGATGGAGGATATGTATGATGGGTATATGGGCACTGGACTATGGGATGGAGGATGTGTGATGGGTATATGGGCACGGGACTATGGGATGGAGGATATGTGTGATGGGTATATGGCACTGGACTATGGGATGGAGGATATGTGTGATGGGTATATGGGCACGGGACTATGGGATGGAGGATGTGTGTGATGGGTATATGGGCACGGGACTATGGGATGGAGGATATGTGTGATGGGTATATGGGCACTGGACTATGGGATGGAGGATGTGTGATGGGTATATGGGCACGGGACTATGGGATGGAGGATGTGTGTGATGGGTATATGGCCACGGGACTATTGGATGGAGGATATGTATGATGGGTATATGGGCACTGGACTATGGGATGGAGGATGTGTGATGGGTATATGGGCACGGGACTATGGGATGGAGGATATGTGTGATGGGTATATGGGCACGGGACTATGGGATGGAGGATATGTGTGATGGGTATATGGGCACGGGACTATGGGATGGAGGATGTGTGATGGGTATATGGCCACGGGACTATTGGATGGAGGATATGTATGATGGGTATATGGGCACTGGACTATGGGATGGAGGATGTGTGATTGGTATATGGGCACGGCACTATGGGATGGAGGATATGTATGATGGGTATATGGGCACGGGACTATGGGATGGAGGATGTGTGATGGGTATATGGCCACGGGACTATTGGATGGAGGATATGTATGATGGGTATATGGGCACTGGACTATGGGATGGAGGATGTGTGATGGGTATATGGGCACGGGACTATGGGATGGAGGATATGTGTGATGGGTATATGGGCACGGGACTATGGGATGGAGGATATGTGTGATGGGTATATGGGCACGGGACTATGGGATGGAGGATGTGTGTGATGGGTATATGGGCACGGGACTATTGGATGGAGGATATGTATGATGGGTATATGGGCACTGGACTATGGGATGGAGGATGTGTGATGGGTATATGGGCACGGGACTATGGGATGGAGGATATGTGTGATGGGTATATGGGCACTGGACTATGGGATGGAGGATGTGTGATGGGTATATGGGCACGGGACTATGGGATGGAGGATGTGTGTGATGGGTATATGGGCACGGGACTATTGGATGGAGGATATGTATGATGGGTATATGGGCACTGGACTATGGGATGGAGGATGTGTGATGGGTATATGGGCACGGGACTAAGGGATGGAGGATATGTGTGATGGGTATATGGGCACGGGACTATGGGATGGAGGATATGTGTGATGGGTATATGGGCACGGGACTATGGGATGGAGGATGTGTGTGATGGGTATATGGGCACGGGACTATTGGATGGAGGATATGTATGATGGGTATATGGGCACTGGACTATGGGATGGAGGATGTGTGATGGGTATATGGGCACGGGACTATGGGATGGAGGATATGTGTGATGGGTATATGGGCACTGGACTATGGGATGGAGGATATGTGTGATGGGTATATGGGCACGGGACTATGGGATGGAGGATATGTGTGATGGGTATATGGGCACGGGACTATGGGATGGAGGATGTGTGATGGGTATATGGTCACGGGACTATGGGATGGAGGATATGTATGATGGGTATATGGGCACGGGACTATGGGATGGAGGATATGTATGATGGGTATATGGGCACTGGACTATGGGATGGAGGATATGTATGATGGGTATATGGGCACGGGACTATGGGATGGAGGATATGTGTGATGGGTATATGGGCACGGGACTATGGGATGGAGGATGTGTGATGGGTATATGGGCACTAGACTATGGGATGGAGGATATGTATGATGGGTATATGGGCACTGGACTATGGGATGGAGGATGTGTGATGGGTATATGGGCACTAGACTATGGGATAGAGGATATGTATGATGGGTATATGTGCACTCAACTATGGGATGGAGGATGTGTGATAGGTACGGGACTATGGGATGGAGGATAATTATAATTTGTTATAACTAACCGCCCGGGCAGCGCCGGGCTCTTCAGCTAGTTATATAATAAAGTGAAATCAGCTCCCATGGGTGCTGCAGATTGTCCCATAAAGGCAGGGGCATAAGGACCGCATTGTGGTGTTAAGGATGCGGCTAGTTGGTGGGTAGGTGGAGGAGCCATGACAGATGGCAGTTCAGCCTGATGGGCAGATATCATGGTGTGATTTGACTGCCCTCTCATTTTAGGGTCTGCTTCTCCCTGCACCATAACACCACCCATGATGATAAGGTTGGCGTCAGGGGGAGTAATATTGCTTCTCTGGGTGCACGACGCAGGGAACACCGGGGAACTCTCCTCAGGGTCTGCACATGTCATGCCAGTGCGATGCTGCATCGGCTTGTCTGCGGGGTTTCCCTGTGAAGGACGGGCCTCCAGGGGCTCAGCGGTTTTGTTGTAGGAAGAATGCCCCGTCTACTGTGGAGCCTCCAAGATTGCCCCGTCACATCCCGAAGAGGTCCCTTTGCGGTCCTCCCTCCTCTCAGACTGCTCCCCCCACCTCCTGTACCTTGCCCCCCGCTGACGGCGGAGCCTGCTGTCCTTTGCGCGCCGCATCCATCATGGCGCCTGCGGCCTTCTTCTTCCCCGCTCCTGTGAAGTAGCGGGAGATGTTATGAGGAGCCTTGCCGGATGCCGCGGGGCCGGTGGATACGCTCCCTCTGCTTCTTCTGGTGGTCATCGGGGTAGAAGGCATCCGGAGAGGTCACTGATCAGGTTGGTTACCGGTGTAGGAGCGGGAGCTCTCCAGAACACGTCATCACTCCTAGCCGGCTATGCCACGCTCCTACGGACAATTTTTATAAACAGTATTTATTAAATTTTTTTTTTCATTTTTTTTTTTCACAAGTAGGAGCTACTCTGCTCTTTATTTTAAATACCACAATAAATGTAAAATAAAAAAACAAAACATACTACAGTTACACCACATACAATACACATAACACAATCACAGCACAATTGCAAATAAAATTACAGTACTATGAAAATAAAATGCAGTACACATGCAACAGAAAAACAAAGTATGAAAAAAAAGCATAATAAAAATAAACACACACAGACATGCAACACTGGGAGGCCACGAACATACATGCAGGAATGCAGACCACACACACAAACACACAGACCACACACACAAACACACAGACCACACACACAAACACACAGACCACACACACAAACACACAGACCACACACACAAACACACAGACCACACACACAAACACACAGACCACACACACAAACACACAGACCACACACACAAACACACAGACCACACACACAAACACACAGACCACACACACAAACACACAGACCACACACACAAACACACAGACCACACACACAAACACACAGACCACACACAAACACACAGACCACACACACAAACACACAGACCACACACACAAACACGCAGGCCACACACACAAACACACAGGCCACACACACAAACACGCAGGCCAGCCACATACACACACAGACATACACCACACAAATAGATTTTATACTCACACAATTGCAGGCTTTGCTGGCAGGCTGTTGGTGCTGGCTGGCACTGGCAGGCCTCTCGGTCCTGGCTTGGAGCTGGGTAGGGGCTAGCAGGCCTCTTGTGGTGGCAGGCCTCTTGGTGCTGGGCAGGCAGGCGGGTAGGCAGGAAGGCTGTCTCTTGTCTCTTCTTCTGGCTGGTACCGGATGTCTGGGCCCAATGATTAATTGGCCCACCTTTATATAGTTTTGGACTGTCTGGAAAAGTATCTTTTTTTCTGAGCATGCTCAGTGACAAAAAGCGGAGTCCGCAGGCGGATTCCGCAAAATAGCGAATCCCGGCGGATCCGCCGCCCATAGGCGGCCATTCTATCAAATGGCGGACGACGGCGGATCCGCCGTCTCCCGCCATTTTGACGGTGCCAAAAAACATTGCAAAGTCCGTTCTCCTCAGACAGAGTCCGCCGAAAATCTGGCGGATCCGCCGAATAGAGGACGTAACGGACGACCATCCGCCAAAATCCGCCACTAATGTATCTCAATGGAAAAAAAAAAACGGCGGATCCGCCACAAGAAAAGCGGATCCGCCATTTTCAAATTTTGGCGGATTTTGACTGATGGTAAAAAACTGATGTGTGAAACAGGCCTAAGACTGTCTCAGACACCCATGATTTGACTCAGGAAAGTATAGCACTTTGCTACTACATGCGTTAGTCTCATCTTCCTCTAGACTCTGCTTCAACCAGAAGGTTAATTTAACCACCTTGCAACTCATGTCTACTTTCCAGTATCCAAATACTGCCTCCTAGCTGAGGCAAGTGAATTCTGTTGCTACTCCTCTCTCAGCTTTGCTGAATCCAGCTAGATGTGTCTCTCCTAATAAGCTGTCCTCTCCAAGTTACCATATAACCTCATGCTATCAAGGGACCTATTGCATAAAGTGTTATTGGTTCACCTGGTGAGGGGGATAAGCAGCATGGACTGGTGGTGAAGCACAGGAAATCTTGATAGATGACATATGGCTCTGTGAAAACCAGAATAGCGAGGTATGCAAAATGACAGGAAAACAAGTGGAACAAGAGTCAGGTGTGTGGATACACAGGAAAAAAAACGATATAGGAAACCGATATCTTTCAGCAGGGATGCAGTTAAACACAGGAACAATGTACCATAATTGCAGTCTGAGAGCTTTCAGCAGGGCAAAGGTTAATAGCAGCAACTAATGCAAACTTGGACGTGTAGCAAGGAAATGGTTAACCACAGGAAAGCAGTGAAGTATAGGCAAACTAGAGACTCCCTTGAATGGCTGATTAGAGAGCCCAGGTGTGAACAGCACCGAGAATAGTTATGAGAAGGAAGGTGGAAACAACACTGGTTTTAGCATGGGAATTGTAAACCTGGAATTACAGAGGAGATCATAAGAAATTTGGTTGTTGTCGAATCAAATGAAGTAGAAGTAAACTCTTGACAAACGTGAGGCAACTGTGAACAATATAGCCTAATAAGCAAACGTTTGGTCTCTGTCTAGACTGGCATTAAAAGACCAAGGTTGTTTCCTGAGTATCTAGTGAGACATGGTGTGGACTAGTGAAGGAAGACTGCCCTAGGAGAAGGGAGCAAATCCCAGCACTAGAGCTGGGACAAGTGAGTAATATACACGTCTCTGCTATTCCTGTGGTTAACTGTATTATTGTTGCAAGTTCCTGATTGCATATACAGTACATTTACGCTATTCCTGTGGTTAACCATATCCCTGCTGCAAGATACCTTATTGCACATACATCCCTTCTGTTCTAGTATGTAACCACTTTGCAGCTGCATCTATGCATCTACAGACTACAGCTTTGCTTACACATCTGCTGTCGTGTATGGTCCACTGTCCTGATTGTCACTGATCCAGGAGCTGTCCAGCAAGTCCTATTATGCTACATCATTGCTTCCAGCCAGTGCTGCTCACCATGACATATGGTTTCTCACTAAAGGATAATAGCTCTGATGCTATGGACTGGGAACTGGGATGAGCCTATGCAGCAGAAACCACAAGTTGCCTTGATCTTGATTTTCATGGGAACAGGTGTATGGGAAAAAGTAATAGGGT
This sequence comes from Dendrobates tinctorius, assembly GCF_039654945.1. NCBI lineage: Eukaryota > Metazoa > Chordata > Amphibia > Anura > Dendrobatidae > Dendrobates > Dendrobates tinctorius. Next base: position 4,474,173 of record NW_027361899.1, on the reverse strand, counting down.
TGGAGACTAGTTCTCCAATCTCAAGAAATCCAGCTGTTTAGATCACAGTTTCCTACGGGATTCTCATAATCCACATTGACCATTAATCTCCAGTGATGGCTACTGGATTTCCAGATTCTACGCCACTGAACCATTAGGAAGAGATAAATCGAGCAGCAAATATTCACTTAGATACAAATGATATCTTCTCTATCTCAGCATATTAACAATCGTGGCACCACACAACATACGCTATAAAATAAGCAGACGCGTTTCAGACCAAGGTTCCTAATCATTGTAGATATCATGTGTGTTACCATGATTTTTAATATGGTGAAATACAAAAAGATTTTTTTATCCAAGTGGATCTCAGTGCTAGGTTCTTACCTAGGTACAATTCATGTTATTGGTGGCATTCTAGTTTTCAGACACAGAACCCAGGGCTTTATGGCCATAACAGAGTGGTGACCTGACTTTCACCCTTTTGTTTAATTTGGTATAGAAACTAACGCACTGGTTCACCTCTGAAGGATTTCAACCTACTGGATCCACATGCACAGATTTCGAAGTAATGAAGAATTAAGAATAAATTCTAATCCAGTGGATCACATTACATAAATTACAAACCACCAGGCATTGATTCTACTGTAAACTATTGGAAAATCTTGGGTGGATTGGATCTCACCAGATCTCCAGATCACCAATGATTCTAAATCACTTGATGACCAGAAATGAGCTGTAAAGCACAGAAATAGCTGCCAAAAAGTTTACGAGTGAACTGGTGAGTTCTGAACCAATGGATCTTATGGGCCAGATCCCCAAGGGTAGATTCAAAACCATTTGGTCTTCAGTGATAAAACAAGTCTCAGCAAACCATGCAGTAGAAAACAGATCCATACGGACTGGACAGTGAACCATTGGACTACGAGATTCCACTAGATTCCAAATAGTTTCACCCTTTAATCTCCTATAATAAAATAAACATATAAAACTAAAGCCTCCTGTTAGTCTCCCCCTTAGGTGAGGATCTGTAGATGGACCCTCCAGACACCAGTATCCAGCACCTGTCACCTGTGTGATCACACAGTGATTTCCATCCCACCAGATCTCACCGCTGCGCGGACCCTCTATCATCAGCCGCAGTCTGCTCTTCTCCCGGGGATTCATATCATTGTCTAATCTGGATAATTCCTGTATCTCGTTCTTCTCGGGGTCGATGCTCAGTATTTGATTAGTTTTCCAGTGTTGGAGAAATAATCTCCAGAAATGAGTCGAGCGTGGAAAATCTTCCGATCTGCTCATTAAGATATCGCTCATGAGAGAATTTCAGCTGCTGTCTACAAACCGTGCACAAAGAGCCAATTTCAGGATGTTTACAAATGCTCCATATGGCAACACCAAAACACCAAAACAGAGGCAGTGATGTATGGCACCCGCCCGCATGGCGTATAGGGGCCATACGTCAGATCATATATTATCGGACCGGTGGAAGTTCGGCTTCTGGTACCAGACCTGAACTTTATTTCAAAGATTGGTTCTGGGACCAGAACTGTACTAAAACTTCAACCAGAACCCGAACCCCACTCAAAATAAAGGTTACTTTGACTGGGAAAGGAAAAAAAAAATCTATCTCCTCTTACCCCGGAAGTCCGAACATTGCTGCAGACTCCCGGGGAAAGTCCGTGTTCGGCGTTTAGTGCCGGACTGGAACTGTCTAATATAAATGCCGAATTCGTAAGTTCGGGTTCGCTCATCTCTAGTTATATACACTAAGTAGCCTCTTATTAGAAGACCCGTCCTTTCTCTATTGCAGCATCCCTGTATGTATGTTAGACTTGTACCCTGTGAGTGAAAAAGGTCCAATGCTCAGTTTTCTGTGGATCAACTTCAGTGTTTGCATAAAATGGGAAAACAAAGTCATCGGAGTGGCTCGGAATTAGACTTAGTCATCGGTACTGGACTAGCTGAGGTCAGGATTTCATGGCCAAACTTGTGAGTTGTGATTGAATGAAAACAGAGAGATTTTTGTGAACAGAAACAACTGAAATGATCAGAGGAGGATGCAAAGATTCATCCTTATGAAAAAATCAGAGAAGGATGTGAGGAACCGTTCTGATGAGAAGGATCAGAGGAGGATGAGAAGAATCGTTATGATGAGAGGGATCAGAGGAGGATGAGAAGAATCCTTATGATAAAAGAATCAGAGGACAATGTGAAGAATCGTTCCGATAAAATGATCATTGGAAGATGTGAAAAATAATTATTTTGAAAGGATCAGTGGAGGATGTGAGGAAATATTCTGATGAACGGATAAGAGGAGAATGTGATGAGCTCAGAGCGGGATATGAAACATCATTCTGATTAAAGGATCAGAGGAGGGTTTAAAAATTTGTTCTGATGAAAGGGGGCAGAAAATGATGTGAGAAGTCATTCTGAAGTAAGAATCAAAGGAAAATGTGAGGAAAAGTTTGGAATTAAAGTATCAGAGGAAGAAATGAAAGGATCAGAGTAGGATATAACAGAGGCTGGACAGACTTCTTTCTGAAATGGTTTGGTGACACTTGCATTGAGCAGGGGGTTGGACACGAGGACCCCGGAGGTCTCTTCCAACTCTAACATTCTAGGATTCTATGAACAATTATTCTGTTGGAAGGATCAGAAGAGGATGTGATGAACTATTTTGTAAAAAGGACCAGAGATCAATGTGAAGAATTGTTCTAATGAAAGGGGACAGAGGAGGATCTGAAGATTTGTCCTGATCAATGTATTCATGTAGGATGTGACTAATGGTTCTGATAAAAAGGATCAGCGGTGGTTGTAAGGAATCATTCTGCTGAAAGGATTAGAGGAGGATATAAAGAATCATTCTGATGAAAAGGGTCTGAGAAGGAAAAGAAGAATTGTTCACCTGGTCAGATGAATCCAGACTTGTGTTCCGCCATTGTGGGGAAGGTGACTTGACAGATAGACGTGACTGGTAGAAGGAGGGGACAGTTTGTGCACAAGAGACGGAGATTGACAGGATAGAAGGGTGACAGCTAGGAAAGGTAGATAGGAGAGTGCAGTACCGAGAAATGACCACAAGATGGCAGGGGGGAGTAGCTTAGGACTTAACAGCAGCTTACGGCTTGAGAAACGCTTAGTCATGGGGGGCGGGGAGATAGGAACCCAGGAGGGGAATTCCTGGTGAGAGAGGGAATAAATAGAACTGGTTAGGGTTCCAGACAGGCTAGACTAATTCCGGGAAGAGCTCGGTAGAAGACAGCGAACAGAGAAGAGCTTGACCAGGGGGACTGACAGCAAAGAGACAGTCAGGGGGGTGGAACTGACCTGACGGACCGCAGGACAGATGAGGCTCTGGGGGTACCGATTGGATGACGACCTCGGGCAGGTGAAGTGCTGGCGGTAGATTGGTCTAGGACAGCCCCAGCAAAAGATCCGCGAGGGATGTTACTTCGACTGGAGCAAAGGTGCAGGTACCCGGGCCTGGAGACAGAGAACTGTAAAGTGGCTGCGGTGCGTGGCTGTGGTCGTTAGGAGGACGACAAATAAATCCGGAACTGTTACAACTGAAATCTGTCTCCGCCTCGTCCTTGCATCGCCTGTTGTCAGTGTCATCCGGACAGGGTAAGCAGCTGTCCACCCCCCCAATCCCGGCCCCCACCACATTTGGCGTAGTCGGCAGGATCGCCGCCGCTAATACAACATCTTCCACGGCAGGCCTGCGCCTGAAGAACCCAAAAGGACTTGGACTGCTCCCCTGTGGATTACAAGACTGCTCACCTGGGGATTATAAATTGGAGACTTTGTTCCGGATCATAGCTGCCGTCAGAGGATCCGGGGTGGCACCAGAAGCTGTCCAATATGGCTGTGGTACTCCAACACCGGGGAGAGACCCGGGCGTTCGCAGTTGTTCTGGATGGACTGGGGCCATCTCCAATGTACCCCTGGGGGGAGCGGCGTGTGTCTGGAGACCGCCGCCCCCTCATACTGGACCCGGGCAGATGGGTGGAGACGTTGGCCATCACCGCACCCAGGAGCGGGAGTGGCCCGAGAGAGATGACCGGCTGCGGCTGCTTGGCGCCATTCGACTGTTGCCCACCGGACAGGATGCGACGCTGCAGTTGCCGTGGCCTCAGACGCCTGGAGTGGTGGTGGCGTCGGGAGGTTGAGTCTCGTTGGGAGACCAGCTTTCTGGAATCACGGACAGTCCTCAAGTCATCGGGCGGAGAAGAGGAGCGACTGTGGGCCCTGCGGGAGCGGCCACCAGAGACGTCACCTGGGGGCCTCCCCACGGGACCCATGAGCCTGGAGGCTAGCCCTGCCGGATGGCGGGGTGAAGACTGGAGGCTGCGGGAGGTGTCGCGGGGCGGTCTGTCGGAGGCCGCGGCGCCGGGGAAGGTGAGAGTTTTCCCGGCTCTGCCGGCGGCTCCGCAAGCGGCCCCCACCACCCGGCCGCACCGCGCGGTCTCCTGTGCTATGAATGGGAAACCGAGGAGGAAAAAAGACAACAAGCTAAGTCTCAGTAAACCAGAGAAGTTGGTAACTATGCAAATTGCAGATCCCTGATCTTACCCGCACAACTAGCAGCAGTCGTGGAGCGTTCCTACGTTGGTCCTAGACGCCTCGTCACAACCGGAGAACTACATAAGCCTAAAGCAGGAAAAGAGGAAAACTAACTGCCCCAGAGCAGACCCCAAAGGAAAGACAGCCCCCCACATGTATTGTCGGTGAAGCAAGATTAAAATTCAAACAAAGGCAGGAAAATAGGCTGAGCAAACGATGGGTCCCGGCTAACTAAAAAGGACAGAAAAGGAAAGACACTGTCTGCAATCTGCCAAAAAAAACCTACAAAAATATTGTCCAACACTTCTGATAGCAAAATTAACCCTGAAGTCACTAGACTTCTAAACCTATATCAGCACTCTGAAATATTCTGAGACAGAGCAAAAAAAGAGGCCAATCTAATAAGGGACAAAAAGCAGATTGGCAAATACTGATTAATAGGAGTGGAATTTCAGCATAGCCCCAGCAGGGGCAGGCTGATTACACAAAAAACTGAATTGACCAACAAGCGCAAGTGTGAACAAAAGCAAAAAACAAACTTAACTTGAGAAGACTGGAAGAGAGCTGAAGTCCAGGACCTGAGAAGCATACTGAATCACCAGCACCCGGATAGGGCGTCGGCTGTCTTATATCCAGTCTGATACTCCAGAGATCCAATCGTTATCTTCCTCATCAGGTGGCAGATCACTACCACTTAGACCAACCACACTACCTCCTGTCACCACCAGAGGGAGAACGGAAGGGGAACTCTCAACTGGTGGAGCAGAAAATGAGTTCATGACACTCCTGTCAACCCGGCTGTGGAGGGCTCTGTGGCCTCCGCTGGGCTGAGCGATGCCCCTGCTCCTGTCCCCGAGCCACTCCGCCCGGCGGCGCCATGTCCGGTGTCGCTGGTGCGGAACCAGCCCGTGGCCGACGCTGCTGTGTTTCACCTGTCAGCAGCGGCCCATTCCTTGACGCCGGCCGCTATTCCGGCCCCGTCTGCGACTCCGGTTGTGGTCTACCCCGCGGCCGCATCTGCGTCACCCCTGGAGTCAGCTGCGGTCTGCTTGTCAGGCTCTGCGGCCTACCCACCGGGAACCACGGCTGCCCCTGCCCACCGCCCGGCCCCAGCGGCTGCTGGGCCGCCGACATCTACAGCCGCCTCTGCCCCGCTCTCAACCCCGGCTGTGCCCCGCCCACTGGACTCCAGGGCCTACACCGGACCCTCCGTCTGGGTCGCGGAGGTCATACGGAAGAAAAAGGCCAGGAAGCAGGAGGTCTGGAACCTGCTTCATGAGAGAGGGGAGGCTGGTATGGCGGCTTCGCGATCTATGGGGCGGCTCGTGTACACTAACCTAAAGAAGGGATACGGGTTCATTCGGGACCTCGCAACCGGCCAGAAGGTGTACATCAACGTGACCTCCAGCCGTCACGGCTGGGCATTGTGAGAAGGGGACTTGGTATCGTACTACAAAGAGTACTGTCCCTGCGGCTACTACGCGGTAGCCGTAAATGCTGAACCCGAAGGTCACGAGCCCCCGTAGAAAGGACCCCTAGAGACACTCCCTGCATCCCGGGAGCTCCACGACTGTGGGGCCCCTTTGTTACCAGCTATCAGGAGATGGCCCGGACTGTCGGGATTTCGTTGCACCGTTGTGCAGGCCACGAGGGCAGTTTTTTGTCCAGGTTGAAAAAAAAATATTTTGTTGTTTGTTTGACCTTTTCCTCCTGATATAGCGGAGATGCGGGGAAGGGAGTACTACTGTTAAAGGGAGGGGGAGTACTTGTTTCAAAAATGCTATGCGGGGAATATTGTGTTAAAAATAATGTTAACGTGTTTGGAAAAAAAAGAAAACAAACAAAAAAAAGAAAGCGAAAAAGGGGTTACTCTCGTTGAGTAACTCCTATGGTTATTAAAGTAAAGATAATAGTATGTTAAGAGTTGATTTAGTGAATAGTGTGTATAACAAAAAATGTGTATGTAACAGGTTCCGGTTACGAGGTAGATGTAACTAAGACGCCGACCATGACTCTTTTAAGTGAAGGACAAAGAGACGAGGGATGTTGAACCAGACAGTGGTCCGTCAGTCAGGTCCCCAACACCACGGACACCCCACAAGGACGGGCGGGTGCCAATGATGACCTAGTAGGTGAAAGGCCTCGGTCATGGCATTCCGGACAGTAGAAGGTAGCAGTATGGGAGAGTAGTGGGAGGTACACACCGTAGAGTAGTCCGGGTGGACCTCGCCAACCCGAAAGAAGTTGTGACGTGGCGTGCACGCTGGCGAGTAGCGGTAGGCTGCTCGGAGCATGGTGCTCCCGGTATAGTTCGGCCCCCGTGGGCAGCGGGTTTGGCACAACGACTGGTCCGACAACAGACTGTGGACAAGCTTCAGAACGACGTAGGTAGGGAGTACGATTGTCGGGACGACAATGGACAAAGGGAGGGGGAGTGTGGGCAAGGTGACTTGACGAACAGACGTGACTGGTAGAAGGAGGGGACGGTTTGTGCACAAGAGACGGAGATTGACAGGATAGAAGGGTGACAGCTAGGAAAGGTAGATAGGAGAGTGCAGTACCGAGAAATGACCACAAGATGGCAGGGGGGAGTAGCTTAGGACTTAACAGCAGCTTACGGCTTGAGAATCGCTTAGTCATGGGGGGCAGGGAGATAGGAACCCAGGTGGGGAATTCCCGGTGAGAGAGGGGATAAATAGAACTGGTTAGGGTTCCAGACAGGCTAGTCCCGGGAGGAGCTCAGTAGAAGACAGCGAACAGAGAAGAGCTTGACCAGGGGGATTGACAGGAAAGAGGACAGCCAGGGGGATGGCCCTGACCTGACGGACCGCAGGACAGACGAGGCCCTGGGGGTACCGATTGGGCGACGACCTCAAGCAGGTGAAGCGCTGGCGGTAGATTGGTCTAGGACAGCCCCAGCGAAAGATCCACGAGTGACGTTACTTCGACTGGAGCAAAGGTGCAGGTACCCGGGCCTGGAGACAGAGAACTGTAAAGTGGCTGCAGTGCGTGGCTGTGGTCGTCAGGAGGACGACGAATAATTCCGGAACTGTTACAACTGAAATTTGTCTCCACCTCGTCCTTGCATCACCTGGTGTCTGTGTCATCCGGACAGGGTAAGCAGCGGTTCACCCCCCAATCCCGGCCCCCACCACATTATGATGATGTGAGAACCACAAGGTGTGACCTCCATAGATCCCACAGATTACTGATTGTATTGAGATCTAGGAATTTGGAGACAAATCCTCACCTCGATCCTCAGACCATTCCTGATTCACCATTATCCTGCTGGCAGAGATGCTGCCATTACAGAATCTGCTGTCATGAAAGGAGTAGCAGGGGGATGTACAAAGTTAGGTAGATGGTATGTGTCTCGTTCACATGTTATCTGCAGAACATTGCCCTGCCTCTGCTTGCTTGTCTTGTTTCCATGCATCAGGTTACCAGCTTGATGAAATTGGGATTCTTGTTACTGGGCATCCTTCTTCCATTTCTCCAGGGTCCATCATAGCTGTGATGCTTTGTGTGTCCTGACACCTTTTTATCAAATACAATAATTAAAAACAATGTCCCAAAGAAAAGTTAAGTGCTAGACCCAAGATGGCGAACCTATGACACTCGTGCTAGCACTGACATGCGTAGCCATTTTCGATGATACACGGCTGCATGATGAGAAGGACGTTTCATCCTCGGCTCCTGCGCAGCCAGGTGCAGTAGCCGAGGATAGAGATCGGTGAACCCGAACAGTGCTTGGCAGCGCGGCAAACACCGACTCTGATCGGCGGTGAAATCATCCCCACCAGTCGGAGAGCCACGGTTCCCACGTTGTCAAAAGACAGCATGAGCGCTCAGCTGTGTTTGGAGGTATAAAGTTTACCTCCGGTCACTGGTGTCAGCTGATGGGACTACTGATCCCATCATCCAACACCTGCTGCCGCTAGTAACAGTGAGAGCAGGAGCGGCGGATGGGAGTATTCATTGGGCGCTCCTGCTCTGTAAATAAATAATTAAAAAAAAAATGGCATGGGTTCCCCTGTATTTTTGATAACCAGCCAGGCAAAACTCACAGCTGGGGGCTGCAACCGTCAGGTGTCAGCTTCAACAAGGTTGGTTATCAAGAATAAAGGGGTCCCCACGCTGTTTTTTTAATTATTTAAATAAATAATTTAAAAAAACCGAGGTGGGGTCCCCGCCCATTTTTGACAACCAGCCAAGCTAAATCAGACAGCTGGGGGCTGGTATTCTCAGGCTGGTAAGGGACCATGGATATTGCCCCCCCAGCCTAAAAATAGCAGCCCGCAGCTGCCCAGAAAGGCACATCTATTAGATGCAAAAATTTTGGTGCTTTGCCCAGCTCTTTCCACTTGCCCTGTAGCGGTGGCAAGTGGAGTTAATATTTGTGGGGTTGATGTCACCTTTGTATTGTTAGGTGAGATCAAGCCCATGGCTTAGTAACAGAGAGGCATCTGTAAGACACATATTAATTACTCATCCTACAGTTGTATGGTAAATGAAGTCAGCCAGAATAAAGTCCCTTATTAGAAACTAGATGTGTGCCTGATGCTATCGCATCGGGAGGGCAGAAACATCACGATGGGGGCAGCTTTGTGGCGCTGGGGGTGGCGGCCCACCCACTTCCGTGCAGTCACAACCGGCAGGAAAAACGGTGTTTTGCGGCCTGTGCTGGAGATGGTGTGCGGCGCCACCAGAGGGTGGCTGCACCCAATCTCCAGCACAGGCCTCAAGCAGCGATCTTTCCTGCCGGCTGTGACTGCACAGAGGTGGGTGGGCAGGCAGCAGCGGCATCCGGCGCGTGTAGTCAGGCGGTGGGTCCTGGCAGGGGTCCGGCGTGGCATTCCTCTCTTTACTCCCCCCTCATTACACCCTCTCATTATACCTACTTCATTACACCCCTCTCGTTATACCTCCTCGTTACATCCCTTTCACAGCCTTGTGATTGCAGCGGTGTCCTGGATCCGAGCGGCAGCTGGTATCCGAGCGGCGGCCGGGATCCCAGCGGCGGTTGGGATCGCAGCAGCAGTCGGGATTGCAGCGTCGGCCTGGATCCAAGCGGTGGTTGGGATTGCAGCGGTGGCCTGGATCCGAGCGGCAGCTGGGATACCAGCGGCAGTCGGGATCGCAGCTGCGTCCTGGATAGACCGGCATCACTTGGGTGTTCTAAAATGGCGGTCGACGTACTTCCGGTGTGGCGCAGTGGATTTGGGGACATCCAGACAGAAGTGGATGACGGACAATTTAAGGCAATTATATATATAGATAAAACAAAACACACTTTTCCATTTTTTTTAAACACCTATTCCACCAAAGCCCTCGTTCTCCTGTAATAAAAATAAAATAAAAAAAAACACATACAGTACCTGTCTTTTATTCTGTCTCACACCGTAATCCTTGTCTGGTGGATAAACAGTTTTCAACCTGGACAGTGCCAAGATGTGACCGTCCAGGCTGAGAGCCACTGGTGACTGAGCGGCTGCGAGAGCAGCATCAGTGACCGGTGGTGACGTCATTGAGGATACCTCCAGTCACTGAGGCTCCGTTCCCTGCCGGGCTGAACTGCCGTGACCTCGGTGAGATCTGCGTTAGCAGCTCGAGAACCTTCGTCACCGCCACACATGGACTTACTTCCTCCAGGTAATATGTCCTCCCAATATTCCCTTGTCACTGCCACACACGGACTCACTTTCTCCTTGCTCCAGTTAATAGTCTTATTTCCCTCCTTTTACAGCCCTGGCATGTGTGTAGGGTCGGTGGGCCGAGCTGGGGGGTGGTCCCTCTCTTACCGCGCAGAGATGTAACAGTGACACGATGGAGGCAAATGTCGGGTACAACAGGTCCAAGTTTTATTCTCTCTTGCCGCCCACTTGACGGCCTCCGCAGTACACCGCACTTCAATGCACTTCTTCACTTTACTTATCGGCCCTCCGTTCCCAGAGCCGCTTCCCGCACACCGTACTTTACATTGGGGATGTGTATGTATACAACGTCCCCTCTTCAATCTTCGACGCTCCTGTCAGATCCGTCACTGTGGCCGCCTTAGGCCCGTAAACCAACAGTACTTCTACTGAACAGTCGTCTCTCTCAATACGGTATGCTTTACCTCAGTGCCTCGTCTTTTCTGCGGTACTTTCCTGTCACGACCACCCCCCTGATGTTCTCTCCTCAGCCCCCCTTGCTTTGGTTTTTCTCAGAGTGCACAGACTGTCGTAGTCCTCCTGCCACTTGATCTCCCCCTGGGGACTGGAACTTTCTGGAACCCTCCCTCAAATTTATACCTTTCCTGGTCCCCTGTAACTCCGCCCCCCATAACCAACGGTTTCCTAAGCCCTAAGCTGATGTCCAGTCGTTTGCTCACACTCTTCCCTGCCCTCTAATGGTCAACCCAGGTACTGCACGTCCACTACACTTTCCTAGCTGTTTCCCCACTGTAGTAACTGACAACTATCTGAACTGTGCAAACCTTTCCTTCTCTATACTGACAGGTCCGTCCATCAGGTCACCTTCCCTACACTCCCCCTTCCTTTGTCCATTGTCATCCTCGACAATCGTCATCCCTGCCTTCATCATTCTGAAGCTTCACCTACACTCTGTTGTCGGACTAGCTGTTGGGCCAAACCCACTACCTGCGGGGGGCCGAACCATACTGGGAGCACCATGCTCTGAGTAGCCTACTGCTACTCACCAGCGCGCACGCCACATGACGTCTTTCACACTGGGCTAGGTACACACATATTCTCTCTATGGCGTGTACCTTCCCCTACTCTCCCCTTCTGTTACCTTCCCCAGTCTGGTACTCCATGATCGAGGTCTCACACCTACCAGATCATTGCCGGCGTCCATCTCTCTCCTTCAGGGGTGTCCGTGGTGTCGGGGACCTGACCTAGGACGGCTGTCTTTTCACATCTTTCACCTCTTGTACCTTTCTTTCAATTACATGTCATGGTCGGCGTCTCGGTCTCACAGACCCTCTTCACACATAGACCCCTCTTCGGATCTCACACTTCCCGTTGGTCCCTCAGACCTTCCCTTACCAGGACCTGTTGCATTTTACTTTGGCATATTATACATTAAACAACTTTATCATAGCACAAGTACCCATTTTTATATTTTTTTTTCATTTTCTTTTGCTTCTAAAACCAACATATAACAATGTCACATGTTCTCCTTCCCCCCTTCCTTTGACATTTACACTTCCCCTTTTTTTCCGCATCCCTGCCATGTCAGGCAAACTAACTGCAACTTAAAAAAACATTTTCTGTAACCTGGACAGAAAACTATCCTCGTGGTCTGCACAACGGTGCAACAAAATCCTGACAGTCCGGACCATCTCCTGATGGCCGGTAGCAAGGGGCCCCACCGCCGTGGAGCTCCTGGGATGCAGGGAGTGTCAACAACAGTCCTCTTTACGGGGGTTCGCATTCTTCGGGCTCCGCCAGTACTGCCACCGCATAATATCCGCGGGGGCAGTATTCTTTATAATAGGAAACTAAGTTCCCTTCCTTCAGAGCCCGGCCATGCCGTATGGAGGCCACATTCACATACACCTTCTGGCCAGTCTTATCATGGATGAAACCGTACCCCCTGTCGATGTGGGTGTATACCAGCCGTCCCCATGATCTCTTCACCGCCATGCCAGCCTCCCCCTTTGAGTGCAGCAGGCTCCATTCCTCCTGCTCCCAGACTTTCTTCTGCTTGATCACCTCCGTGACCCAAACGGAGGGTGCCGCGCCAGTCCCAGAGTCCGGTGGGTGGGACTTTGCTGAAAAAGCGCGTGGGGCAGAGGCAGCCGATGATACCTGCGGCCCAGCAGCCGCTGGGGCCGGGTGGCGGACGGGAGCAGCCGTGTTTCCGGAGGACTGAGTCGCAAGGCCTGTCAAGCAGGCCGCAGCCAGTTCTAGCGCCGGCATAGCCGCGGCCGCAGGGTAGGACGCATCCAAAACCTCCAACAGAACTGGGGTGGCGGACGGTTCTGGTAATGAAGCTGTTACCGGTCGGGGGAGCACAGCCGCGTCTTCTGTAACCGAGCTCCGCGCTGATGACTCCGGGCGGGATGACTCAGGGACGGGGGCAGGGGCCTCGCTCAACTCCGCGTACACCATAGGGCCCTCCGTGGCCAGACCTTCCGATACGCTGGAGGCTGCGTGCCACGGCAGAATGGTGGGGGCCGCTTGTGAAGCCGCCGGCAGGGCCGGGGTAACTCTCACCTTCCCCGGCGCCGCGGCCTCCGTCACGTCACCATGCGGCTCTTCCCCCAGTCTCCGCTCCTCAACTCGTTGTCCCGTGGGCCTAGCCTCCAGGCTCAGGGACTCCGCGGGGAAGTTCTCTGCCGGTATCAATGGCGGCCGCTCCTTCAGGCTTCGCACAGGCTCCGCTTCCTGCCCGTGGATCTGAAGATGACGTCTTCTGGCGCAGCTCAGTCTCCCGCTGCCATTGCCACTCCAGGCGGCCAATGCCCCGACACCCGCAGCGTCTCTTACCGTCTGGTGGGCAGCAATCGAATGGCGCCAAGCAGCCGCACCCAAGCTTTTCTTCGGTGTCACTCCCTCTGTGGGGTGGGGCGTCGGCAGGCCTCTCCACCCACCTGTCAGGGTCCAATATATGGAAGTGGGTCGCCCTCACACACCCAGGGTAGCAGGGTACAGCAGTGGTGACCCGGTCCGTGGCCCTGGACGCCCAATATCAATGGCGGTGATGTAGTTAATGGTAGAATAGTTTGTGATGTCACCCGTGGTGTTTGGCAAGTAAGGTGTTGAGCCAACGCTGCAAGCAGATCCGCTGGGACTGATGGTATGGTGCACCAGAGATGGTATAGCTCCCCACAGGTGGAGCTGTAGTCCCAGGGCAGTGTAGGTGCAATGGATGAGGAGAGGCGCAGAATGGTATAGATGTTGTTTCTCAGGTGTAGCGGTGCTGGAATAACTGGAGGACACCAGGGTGTGTGGTTCCAAAGCTTTACTCACTGTTTACAGTTCACACAACTGCCTGCTTCCGTACCGTGTTCTCTTGGTCAGGGCTCCAGCCAACCTCCAGGCAGGATAGGATTCTAACTTCCACAATCCGCCAACATGCACCTTACTGAACAACTCCTGCAATGTGCCTTTAGGTGCGAAGCACTCCAGGACTTAGTTACCCTGGAATGCCTCTCTCTAGGTGTTCCTAGTCTCTACTTGTATGACAGACAGCTGTAGCCTGCTTCGGGGACTCCTCACTGTGTCCCGGCTCTCTATTCAGTTGCTGTTGTGTCCCAAGTCTATGATGGGAGCAAGGCGTTAGTGGCTCACTACTCCTCCGGTGTCTGTTGCCGGACATAAAGATCCAATCAACCTCGGGGACAGGGCCACGGCCTTTGCGCTCTCTGGACTGGAAGGGTTCTCTATCTTTCTTAAACCAGCTTCCCACCATCCTTCTATTCTCCTTCGTTCCGATCTGTTCTATCTCTCTCTTATGGAATCTGTAGTCTTCAGTCTACGTCTTTCTCCTTCTCTTCCTTCCCTAGGGAGCTCGTTCCACTAAGACCAGTCCTCAGCCTCTCCTGACTGATTGCCTTCCTCTGCCTTGAGCTCCTCTCAGGCTGACCTGAAATCCTACACCTTCCCTCTCTTTTATATCTAACTCCACCCGCTTCCCCAGCACCTCTCATGTTACGAAGCCAGGGACCACAAAAGGCACCCTATGACCTTTCCAGCATAAAGCATGGATGGGTTCCTGCTGAACTATCCTGTGTGTGGGGTGCAGGTGTTGGAATGTGGAAAGGAGTTCCCAGCCTACCTGGATGGTGGGGCACCACACCTTAGGAGAAGGTGCAGTACCTCTGTGGCGACTGAAGCCTCAGGGGTGCCACAGAAGCGTCGGTCTCCGGACACGTACCGCTTCCCTTTGGGGTACGTTGGAGGGGGTCCCAGTCCATTCTGAACAACTGCGAACACCCGGACCTCTCCTCTTCGCTGAAGCAATGCCGCCATACTGCACAGTACCTGGTACCGCCCCGTATCCTCTGCTGGCCACACAGATCCACCACAGCGCTCCCCATTTGTATTCCACAGGTGATTGTAATCCAAGCAGAGTAATCCAAGTCTTTTTCCATTCTTTGAGGCAGGTCTGCTACAGAAGATGACGTATTAGCAGCATTGATCCTGCCGACTACGCCAAGTGTAGGGTCGGTGGGCCGAGCTGGGGGGGTCCCTCTCTTATCGCGCAGAGATGTAACAGAGACACGATGGAGGCAAATGTCGGGTACAACAGGTCCGAGTTTTATTCTCTGGCCGCCCACTTGACGGCCTCCGCAGTACACCGCACTTCAATGTACTTCTTCACTTTACTTATCGGCCCTCCGTTCCCGGAGCCGCTTCCCGCACACCGTACTTTACACCGGGGACGTACATGTATACACCGTCCCCTCTTCACTCTTCGACGCTCCTGTCAGATCCGTCACTGTGGCCGCCTTAGGCCCGTAAACCAACAGCACTTCTACTGAACAGTCGTCTCTCTCAATACGGTGTGCTTTACCTCAGTGCCTCGTCTTTTCTGCGGTACTTTTGTGTCAGGACCACCCCCCTGACGTTCTCTCTCCTCAGTCCCCCTGCTTTGGCTTTCCTCAGAGTGCACAGACTGTCGTAGTCCTCCTGTCACTTGAGCTGCCCCTGGGGTCTGGAACTTTCTGGAACCCTCCCTCAAATTTATACCTTTCCTGGTTCCCTGTAACTCCGCCCCCATGACCAACGGTTTCCTAAGCCCTAAGCTGATGTCAAGTCCTATGCTCACACTCCTCCCTGCCCTCTAATGGTCAACCCAAGGTACTGCACGTCCACTACACTTTCCTAGCTGTTTCCCCACTGTAGTAACTGACAACTATCTGAACTGTGCAAACTTTTCCTTCTCTATACTGACAAGTCCGTCCGTCCGTCAGGTCACCTTCCCTACATGTGAACACTGCCCCTAATGTCGAGCTCTGTGTTGGCCCTCAGTGATGCCGGGCTGTCCACCTGGTGTCCTATTGACCATAGATGCTGGCAGTTGATGGTGATTTAGCCATGTCCAGCTCTCCATTGGTCAGAGGGGCAAATCAGGCATTTATTGTAGATAGGGGCAATCACACATGGACAGCAGGAGGGGTATACCGACCTCTACATGGGCGAGTGAGAGGGTTACTCCAGCTACAGCCATAGGTGTGGGACACCCGCTTTCGGCAATGTCCTCCATTACGCTGTGTTCCCAGGATATGAGAGCACTCCGCTCCTCTCAGATCCATTACAATCCTGAATGGCTCGGGTCTCCGCTCACAAGTGCCATCGATTACATCTTTACGCCGCGCTGCAGCTTAATCCTTTAGCACTGCTTTACAATAACCATTTGGCGGCATTATTCATGAATTCATTTCTAAGTGATGGCGGAGGGCGGATCTGAAGACGTCTCATTCTTAGAGAGTCATTATTAAAGGCGCTCGACACAAAGGGAAGCGTGCGCGGTGCAGATAACGGCGGCAGGGAGACATTACGCTCATTATACCGGAACGCCGCTATCTCTTATTCCTTCCTTTCATCTTTCTGGGCCCCGCAGCGCCTCGTTCCTGTCTACGTTTTCACCTTGTCATTTCATTGTTGTGGCCTGAGGTAACGCAAGATGCTTTCATGTGAAGACGGGAGATGAGAAAACAGATTATTCCCATATCTATTGTCATCGACCGATCTCAGACTGGAGAGGGCGTCATGGAGGAACCCCGACCTCGAGGCTGGGGATGAACAATCTCATGAACTGCTCTACAACACTTTGAATTTTAATTTCTCGCCTTTCTCTGGACCCTTCTTTGCTGTCAGTGACCTGACGCCGCTCTCACAACTTGATACAATGTAACAATCGGCTTTCTGCCTTGTAACACACTGTTTAGCTATCAGATTGCAGTTTTTCTGTTTTGTGTATACAGCCCCCGTGAAAGCTCTGCGTCTCTATGGTTACAGACTACACGCAAACCCTTTGGACTCCGCCGTCTTGTCTTTGGCTGCCATACACATTAGACGCGTCGGAAGAACAGTCGGCCAATAACTATTGCAGCCAACTTCTCTACAAGACAGACTCATCTCTGGGAGGACAAGTGATCGGCAGTCTGAGATCAGCCGTGTGATCGACATCTCTCCTGACCATCAGACACCCTGCGCCCCCATACATTGGTGGCTGCCGATCCCGTCGATATGGGTGGGTCCGGCCGACATTAGTCTGATGAGTATTGAGGGCTTTGCGCTCTCCCTTTTCTACTGTCAGTCCCTTATCAAGCGGAGGAGGTAGAGGGAATAAGCTGGACTGTTTGGTTGGTAGTCATGGAGACACATAAATATGCATAGGAGCTGTATACATAAAACGAGCATTTTTTATTCTGATTGTCTGTAATATCGCTTCTTTTTATATTCAGTGGAGAAAAGATTGCAAGAAGAGATTTCTCCGCCATTCAGCACTGCAGTCCCTTCTCCTTCTCTTCTCCCCGTTCCAGTATTTTCCTTTCCGTCTTCCTTTTTGCCGGATCCAGGTCTCTTGTACAATTACAGAAATGTTTCATGACAGGTAAAGTGAGGAAACACCATGTCTGCTCCCATTAGTAGGAAGCTCTGACCCTCATAAGGCCCCCTGCACACGTCAGGGAGGTGGGAGAACATGGCACCATGGCTTTGAGGATGAGCTGGGGACACCATAGGGGCCTTTGTGGTCCAAAATTACTTCTGCGAGACAACATTGGGGGTTGTATTAGGAACCAATGCTACTAGTGGGGTCCGCTGGGCACTGATCCCAATCCATGGGTTTGGCTGCAT
This sequence comes from Dendrobates tinctorius, assembly GCF_039654945.1. Taxonomy (NCBI): domain Eukaryota; kingdom Metazoa; phylum Chordata; class Amphibia; order Anura; family Dendrobatidae; genus Dendrobates; species Dendrobates tinctorius. Next base: position 4,456,813 of record NW_027361899.1, on the reverse strand, counting down.
GATGAGCACCAGGAGTGGCCACCGGGGCCCGGAGTGATGGTTCTGCGGTCAATGGCTCTACCAGTGGATTTCACAGCAGCAGGTCCCAGGCCAGAGGCAGCATTCATGGTGGAGCCAGGGAGAGATGGGTCCATTGTAGAGCGCATGCCCGCTTGTGCCAGTGACACTGGGGCTCCTGAATGAAGGTGCAGGAGAAGGTCCCAGGCCGGAGGTAGCGTCCATGGTGGAGCCGGGGAGAGATGGATTCACTGTAGAGTGGATGCCCGCTTGTGCCAGTGACACTGGGGCTCCTGGATGAAGGTACAGGAGAAGGTCCCAGGCCGGAGGCAGTGTCCATGGTGGAGCCAGGGAGAGATGGGTCCATTGTAGAGCGCATGCCCGTTTGTGCCAGTGACACTGGGGCTCCTGGATGAAGGTGGAGGAGAAGGTTCCAGGCCGGAGGCAGCGTCCATATTAGAGCTGAGGAGAGATGGGTCCACTGTAGAGCAGATGCCCACATGTGCCAGTGACACTGGGGCTCCTGGATGAAGGTGCAGAAGAAGGTCCCAGGCCGGAGGCAGCATCCATGGTGGAGCCAGGGAGAGATGGGTCCATTGTAGAGCGCATGCCCGCTTGTGCCAGTGACACTGGGGCTCCTGGATGAAGGTACAGGAGAAGGTCCCAGGCCGGAGGCAGCATCCATGGTGGAGCCAGGGAGAGATGGGTCCATTGTAGAGCGCATGCCCGCTTGTGCCAGTGACACTGGGGCTCCTGAATGAAGGTGGAGGAGAAGGTCCCAGGCCGGAGGTAGCGTCCATGGTGGAGCCGGGGAGAGATGGATTCACTGTAGAGTGGATGCCCGCTTGTGCCAGTGACACTGGGGCTCCTGGATGAAGGTACAGGAGAAGGTCCCAGGCCGGAGGCAGTGTCCATGGTGGAGCCAGGGAGAGATGGGTCCATTGTAGAGCGCATGCCCGTTTGTGCCAGTGACACTGGGACTCCTGGATGAAGGTGGAGGAGAAGGTTCCAGGCCGGAGGCAGCGTCCATATTAGAGCCGGGGAGAGATGGCTCCACTGTAGAGCAGATGCCCACATGTGCCAGTGACACTGGGGCTCCTGGATGAAGGCGCAGAAGAAGGTCCCAGGCCGGAGGCAGCATCCATGGTGGAGCCAGGGAGAGATGGGTCCATTGTAGAGCGCATGCCCGCTTGTGCCAGTGACACTGGGGCTCCTGGATGAAGGTACAGGAGAAGGTCCCAGGCCGGAGGCAGCATCCATGGTGGAGCCAGGGAGAGATGGGTCCATTGTAGAGCGCATGCCCGCTTGTGCCAGTGACACTGGGGCTCCTGAATGAAGGCGCAGGAGAAGGTCCCAGGCCGCAGGCAGCGTCCATGGTGGAGCCAGGGAAAGATGGATTCACTGTAGAGTGGATGCCCGCTTGTGCCAGTGACAATGGGGCTCCTGGATGATGGCGCAGAAGGTACCAGGCTGGAGGCAGCGTCCATAGTGGAGCTGGGGATAGATGGATCCACTGTAGAGCAGATGCCCACATGTGCCAGTGACACTGGGGCTCCTGGATGAAGGCACAGGAGAAGGTCCCAGGCTGGAGGCAGCGTCCATGGTGGAGCCGGGGAGAGATGGATCCACTGTACAGTGGATGCTGGCTTGTGCCAGTCACACTGGGGCTCCTGGATGAAGGCACAGGAGAAGGTCCCAGGCTGGAGGCAGCGTCCATGGTGGAGCTGGGGAGAGATAGGTCCATTGTAGAGTGGATGCCCGCTTGTGCCAGTGACATTGGGGCTCCTGGATGATGGCGCAGGAGAAGGTCCCAGGCCAGAGGCAGCGTCCATGGTGGAGCCGGGGAGAGATGGGTCCACTGTAGAGGGGATGCCCACTTGTGCCAGTGACACTGGGGCTCCTGGATGAAGGTGCAGGAGAAGGTCCCAGGCCGGGGCAGCGTCCATGGTGGAGCCGGGGAGAGATGGGTCCACTGTACAGTGGATGCCGGCTTGTGCCAGTCACACTGGGGCTCCTGGATGAAGGTGCAGGAGAAGGTCCCAGGCTGGAGGCAAAGTCCATGGTGGAGCCGGGGAGAGATGGGTCCATTGTAGAGTGGATGCCCGCTTGTGCCAGTGACATTGGGGCTCCTGGATGATGGCGCAGGAGAAGGTCCCAGGCCAGAGGCAGCGTCCATGGTGGAGCCAGGGAGAGATGGGTCCACTGTTGAGGGGATGCCCACTTGTGCCAGTGACACTGGGGCTCCTGGATGAAAGTGCAGGAGAAGGTCCCAGGCCGGGGCAGCGTCCATGGTGGAGCCGGGGAGAGATGGGTCCAGTGTAGAGCGGATGCCCTCTTGTGCCAGTGACATTGGAGCTCCTGGATGAAGGCGCAGGAGAAGGTCCCAGGCCAGAGGCAGCATCCATGGTGGAGCCAGGGAGTGATGGGTCCATTGTAAAGCGGATGCCCGCTTGTGCCAGTGACATTGGGCTTCATGAATGAAGGTGCAGGAGGAGATTACTGCAGAGAGACAGACAGAAGAGAGTCCCGACAAGACATGGGCCGCTAGGAAAGGGCCAAACTATAGGTCTAGGCTTAGTTCTGCTGGGTAATTCATGGATCCCATAGGGTCGCCATCAGGCAGGGTGATAGCTACAGCTGGGCATGGCTCTCACCTGAACTTTTCAGCTCCTTTGGGAAGTGTTGCAGCTATTGGCACCATAGTCATATGATGGGAAAGTTCATCTGGGCTCTGGGGCACAGCCAAAGTTTGGGTAAGAGTTAGTCGGTCCATTGTGGGCAATGATAATGATGGAGAACAGTAATCCAGGCACAAATGGTCAGACAGTGAGGTCGGCACCAATTCAAAAGAGACGGATAAAGGGGGAGATGCCGATACCAGGATACAAATGATACAAAAGATGAAATAATATTTCCAGGTGTCAGTCCTTAAAGAAACAGACCAGGAAGAATTGATACATTGGGTCCTACCCTGGGTACCACTATCTGATGTGTATGGGGGGCTCAGGACTGCCCCCTGATGGTGGCCTGGCTGCTTACAATCATGTCATGGAAAGTGGACTTCCCCTTTAATGAGAGCTCTCGCCGCCTAATTAAGGCTCATATTAAAGCATTGCCTCCTTTCAGCCAATCACAGACGACTTTGTGATCCAATAAAATATAAATAAATATTATGTAAAATCAGAAAGGAGCCCCAAATGACTTCACACCTCCGTCTAACGAGCGCTCACTGCCGGAATTATAATGGGGGCTTCAGACTCTGCCGCCCCCTCATTCTCTCATTCGCCCCCTCACAGTCGCAGGAAATTGGGAGAGTTTGACTTTTATTGTTAGAATGAATTTATAATTTGTGGGAAAGATAATGAAAAAATATTTATTTTAGAACAATCACAAAACAGAAAACTCTTCCTACATGAAGAATTATTAATAGAGTGAGAAATAATGAAAATAAGTAAGTCGGGATATAAAGTGTCCAATCCTGGCAGGAAGGAGCGAGTGCGGGGGGCCCAACCCAAGCCACGGACCCCCAAAGCTGCACGCTCCTCTTTCTAGCGTCCAGTCTATCAGGCAGATACTTTTCATGTTCCAAAATTGTCCCAGATTCTTTCTGCCCCTGGGACTGAGTAAGTATAACAATGTGACCCTCACCCCAGAACGGGGGGTGCACCCTGATATAAAGCGCGGGACCCACCGCCCAAATATCTGTACACCCTGATATAAAGCGCGGGACCCACCGCCCAAATATCTGCGCACCCTGATATAAAACGCGGGACCCACCGCCCAAATATCTGTGCACCCTGATATAAAGATCGGGACCCACCGCCCAAATATCTGTGCACCCTGATATAAAACGCGGGACTCACCGCCCAAATATCTGTGCACCCTGATATAAAGATTGGAACCCACCGCCCAAATATCTGTGCACCCTGATATAAAGATCGGGACCCACAGTCCAAATATCTGCGCACCCTGATATAAAGATCGGGACCCACCGCCCAAATATCTGCGCACCCTGATATAAAATGCGGGACCCACCGCCCAAATATCTGCGCACCCTGATATAAAGATCGGGACCCACCGCCCAAATATCTGCGCACCCTGATATAAAGCGCGGGACCCATCGTCCAAATATCTGCGCACCCTGATATAAAGATCGGGACCCACCGCCCAAATATCTGTGCACCCTGATATAAAGATCGGGACCCACCGCCCAAATATCTGTGCACCCTGATATAAAGATCGGGACCCACCGTCCAAATATCTGCGCACCCTGATATAAAGATCGGGACCCACCGTCCAAATATCTGCGCACCCTGATATAAAGATCGGGACCCACCGTCCAAATATCTGCGCACCCTGATATAAAGCGCGGGACCCACCGCCCAAATATCTGTGCACCCTGATATAAAGTGCGGGACCCACCGTCCAAATATCTGCGCACCCTGATATAAAGATCGGGACCCACCATCCAAATATCTGCGCACCCTGATATAAAGATCGGGACCCACCGTCCAAATATCTGCGCACCCTGATATAAAGATCGGGACCCACCGTCCAAATATCTGCGCACCCTGATATAAAGCACGGGACCCACCGCCCAAATATCTGCGCACCCTGATATAAAGATCGGGACCCACCATCCAAATATCTGCGCACCCTGATATAAAGTGCGGGACCCACCGTCCAAATATCTGCGCACCCTGATATAAAGATCGGGACCCACCGCCCAAATATCTGCGCACCCTGATATAAAGATCGGGACCCACCGTCCAAATATCTGCGCACCCTGATATAAAGATCGGGACCCACCGTCCAAATATCTGCGCACCCTGATATAAAGCGCGGGACCCACCTTCCAAATATCTGCGCACCCTGATATAAAGATCGGGACCCACCGTCCAAATATCTGCGCACCCTGATATAAAGATCGGGACCCACCGTCCAAATATCTGCGCACCCTGATATAAAGATCGGGACCCACCGCCCAAATATCTGCGCACCCTGATATAAAGATCGGGACCCACCGTCCAAATATCTGCGCACCCTGATATAAAGATCGGGACCCACCGTCCAAATATCTGCGCACCCTGATATAAAGCGCGGGACCCACCGCCCAAATATCTGTGCACCCTGATATAAAGCGCGGGACCCACCGCCCAAATATCTGCGCACCCTGATATAAAGTGCGGGACCCACCGTCCAAATATCTGCGCACCCTGATATAAAGCGCGGGACCCACCGTCCAAATATCTGCGCACCCTGATATAAAGGGCGGGACCCACCGTCCAAATATCTGCGCACCCTGATATAAAGTGCGGGACCCACCGTCCAAATATCTGAGCACCCTGATATAAAGCGCGGGACCCACCGCCCAAATATCTGCGCACCCTGATATAAAGTGCGGGACCCACCGTCCAAATATCTGCGCACCCTGATATAAAGCGCGGGACCCACCGTCCAAATATCTGCGCACCCTGATATAAAGGGCGGGACCCACCGTCCAAATATCTGCGCACCCTGATATAAAGTGCGGGACCCACCGTCCAAATATCTGAGCACCCTGATATAAAGTGCGGGACCCACCGTCCAAATATCTGCGCACCCTGATATAAAGATCGGGACCCACCGTCCAAATATCTGCGCACCCTGATATAAAGATCGGGACCCACCGTCCAAATATCTGCGCACCCTGATATAAAGATCGGGACCCACCGTCCAAATATCTGCGCACCCTGATATAAAGCGCGGGACCCACCGACCAAATATCTGTGCACCCTGATATAAAGTGCGGGAACCACCGTCCAAATATCTGCGCACCCTGATATAAAGATCGGGACCCACCATCCAAATATCTGCGCACCCTGATATAAAGATCGGGACCCACCGCCCAAATATCTGTGCACCCTGATATAAAGTGCGGGACCCACCGTCCAAATATCTGCACACCCTGATATAAAGATCGGGACCCACCGTCCAAATATCTGTGCACCCTGATATAAAGCGCGGGACCCACCGTCCAAATATCTGCGCACCCTGATATAAAGATCGGGACCCACCATCCAAATATCTGTGCACCCTGATATAAAGATCGGGACCCACCGTCCAAATATCTGCGCACCCCGATATAAAGCGCGGGACCCACCGTCCAAATATCTGCGCCCCTGATATAAAAATCGGGACCCACCTTCCAAATATCTGCGCACCCTGATATAAAGATCGGGACCCACCGTCCAAATATCTGCGCACCCTGATATAAAGATCGGGACCCACCGTCCAAATATCTGCGCACCCTGATATAAAGCGCGGGACCCACCGTCCAAATATCTGCGCACCCTGATATAAAGATCGGGACCCACCGTCCAAATATCTGCGCACCCTGATATAAAGATCGGGACCCACCGTCCAAATATCTGCGCACCCTGATATAAAGATCGGGACCCACCGTCCAAATATCTGCGCACCCTGATATAAAGATCGGGACCCACCGTCCAAATATCTGCGCACCCTGATATAAAGCGCGGGACCCACCGCCCAAATATCTGCGCACCCTGATATAAAGCGCGTGACCCACCGTCCAAATATCTGCGCACCCTGATATAAAGAGCGGGACCCACCGCCCAAATATCTGGGCACCCTGATATAAAGATCGGGACCCACCGCCCAAATATCTGCGCACCCTGATATAAAGAGCGGGACCCACCGCCCAAATATCTGGGCACCCTGATATAAAGATCGGGACCCACCGCCCAAATATCTGTGCACCCTAATATAAAGATCGGGACTCACCACCCAAATATCTGCGCACCCTGATATAAAGCGCGGGACCCACCGTCCAAATATCTGCGCACCCTGATATAAAGATCGGGACCCACCGCCCAAATATCTGTGCACCCTGATATAAAGATCGGGACCCACCGCCCAAATATCTGCGCACCCTGATATAAAGATCGGGACCCAAATTCCAAATATCTGCGCACCCTGATATAAAACGCGGGACCCACCCCCCAAATATCTGCGCACCCTGATATAAAGATCGGGACCCACCGTCCAAATATCTGCGCACCCTGATATAAAGCGCGGGACCCATCGTCCAAATATCTGCGCCCCTGATATAAAGATCGGGACCCACCGTCCAAATATCTGCGCACCCTGATATAAAGATCGGGACCCACCGTCCAAATATCTGCGCACCCTGATATAAAGCGCGGGACCCACCGCCCAAATATCTGTGCACCCTGATATAAAGTGCGGGACCCACCGCCCAAATATCTGTGCACCCTGATATAAAGATCGGGACCCACCGTCCAAATATCTGCGCACCCTGATATAAAGATCGGGACCCACCGTCCAAATATCTGCGCACCCTGATATAAAGCGCGGGACCCACCGCCCAAATATCTGTGCACCCTGATATAAAGTGCGGGACCCACCGCCCAAATATCTGTGCACCCTGATATAAAGTGCGGGACCCACCGTCCAAATATCTGCGCACCCTGATATAAAGATCGGGACCCACCGCCCAAATATCTGCGCACCCTGATATAAAGCGCGGGACCCACCGCCCAAATATCTGTGCACCCTGATATAAAGTGCGGGACCCACCGCCCAAATATCTGTGCACCCTGATATAAAGATCGGGACCCACCGTCCAAATATCTGCGCACCCTGATATAAAGATCGGGACCCACCGTCCAAATATCTGCGCACCCTGATATAAAGCGCGGGACCCACCGCCCAAATATCTGTGCACCCTGATATAAAGTGCGGGACCCACCGTCCAAATATCTGCGCACCCTGATATAAAGATCGGGACCCACCGCCCAAATATCTGCGCACCCTGATATAAAGTGCGGGACCCACCGTCCAAATATCTGCACACCCTGATATAAAGATCGGGACCCACCGTCCAAATATCTGTGCACCCTGATATAAAGCGCGGGACCCACCGCCCAAATATCTGTGCACCCTGATATAAAGATCGGGACCCACCGTCCAAATATCTGCGCACCCTGATATAAAGATTGGGACCCACCGTCCAAATATCTGCGCACCCTGATATAAAGATCGGGACCCACCGTCCAAATATCTGCGCACCCTGATATAAAGATCGGGACCCACCGTCCAAATATCTGCGCCCCTGATATAAAAATCGGGACCCACCGTCCAAATATCTGCGCACCCTGATATAAAGATCGGGACCCACCGTCCAAATATCTGCGCACCCTGATATAAAGATCGGGACCCACCGTCCAAATATCTGCGCACCCTGATATAAAGCGCGGGACCCACCGCCCAAATATCTGCGCACACTGATATAAAGCGCGGGACCCACCGCCCAAATATCTGGGCACCCTGATATAAAGATCGGGACCCACCGTCCAAATATCTGCGCACCCTGATATAAAGATCGGGACCCACCACCCAAATATCTGCGCACCCTGATATAAAGCGCGGGACCCACCGCCCAAATATCTGTGCACCCTGATATAAAGATCGGGACCCACCACCCAAATATCTGCGCACCCTGATATAAAGCGCGGGACCCACCGTCCAAATATCTCCGCACCCTGATATAAAGAGCGGGACCCACCGCCCAAATATCTGTGCACCCTGATATAAAGCGCGGGACCCACCGCCCAAATATCTGTGCACCCTGATATAAAGATCGGGACCCACCGCCCAAATATCTGTGCACCCTGATATAAAGATCGGGACCCACCACCCAAATATCTGCGCACCCTGATATAAAGAGCGGGACCCACCGCCCAAATATCTGTGCACCCTGATATAAAGTGCGGGACCCACCATCCAAATATCTGCGCACCCTGATATAAAGATCGGGACCCACCGCCCAAATATCTGTGCACCCTGATATAAAGATCGGGACCCACCGCCCAAATATCTGTGCACCCTGATATAAAGCGCGGGACCCACCGTCCAAATATCTCCGCACCCTGATATAAAGAGCGGGACCCACCGCCCAAATATCTGTGCACCCTGATATAAAGCGCGGGACCCACCGCCCAAATATCTGTGCACCCTGATATAAAGATCGGGACCCACCACCCAAATATCTGTGCACCCTGATATAAAGAGCGGGACCCACCACCCAAATATCTGTGCACCCTGATATAAAGATCGGGACCCACCACCCAAATATCTGCGCACCCTGATATAAAGATCGGGACCCACCACCCAAATATCTGTGCACCCTGATATAAAGATCGGGACCCACCACCCAAATATCTGCGCACCCTGATATAAAGATCGGGACCCACCGCCCAAATATCTGTGCACCCTGATATAAAGATCGGGACCCACCGCCCAAATATCTGTGCACCCTGATATAAAGATCGGGACCCACCGTCCAAATATCTGTGCACCCTGATATAAAGCGCGGGACCCACCGTCCAAATATCTGCGCACCCTGATATAAAGATCGGGACCCACCGTCCAAATATCTGCGCCCTCCCACCACAATGGAATCACAAAACACAAAGACATGAGCTGGATGATGAGCTGGTATCCGTGCCGCGTGTCGGAGCATGTTCACACGCAAAGTGGAGATGATTCAGAAAACTGCGCCCCCTGTGGTCTAAACTCGCGGCTGAACTCTGACATTTTGGGGCTTTTTTCTCTCTCGATTTCTCTGTGGAGCCTGAAAAAATGCAAGAAAAAAAACTGAAGTGAAAAATGAAAGCTTTTCGGTCCTATGAAAACACAAAGGAACGAAGCTTCACCTCATCAAATAAGGGGAAAGAAACCAATAATGCAGCAAAGGTGCAATAATCCGAGCAGATTGTCACTGTGCAGTTTGGTGCGGATCCTGCAGAAACAGAAGCCACAGTATTTCTGCCCCGTGTGAACACGGCCTTACAGACACCAGACGCCGGATGTCGTATAGTGACGCTACAGGAAGAGGAGAAAGTTCTGGCGGCTCCGACTGTGAATGAGGGAACAAAAAATAATCCCCAGGTCCCAACTAGAGATGAGCCGGACGCACAGGAGACGTCGCCCCGGCCCTGGGGGACCAAAAGCCGCCGCAGACGCCGGAAGGTGAGAGATTCACGGCCTCCCGTCCAGCCGCCTGGTGCCACTGACCTGGACGATGGACCGGAGTTCCGGGAATGGGCCCGCTCATCTCTAGTCCCGGACTTGGGTCTGCGCCCTGCAGTCTCAGGCGTCTGCTGAATGTCCCTCACTGACTGCGCCCCTCTGACATCTCCTCCTGGTACATGGGGGTGATTGGGGGGTTTCTAGGGTCGTGGTGAATACTTGCCTGATTGCACCATGCTCTCCTCTGTGCCCTCTATATTGGCCTACAGTGACTCTCACTTCTCACACACAGAATCTCAGCTCTGAAGCACAAACTGCTGCTCTCCCTGAAGAATCGCTGGCTACATGGGAGCGTATGATGTAGGTGCAGAGTCTCCGGCCCCACAACCCTTGCGACTGTGTAGCGATGAGGAGTGGCGAGGCTTTGGGACGCGTCACATCGAGATATTCCGGCAGCAGGCGCGAGCGGCCACTGGCAGCGCCATTGATCATGCTTTGAGTGTCATTGAAATGTATTTAGTTGTAATGAAGTTGCTGTATCCATATCAATCTGCGCGGAGTCGTCTCCTGCCTGTCACGGCTCCCCCCGCCATTAATAATAATGCAGACGGGCGCGGGTGGTGGCGGCGTGCCATCCATTCAGCTCCGACAGCCGCCAATTAGCACTAAACAGTTCAAGGAGAAAACACACTTTACTGCGCCGGTAAATTACACAGCGAGGGAGATGAGCGGCAGCCATTACTGACAGCGCCGCGCTGACCGCGCATCTGATTGGTTTATTTATCCTGATATAATGGAGCCGCTGAGCCGGATACAATCGTCTCCATCACTCTGAGACCCGTGATTGACGCTCTGCACAGTGACGGAGACACATGACCCACGACAGCGTGAGGATACAGATGTAGGAACCTGCGAATGTCCACGGAAAACTACGACTCAGTCCTGGTGGAGACGGCAAAGCATATAGAGTAGGAATCCGGAGGAAGCAGAGCTGCAGCGTAAAGTATGGGGAAGAACAGAGCAGCAGAAGGAATACGCCTGTAGACTTTGAGCCCGCACAGTCAGGGTCCCCTCTCCTTCTGTACTCGTGTGTCCCTTGTCTTGCACATGTCTATTGTACTTGTCTATATTTCCCCTTTTCCCTGTAAAACACCATGGAAAAAATGGCGCTATATAAATGTATAATAGTAATAATAGTAAATACTTGAGACAGCAGAATATTGAGTGCAGCTCTGGAGTATAATACAGGATGTAACTCAGGATCAGTAATGTAATGTATGTACACAGTGACTGCACCAGCAGAATAGTGAGTGCAGCTCTGGAGTATAATACAGGGTGTAACTCAGGATCAGTGATGTAATGCATGTACACAGTGACTGCACCAGCAGAATAGTGAGTGCAGCTCTGGAGTATAATACAGGGTGTAACTCAGGATCAGTAATGTAATGTATGTACACAGTGACTGCACCAGCAGAATAGTGAGTGCAGCTCTGGAGTATAATACAGGGTGTAACTCAGGATCAGTAATGTAATGTATGTATACAGTGACTGCACCAGCAGAATAGTGAGTGCAGCTCTGGAGTATAATACAGGATGTAACTCAGGATCAGTAATGTAATGTATGTATACAGTGACTGCTCCAGCAGAATAGTGAGTGCAGCTCTGGAGTATAATACAGGATGCTATAGATAAAAATTGTTAAATCCATAGACATTTTTGGAGAGAGGACACATCACCCGCACATTCAACATATTGATGGTAACTAGGGTAGTGAGAAAGAGTGTCATGATCCCAGTGCAGGTTTTTGAGCTGCACACCGGGGGTTAATGTCTGGAGCTCTGTGCGGGTTTTGACCTGCACACTTGGGGTTAATGATTGTGGCCTCTTTCTGGTTCTGGGAGAGCTTCATAAACCTCTGGGAAGCTCCAATCCCTGCCAGTTATACTTTTGCCTTTGGCCTAGTGTGCTGACCCCCCGTGTGCCTGTTTGTTGCTATAGCTTGTTTATATGGTTCTGACCCGACTCTGATTCCCGTTGTGAGTTTGCCTGTTGATTTTGTACTGCGTTATTATCTGTGTATGACTCATTGCCTGTGACCTGACTACTCTCTGCTCGCCCCTCTGGTACCTTGCAGCTATCTCTGTGTGTGACTCATTGGCTACGTCCTGACTATTCTCACTGTCTATGCCCCTGGGTAACTTTGTCTCGCAGTTACTCTGCTAGGAATTGTCTTGCAGCTCCTAGCTCTGTGGAGTTTAGGCCACGCCTCTAGCAGTCACGTGCTTCAGGTCCTGCGGCTCTGAAGTACGCATCGATTCGGTTGCTGCCTGCTCCGCAGGTAGCTTTGAGCACTCTTTCGCTTTACTCAGGGCACGCGCACTAGCTCAGTGAGCAAGTTCAGTGCGGTGTCTCTGACAAAGAGTTGACAATTCAACCTCCATTGAAGTAGGACCACCTGCTGTGAACAAGTAATTACAAAAAAGGGATCTGCTGAGAACCAGCCAACAAGTCTAATATTTGTATACTCAAAGGCAGAGAAGGGGATTCCTCTATTCAAAGGAATTGTCTCAGACTCTCTGGCGTGAGTGGTCAGTGAAGAATATTGAGGTTTGCATTGATATGATTTTTATGAGAGATACATTTCAGTGTCATAGCATAGGGACAAACATAATGCAGTCATTTACATCACTGTTAAGCTGGCCGAACACCTCCAACTTAATACTGGCCAGAAGGATGATTCTATCCATGCCATATTTCTTCACTATAGAAAGGTAAAATTGTGATAGCAAACATGACAATAATATCTACCGCCTGGGACATCCAGGGGTGAAGATATCCTAAAAGTTGGAGATCTCTTAAGCTTCTAAAAGATCTAGCTCATCCCATAACCAGCCCCTGTCATGATCCAGGATGGGGTTTCGCGTTGGCCCATCCTGGTCAGACAGGGGGTTAACTGTTTCTGCCTCTCTCTGGCAGAGGGCGGCTATTTAATGCTCACTAGACCTAGGTCCGGTGTCAGTTATACTTCTGCCCTCGGCTGAGTTAGTTGACCTCTGGTGTACGTGTGCCTTGTGCCTGATTACTTGTTGCTTGTTTGGTTTTGATCCGGTTCTGTCCCTGTTACGAGTTCTGCCTGTCCCTTTTCTACCGCACCGCTCTCTCGTGTATGACTCTCTGCTTGTGACACGACATCTCTCTGCTCGTCCCCTTGGTACCACGTCGCCCTCTTGTGTATGACCTTTGGCTTTGTCTGACTACCCGTCTGTTTGTCCCTCCTGTGCCTTGTTTGCCCATTCTGTGTGTGACCTCCGTTTTGCCTGACTCTGAGTTGTTGTATGGTGTCCTGTCATCTCTGAAAGCAGGATGCTGAGCCCCGCCCCTTGCAGTCACATGACCGTAGGTCCTGTGCCAGCTTGCTAACTTCAGTGTCCGCAGGTCCTGTGCATCTTTACTTTCCGGCGCTGACAGGATCCTGACACTGATAGTTGGAAGCACGCATTGTCACCGCTGCTGCCCTGCTCCACAGGTATCTTTGAGCACTGTTTTTGTACTCAGGACATGCGCACTGGCTCAGTGAGCGAGTGTAGTCCGGTGTTCCTGACAGCCCCGACATGCGCTCACCAAGGGGAGGCAAGGCGTAATCTTTATTTAATAAAAAGCAGAATTTTGTCTTTTCTGTTTTGTCAGTCCTGGAAGGTACAGCTTGAGGTGTTTCTGTCCGTTTTCTAAAAGGAGTACCTCCCCCCGCTATGCTCTGAGCTATTTCTGTGACATCAGGTTTAGTACTTTTCTTTTGTAATCCTTTTTACTTTATATCATTGTATATTACGTATTGTTTTATTTATATTTTGTAACATTTTTGTATATTTTAATACACACCGCCTATCTTTCTGGATTATATATATAAAATGTAACAGCTCTGTTCCTCTTGCTCTGTAAACCGCACTCTTAAGGGCATATGCTACCTATAAAGGGCGTCCACTTGGCCTGTATAAATGATTGGTGGTGGCAGCGAGTTGTTCCTTTTGATATTGTTGATAGACATATATATTCCATGTGTTGGCATCGGAGGTGTATATACCATACACTCACTGTTTCCCCAATGATTGGAATAGTGGTGGAAGCAGCGGTCCATCACTCGTCAGTCACTTCCATAATTTTCCTGACAATTGGAAGCAGTGGAGTTGCGTTGCCTGGCAAATTAGTGGCAGTGGTGGGATCTGTGTGATCTCTCCCATGTTATCCATGACGATCTGTTGGCAGTGGTGGGATCTGTGTGATCTCTCCTGTGTTATCCATGACAATCTGTTGGCAGCGGTGAGATCTGTGTGATCCATCCGGTGTTATCCATGAAAATCTGTTGGCAGCGGTGGGATCTGTGTGATCTTTCCGGTGTTATCCATGACAATCTGTTGGCAGCGGTGGGATCTGTGTGATCACTCCCATGTTATCCATGACGATCTTTTGGCAATGGTGGGATCTGTGTGATCTCTCCCGTGTTATCCATGACGATCTGTTGGCAGTGGTGGGATCTGTGTGATCTCTCCCGTGTTATCCATGACAATCTGTTGTCAGCGGTGAGATCTGTGTGATCCATCCGGTGTTATCCATGAAAATCTGTTGGCAGCGGTGGGATCTGTGTGATCTTTCCGGTGTTATCCATGACAATCTGTTGGCAGCGGTGGGATCTGTGTGATCACTCCCATGTTATCCATGACGATCTTTTGGCAATGGTGGGATCTGTGTGATCTCTCCCGTGTTATCCATGACGATCTGTTGGCAGCGGTAGGATCTGTGTAATCTCTCTCGTATTATCCATGACAATCTGTTGGCAGCGGTGGGATCTGTGGGATCTCTCCCATGTTATCCATGATAATCTATTGGTAGCGGTGGGATCTGTGGGATCTCTCTAGTGTTATCCATGACGATCTGTTGGCAGTGGTGGGATCTGTGTGATCTCTCCCGTGTTATCCATGACAATCTGTTGGCAGCGGTGAGATCTGTGTGATCCATCCGGTGTTATCCATGAAAATCTGTTGGCAGCGGTGGGATCTGTGTGATCTTTCCGGTGTTATCCATGACAATCTGTTGGCAGCGGTGGGATCTGTGTGATCACTCCCATGTTATCCATGACGATCTTTTGGCAATGGTGGGATCTGTGTGATCTCTCCCGTGTTATCCATGACGATCTGTTGGCAGTGGTGGGATCTGTGTGATCTCTCCCGTGTTATCCATGACAATCTGTTGGCAGCGGTGAGATATGTGTGATCCTTCCGGTGTTATCCATGAAAATCTGTTGGCAGCGGAGGGATCTGTGTGATCTCTCCAGTGTTATCCATGTCAACCTGTTGGCAGCGGAGGGATCTGTGTGATCTCTCTGGTGTTATCCATGACAATCTGTTGACAGTGGAGGGATCTGTGTGATCTCTCCGGTGTTATGCATGACAATCTGTTGGCAGTGGAGGGATCTGTGTGATCTCTCCGGTGTTATGCATGACAACCTGTTGGCAGCGGAGGGATCTGTGTGATCTCTCTGGTGTTATCCATGACAATCTGTTGGCAGTGGAGGGATCTGTGTGATCTCTCCGGTGTTATGCATGACAATCTGTTGGCAGCGGAGGGATCTGTGTGATCTCTCCGGTGTTATCCATGACAATCTGTTGGCAGCAGAGGGATCTGTGTGATCTCTCCGGTGTTATCCATGACAATCTGTTGGCAGCGGTGGGATCTCTCCAGTGTTATCCATGACAATCTATTGGTAGCGGTGGGATCTGTGTGATCTCTCCCGTGTTATCCATGACAATCTGTTGGCAGCGGAGGGATCTGTGTGATCTCTCCGGTGTTATCCATGACAATCTGTTGGCAGCAGAGGGATCTGTGTGATCTCTCCGGTGTTATCCATGACAATCTGTTGGCAGCGGTGGTATCTCTCCAGTGTTATCCATGACAATCTATTGGTAGCGGTGGGATCTGTGTGATCTCTCCCGTGTTATCCATGACAATCTGTTGGCAGTGGTGGGATCTGTGTGATCTCTCCGGTGTTATCCATGACAATCTGTTGGCAGCGGTGGGATCTGTGGGATCTCTCCAGTGTTATCCATGACAATCTATTGGTAGCGGTGGGATCTGTGGGATCTCTCCGGTGTTATGCATGACAACCTGTTGGCAGCGGAGGGATCTGTGTGATCTCTCTGGTGTTATCCATGACAATCTGTTGGCAGTGGAGGGATCTGTGTGATCTCTCCGGTGTTATGCATGACAATCTGTTGGCAGCGGAGGGATCTGTGTGATCTCTCCGGTGTTATCCATGACAATCTGTTGGCAGCAGAGGGATCTGTGTGATCTCTCCGGTGTTATCCATGACAATCTGTTGGCAGCGGTGGGATCTCTCCAGTGTTATCCATGACAATCTATTGGTAGCGGTGGGATCTGTGTGATCTCTCCCGTGTTATCCATGACAATCTGTTGGCAGCGGAGGGATCTGTGTGATCTCTCCGGTGTTATCCATGACAATCTGTTGGCAGCAGAGGGATCTGTGTGATCTCTCCGGTGTTATCCATGACAATCTGTTGGCAGCGGTGGTATCTCTCCAGTGTTATCCATGACAATCTATTGGTAGCGGTGGGATCTGTGTGATCTCTCCCGTGTTATCCATGACAATCTGTTGGCAGTGGTGGGATCTGTGTGATCTCTCCGGTGTTATCCATGACAATCTGTTGGCAGCGGTGGGATCTGTGGGATCTCTCCAGTGTTATCCATGACAATCTATTGGTAGCGGTGGGATCTGTGGGATCTCTCCGGTGTTATCCATGACAATCTGTTGGCAGCGGTGGGATCTGTGGGATCTCTCCAGTGTTATCCATAACAATCTGTTGGCAGCGGAGGGATCTGTGTGATCTCTCTTGCATTATCCATGACAATCTGTTGTCAGCGGTCGGATCTGTGGGATCTCTCCAGTGTTATCCATGACAATCTATTGGTAGTGGTGGGATCTGTGTGATCTCTCCGGTGTTATCCATGACAATATTTTGGCAGCGGTGGGATCTGTGCGATCTCTCCCGTGTTATCCATGACAATCTGTTGGCAGCGGTAGGATCTGTGTAATCTCTCTCGTATTATCCATGACAATCTGTTGGCAGCGGAGGGATCTGTGTGATCTCTCCGGTGTTATCCATGATAATCTATTGGCAGCGGTAGGATCTGTGTAATCTCTCTCGTATTATCCATGACAATCTGTTGGCAGCGGAGGTATCTGTGGGATCTCTCCCATGTTATCCATGATAATCTATTGGTAGCGGTGGGATCTGTGGGATCTCTCTAGTGTTATCCATGACAATCTGTTGGCAGCGGTGGGATCTGTGTGATCTCTCCCATGTTATCCATGATAATCTATTGGTAGTGGTGGGATCTGTGTGATCTCTCCAGTATTCTCCTTGACAATCTGTTGGCAGCGGAGGGATCTGTGGGATCTCTCCGGTGTTATCCATGACAATCTTTTGGCAGCAGTGGGATCTCTCCAGTATTCTCCTTGACACAGAATGAATCCTCTGTTTCTTGTAATGAGTGGAGACTGTTTGCTCTGAGCTCTATGCTTGTGCCGCATTATTTTATATCGTTCCGTATGATGCGAGTAGACAGGTATTGGCTGGTAACGATGTCCCTGAGGTCTCGGGCCCCGGGCAGCGCTGCTGGATCGGTGGGATATATATACGGTTTCCTATATACTGTGTCCACCTCTGGCTTCGTCTCCTCTTCATTATCTGCTATGGATTGTGCTGGGTTTATTTCTCGCTGTTCCACATTGATCGGAGGTCACTGTTGTAATAGGGTTACACTGGAGACAATTTACACATCAGACCGGAATAGACGCCATCGCCGCAAACAAGATGCAACTCGTCCGAGGCTTATGGATTAATGGAAATACAAAGAGACAAGATGAAGTCAGCTTCCTGCACCGTCCACCAGCGAGGAGAGAGCGCACGAGAGCGCAGGAAGGAGAGAAAGAGACTGCTGCCAGAATATAAAGAAAGAGACCACCGACAGAATATAGAGAAAGAGACTGCAGCTAGTACAGACAGAAAGACACCACCACCAGAATATATAGAAAGAGACTGCTGCCAGAATGTATAGAAAGAGACTGCTGCCAGTACCAATAGAAAGACACCCCCTCCAGAATATACACACATGGTCAAAATTATTGTTACCCCTCGTTTAATGACAGAGAAACCCACAGTGGTCACAGAAATAACTTGAAACTGACAAAAGTAATAATAAATCAAAAATCCATGAAAATGAACAAATGAAAGTCCGACATTACTTTTCAGCCATGATTCCACAGAATTAAAAAAAAATAAAACTCATGAAATAGGCCTGGACAGAAATGTTGGTTCCTTAACTTAATATTTTGTTGCACAACCTTTTGAGGCAATCACTGGAATCAAACGATTCCTGTAACTGTCAATGAGTCTTTTACTCCTCTCGACAGGTATTTTGGCCACTCCTCAGGAGCAGACTGCTCCAGTTGTCTCGCGTTTGAAGGTTGCCTTTTCCAGACGGCATGTTTCAGCTCTTTCCAAAGAGGATCAATAGGATTTAGATCAGGGCTCATAGAATAGACCACATCAGAACAGTCCAGTGTTTTCCTCTTAGCCATTCTTGGGTGTTGTTAGCTGTGTGTTTTGGGTCATTATCCTGTTGCAAGACCCATGACCTGTGACTGAGACCAAGCTTTCTGATACTGGGCAGCACATTTCTCTCTAGAATCCCTTGATAGTCTTGAGATTTCATTGTATCCTGCACAAATTGAAGACACCCTGTGCCAGATGCAGCAAAGCAGCCCCAGAACATAACAGAGCCTCCTCCATGTTTCACAGTAGGGACAGTGTTCTTTTTTTGATATGCTTCATTTTTCCGTCTGTGAACATATAGCTGAGGTGCCTTGCCAAAAAGCTCCATTTTTGTCTCATTTGTCCATAGGACCTCATAGGACATTCTCCCAGAAGCTTTGTGGCTTGTCAACATGTAGTTTGGCAAATCCCAGACTGACTTTTTTATGATTTTTATTCAACAATGGTGTCCTCCTCGGTAGTTTCCCGTGAATTTGATTTTAGCTTATTTATTGATGAATGGTGCCATCTGACCCTGATGTTCCTTGCGCTTGAAGTTCACCTTTAATCTGTTTAGAAGTTTTTCTGGGCTCTTTTGTTACCATTCGTATTGTCCATCTCTTTGATTTGTCATCAATTTTCCTCCTACGGCCACGTCCAGGGAGGTTGGCTACAGCTAGAGATGGCCTTTCAATAACTGAAAGTAGCTCTATGTAAGAAGCCGGTCCTGATTGCCCCTGACTTTAATAAGGAATTTATACTTCAAATGAATGCCTCAGAAGTTGGATTAGGATCAGTCCTTTCTCAGTAGATACACGGAGAGGAGCATCCTGTTCTCTACCTGAGTGTCACAGGGTGACTGTCACGTGTGACTCAACAACGGGGATGGTATAGGTGAGAGGAAGGCCCTACCAATAGGAAATGAGGGATGGTCTCCACCTGAATTCCAACCTGAGTCTGTCCCTGCACTCACCTAACACCCTATGTCGGTCCTTCCCCCTGCCGCCGTCAGGATACCTTGTCCCTCACTGTCACCTAAACTGCCTGGCTAGTGCAGTGGCTGGTGTAGGGCGCTAGCCTAGCCACTACAGAATAATATACACAGGGGGAAGTGACAAACACCAAAGGGACAAAGTAACAAAAACATCACACTTAGCTTATGTACACCGCTGCTAAGCTCCACACCAAAGATAAAAACAGCAGCTGGACGCCAAACACCAAATGTGGCTGACACCAGAGAGCTGCTCCTGCTAGGCTGGTCTCCAGAAATGAACTCTGGTCACCACCTGCATCAGCAAAACCAGCAGTGCTGCAGTTACACCATACTGCCAGTGGGGGAAATACTGACATTAAACCCCGATGGTCCAAAAGGAAAAAAGTTTTAAACTGAGTGGAACCAGACATGCCACAAATCCAAAAATGGATCGTGACACTGAATAGGAAATTGTCAGCATGTGAGAAAAAATATTCCATGGTAGAAAAGGAATGTTTGGCCATAAGGTGGGCAGTGGACACATTGGGATACTATCTCTTAAGGCAAAAATTAAAATTAGTGTCAGACCATGTCCCACTCAAGTGGATTAGGTAGAAAAAGGGAGAAAATGCTTGTGTTACCTGCTGATTTCTAGCCCTGCAGGATTATCACTACCAGGTAGAACATAGAGCAGGGAGATATATGGTAATGCCAATGCCCTTCCGAGAATCCCATGTCTAGTGATAGAAGGTGCTAGGCCCACGGCTTTAGGCAAAAGGGGGGGTATGTAAGGAGGCTGTTAAACATCTAGTGGTTGGGAGATAAACCAGAAGTAATGCTTTAGTACAGATAGGATTAAAAGGGATTAATCGACCATGCTAGATTGATTGTGAGCAACTGATGAGTTGGGAGAGATGGCTGCTCACCATATCTCCACCCCTGGGTGTATTTCACTTTGTAAACTGAGAGCTTTTTGTCTCACACATGTGTATGGAGGTTGCAGATCTACCCCGGTTTAGGTGCCTTTGCTAAAGCAGCAAGACGCTGAATGCTAAGCCGGGTACACTAACCAGCACTATTGTATGGACTTAGTAACATAGTTTTGAAGGCTGAAGGAAGACCTTATGTCCATCTAGTTCAGCCTATTTTTAGTGCAGCTGTTCTGCATTGTTGATCCTGGGGAAGGCAAAAAACCCACAGAGTAGAAGCCAATTTTCTCCATAGGGAAAAAAATTCCTTCCCCTAAGCTGGGTCAACCATCTACCTATAATATTCTGTTATTCGTAACCTTCTATACTGTTACTCACAAGAAAAGCCTCCATTCCTTTCTTACATTCATTCAGTAAGTTGGCCATCACCACTTCCTCAGGAAGAGAATTAAAGAGCCTCACTGCTCTTACCGTGAAGAACCCTCTTCTGTGCTGGTGCAGAAATTGTCTTTCCTCCAAATGAAGAGAATGCCCCCTTGTTCTTGTCACAGTCCTTGGTACAAACAGTTCATTGGAGAGATCTCTGTATTGCCCTCTGATATACTTGTACATATATATTAAGTCTCCCCTAAGTCTTCTCTTTTCTAGAGAAAATAGACCTAATTTTGATAACCTTTCTGGGTATTGTAGTGAACCAACTCCATTTATCATTTTAGTAGCCGCCTTTGAACCCTTTCAAGTTCAGTAATGTCTTTCTTGAGCACCGGCGTCCAAAATTGTACTCAATCCTCCAAGTGTGGTCTGACGAGTGATTTGTACAGAGGGAGAATTATGTTTTCATCTCGTGTCCCCAGACCTCTTCTAATGCATCCCATGACCCTATTTGCTTTGGTGGCAGCTGCCTGACACTGGGCACTCCAATTTAGCTTCTTATTGACTAAGATGCCTAAGTCTTTTTCCATGTCTGATTTCCCCAGCAGTTTCCCATTTAGTAAGTAATTGTAGCCTCTGTTTCTCCTTCCCATGTACATAACCTTACACTTATCTGTGTTAAACCTCATTTGCCATTGTTCAGCCCAATTCTCCAATTTACTCAAATCTGTCTGTAGTTGCAAACTGTCCTCCTTTGTGTTAACGACCTTACATAGTTTTGTATCATCTGCAAATACTGATATTTTACTGTGTAAGCCATCCACTAGATCATTAATAAATATATTAAATAGTAGGGGGCCCAATACAGACCCCTGTGGTACCCCACTAGTAACCCTGGCCCAATCTGAGGATGCCCCATTAATAACCACTCTTTGTTTTCTATCACTAAGCCAGCTACCTACCCTTCTACACACATTTTCCCCTAGCCCGAGCTTTCTCATCTTACTTACCAATCTTTTATGTGGGACAGTGTCACATGCTTCAGAGAAGTCGAGATAAATGACATCCAATGATTCTCCTTGGTCCATTTGAGAGCTTACATCCTCATAGAAGCTGATCAGGTTAGTCTCACAGGAGCGATCCTTCATAAATCCATGTTGATATGGAGTTAAACATTTATTAACATTGAGATATTCCATAATGGTATCCCTTAGAAACCCTTCAAAAATTTTACCCACAACAGATGTTAAGCTTACCGGCCTATAGTTTCCAGGTTCCCTTTTACACCCCTTTTTGAATATTGGTACCACATTTGCTTGCCGCCAATCAAAAGGAACAGACCCTGTTTCTATAGAGTCTTTAAATATAAGGAATAGAGGCCTGTCTATCACATTACTTAACTCCCTTAATACCCGAGGGTGAATGCCATCAGGGCCTGGTGATTTGTCCATTTTAATCTTACTAAGGCGGTTCTGCACTTCTTCCTGGGTTAGGCAGGTAATACTTAATGGGGAGTTTACATTATCACTCTGCATTTCCCCTGGCAAATCCTTTTTCTGTGTGAACACTGTTGAGAAAAAAGTATTTAAAACATTTGCTTTTCCCACATCGCTCTCTATGATTTCACCCTCATTGTTCTTTGAAGAGTCGACACCATCAATTTTAATCTTTTTACTGTTTATATAATTAAAGAATAGTTTGGGGTTTGTTTTACTTTCCTTAGCAATGAGCCTCTCAGTTTCCACTTTTGCTAAATGTATTTGTTTTTTACACATTTTATTTTTTTCTCTATAACTTTTTAATGTTTCTTCATTGCCTTCTTGTTCTAGCTTCCTAAATGCCTTGTTCTTGTTATTTATTGCCCTTTTTACATCCTTATTTAGCCACATTGTTGTTCTCCTGCTCCTAGCCCTTTTATTTCTGTACGGTATGGCTAGCTCGCAGTGGGTGTGTAAAACTGATTTAAATATTTCCCATTTATTTTCTGTGCTCCTATTTTTGAGGACATTGTCCCAATCAATTCGGCGAAGCTCCTCTCTAAGCTGATCAAACTTTGTTTTCCTGAAATTCAGCGTTTTGGTGACCCCCTTCCAGGGCACCTTACTGAAGGACGAGTGGAATTGTGTTATATTGTGGTCACTGTTCCCTCGGTGCCATCGACTCGGACTTCAGTTATTCTATCTGGCCTGTGGCTTAACATTAAGTCCAGAAGGGCCGTCCCTCTAGTTGGGCCCTGCACAAGTGGTGACAGATAATTATCCTTGGTCACTGACAGAAATTGGTTTCCTTTCTGAGATCCGCAGGTTTCAGTTTCCCGGTCTATGTCGCGGTAGTTGAAGTCCCCCATAATAATCACCTCATTGTGATTTGCTGCTTTGTCTATTTGTTTCAATAATACATTCTCAGTGGCTTCTGTTATATTTGGTGGCTTATAACAAACCCCTATGAGGATTTTATTATTTTTCCCTCCTTGTATCTCCACCCATAGAGATTCCACCTCTTCGTTTCCCTCTTGTATATCTTCTCTCAGTGTGGGCTTTAAAGTGGACTTTATATATAGACAGACTCCACCCCCTTTCCTTTTTTTACGATCCCTCCTAAACAAATCATATCCTTGCAGGTTGGCCGCCCAGTCATAGCTGTCGTCTAACCATGTCTCAGTTATTCCTACTAGGTCGTATTTTAACTCATACATTACCAGCTCCAGATCTTCACTCTTATTGGTCAGGCTTCTTGCATTGGTCAGCATGCAGGAAAGAAGTGTTGCTTCCTTTTTCTTAGCTTCCTTCTGAGTACCCTGTCTTGGGTCCTCTTTACCACATCTAGTAGCCTTGATTAGCTTGTCCTTCTGCTGTATGTTCTTGTCGGCTGTTTTTCCTCCCATCCCCTCTTCTTCTAGTTTAAAGCCCTCCTGATGAGTGTGGCAAGTCTTCTGGCGAATGTGTGTTTCCCAGGTTTTGTGAGGTGTATCCCATCTCTTGCGAGAAGTCCATCGTAGAGGTAATTCACACCATGGTCCAAGAATCCAAATCCTTGCTGCCTGCACCACCGTCGTAGCCAGTTGTTCACCTCTAGTATCCTATTCCATCTTCTGATGCCATGGCCATCGACTGGGAGGATTGATGAGAAAACAACCTGTACGTTCCGTTCCTTTATTTTCTTCCCCAGAATTTCAAAGTCTTCGCAGATAGTTGGTAGGTCATTTCTTGCCGTGTCGTTTGTGCCTACATGTATCAGTAGGAAAGGGTAGTCGTCCTGGATTTGAGGATAGTTGGTATCCTCTTGGCCACATCCTTGATTTTTGCTCCTGGGAGGCAGCATACTTCTCGTGCGGTTATGTCCGGCCTGCAGATAGTTGCCTCCGTGCCTCTTAGTAGTGAGTCGCCCACAATTACCACTCTTTTCTTTCCGGACGCACTGCTTGTTGCTCGTGAGTGTTTTTGAGTGTCTTTTCTTTCCGCCTTTGTTGACAGAGTAACTTCTTTTGTTGATAGTGTGTCTTCTCTTGTAGATACGGCATCATCCTGAGCTGTGCCATTTTCGTTCTCCAGCATGAGGGCTTCATATTGGTTGCTAAGCTGTGTGGGTGGTGATGACCACTTGATCCGTTTGCTTCTTTTCATCACATGGCTCCACTTTTCAGCCTCTGTATGTGCTCTGAAGCTTTTCCCACTTTCCGTATCCTGAATAGTTGCTTCTGCTTCATCCAAGAAGTCCTCATGTTCTTTAATTACCTTCAATGTTGCTATTCTTTCTTCCAGTCCCTGCACCTTTTCCTCTAAGAGGGCAACAAGTTTGCACTTCTGACAGGTAAAGCTGAGTTTTTGGGCCGGAAGATCCGTAAACATGTAGCATGTGTTGCAGGTGACCATATGGATTTTCTTCTCTTTCATATTGCTGATGCAGTGTATGATGGGTGGAAGCTTCCTGCTTCTCCAATCCCTGGTTTTGCGATGTTCTCAAACAGCGAGACCCGGCAAGTCCCAGCGATCGATCAGCTTAAGGCGACTCTTCTCCTCTTCCCAGAATGCATCGGAAATATGCAGATGAGCTTCCTGCTTCTCCAATCCCTGGTTTTGCGATGTCCTCCTACAGCGAGACCCGGCAAGTCCCAGCGATCGATCAGCTTCAGGTGACTCTTCTCTTCCCAGAATGCACCGGAAATATGCAGATGAGCTTCCTGCTTCTCCAATCCCTGGCTTTGCGATGTCCTCAAACAGCGAGACCCGGCAAGTCTCAGCGATCGATCAGCTTAAGGCGACTCTTCTCCTCTTCCCAGAATGCACCGGAAATATGCAGATGAGCTTCCTGCTTCTCCAATCCTTAATGCTTTGTGTTGTACTTGGAGTCTGTGATGTAGATTATGAAGAGTGAAATAAACCAGCCGGACTTTACATAGAAGCCGTTCCTGTAATACCTCAGCATTGTTACAGTATGGAATGAAAAAAGTGGTTTGGTACCGTGTTAGCCAGTAGAAAAAAATTATAAAAAGTGCTCTCAGTGAGAGAAACAAAATAGGAATCTTGAGGGTATGATAACTTTTAATGGGTAACAAATTATAGTGAATGATGTTACAAAGCAAGCTTTCGGGACAACTTGCGTCTCTTCATCAGGCTGATATTACAAAATAGTTGAAGAAACCTTATTTATATACAGTGGAGAGCACATGCATGGTGTGATACATGGACATTTCAATAAACAAACACTGAGCTTGAAGAGAGAATCCTTAATTAGGTAATATTAGATAAGTGGTGTGAAAGTTCTGTGAGATCAAAGGGCTGTTTGGAGGAAATAGCTCAGATATGGTAATGGATCATGAATCCTTCTGACAGATTGAGTCCTGTGTGAACAGAATCAAAGATTGTAATGAATTTGTATTTCCACACCCTCCAATGTTTCTGTGATTTAAAACTGCCTTTTAAAATGACAACTTTCATATTGTCTATGTTGTGTCCTGGACCACAGAAATGTTTGGCCACAGGTAAATGTTTTTTTGTCTGTAATTGTATGACAATGAGACCTCATCCTTTCTCTCAGTCTCTGTCCTGTTTCTCCAACATAGAGGCCACCCACAGGACATATATTGCATAGAATTAAATACACCCCATTGGAAGAGGAACATGTGAATGTCCCGGGGATCTTATAGTCCTGCTGTGTGTTAGGGATTTGGATTTTGTCTTTGGTCTCTATGAATGCAGGTTTTGCATCTTCTCCCATTGCAAGGATATGTTCCTCTTGGTGAATCTGAGGGCATTGAACTTCGGATAATGATGTTTCTTAGATTAGGAGGTTGCCTGTAACATAGCAAGGAGGGGTCTGAATAGTATTTTTATCCGGTCATCCTTGTGTAGGATATGGTGAAGTTTCTTAGCCATTTTTCTCAGTATTTCAAGCTGTGGGTTGTAGGTCACTACCAGAGGTACACGATGATTTTCCTCTTTTTTTCTGTATTGAAGTACTTGACTTCTAGGGATCCTTGTGGCCCTAACGATCTGATCATCAATGGAGGTGGGATGGTAACCTTGATTTAAAAATGACATTTTAAGCTGGGTTAGGTGTTCATCCCTGTCCTTAGGTCTGGAACAGATACGGTTATATCTGAGGGCCTGGCTGTAGACAATGAACTTTTAATGTGTTTAAGATGGAAGCTGTCCCATTTGAGGTATGTGGGACGGTCACTTGGTTTCCGATACACTGATGTTTGGAATGAACCATTTTGGATTTTTATGGTGGTGTCTAGGAAGTTGGTTTTTGTTTTTGAGTGGTCCAATGTCAAGTTTATGGTTGGATGAAATTTGTTGAATTTGTCATGGAAATTTAGAAGTTCTTGTTCAGGCTCAGTCCAGATTATTAAGATGTCATCGATGTAACGGAAATAGACAAAGGGTTTGATGGAGCAGGATGATAAAAAGTCATTTTCCACTTTAGCCATGAAGAGTTTAGCGTACTGGGGTGCCATTTTACTTCCCATAGCGGTGCCGGTGCGTTGTAGGTATAGCTCCTCACCAAAAGAGAAAAAGTTGTGTTTGAGGATGAATCTGGTAAGTGCTATTACAGACTCGGAGGGGATCCCATTGGCCTCAAGAAACATTCTTCAGGCAGTTAGTCCATCTTCGTGTGGGATGTTGGAATTTAAGGATTCGACATCCAAGGTGGCTAAGATGGTGCTGTCGGGGAGGGGACCTATCGTGGATAGCTTATTAAGCAGGTCTGTAGTGTCCTGTATATAGCTGGCTGTCTTCCTTACCAGCGGCTTGAGGATGTTTTCTACCCACCCTGAGATTTTTTCAGTGAGTGTTCCCACCCCTGAGATGATTGGCCTCCCTGGGTTGCCTGGCTTATGAATCTTGGGAGGCATATAGAAAGTTCCCATCCTTGAATTCTCGGGTATTAAGTCCAGAAGGTTTATGGGGTCTGTACATAGACATTTGACTCTTTTCAACTCCCTCAGATATTTTGGAGTTTAGTATAGAATGAGGCGACCACCAGAATGTATAGAATGAGACAACCAGCAGTACAGACAGAGATCACCATAAGTGTCTGTTGTGATACTGACTGCTGAGCCGTGTATCTAATCCTATCCTGTGTGATACTGCCTGCTGAGCCGTGTATCTAATCCTATCCTGTGTGATACTGCCTGCTGAGCCGTGTATCTAATCCTATCCTGTGTGATACTGACTGCTGAGCCGTGCATCTAATCCTATCCTGTGTGATACTGACTGCTGAGCCGTGTATCTTATCCTCTCCTGTGTGATACTGACTGCTGAGCCGTGTATCTAATCCTATCCTGTGTGATACTGACTGCTGAGCCACGTATCTAATCCCATCCTGTGTGATACTGACTGCTGAGCCGCTTATCTAATCCTCTCCTGTGTGATACTGTCTGGTGAGCCATGTATCTAATCCTATCCTGTGTGATACTGTCTGCTGAGCCGCGTATCTAAACCTATCCTGTGTGATATTGACTGCTGAGCCACGTATCTAATCCCATCCTGTGTGATACTGACTGCTGAGTCGCTTATCTAATCCTATCCTGTGTGATACTGACTGCTGAGTTGTGTATCTAATCCTATCCTGTGTGATACTGTCTGCTGAGCCGCGTATCTAATCCCATCCTGTGTGATATTGACTGCTGAGCCACGTATCTAATCCCATCCTGTGTGGTACTGACTGCTGAGCCACTTATCTAATCCTCTCCTGTGTGATACCGACTGCTGAGCCGTGTATCTAATCCTCTCCTGTGTGACACTGACTGCTGAGCCGTTTATCTAATCCTACCCTGTGTGATACTGACTGCTGAGCCGTGTATCTAATCCTCTCCTGTGTGATACCGACTGCTGAGCCGTGTATCTAATCCTACCCTGTGTGATACTGACTGCTGAGCCGTGTATCTAATCCTCTCCTGTGTGATACTGACTGCTGAGCTGTGTATCTAATCCTCTCCTGTGTGATACTGACTGCTGAACTGTGTATCTAATCCTCTCCTGTGTGATACTGACTGCTGAGTCGTGTATCCAATCCTATCCTGTGTGATACTGACTGCTGAGCTATGTATCTAATCCTATCCTATGTGATACTGTCTGCTGAGCCGTGTATCTAATCCTCTCCTGTGTGATACTGTCTGCTTAGCCGTGTATCTAATCCTCTCCTGTGTGATACTGACTGCTGAGCCGTGTATCTAATCATATCCTGTGTGATACTGTCTGCTGAGCCGTGTATCTAATCCTCTCTTGTGTGATACTGTCTGCTGAGCCGTGTATCTAATCCTATCCTGTGTGATACTGACTGCTGAGCTGTGTATCTAGTCCTATCCTGTGTGATACTGACTGCTGAGCCGTGTATCTAATCCTATCCTGTGTGATACTGACTGCTGAGCTGTGTATCTAGTCCTATCCTGTGTGATACTGACTGCTGAGCTGTGTATCTAATCCTATCCTGTGTGATACTGACTGCGGAGCCGTGTATTTAATCCTCTCCTGTGTGATACTGACTGCTGAACCGTGTATCTAATCCTCTCCTGTGTGATACTGTCTGCTGAGCTGTGTATCTAATCCTCTCCTGTGTGATACTGTCTGCTTAGCCGTGTATCTAATCATCTCCTGTCTGGTACTGAATGCTGAGCCGTGTATCTAATCCTCTCCTGTGTGATACTGACTGCGGAGCCGTGTATCTAATCCTCTCCTGTGTGATACTGACTGCTGAACCGTGTATCTAATCCTCTTCTGTGTGATACTGACTGCTGAACCGTGTATCTAATCCTCTCCTGTGTGATACTGACTGCTGAGCTGCGTATCTAGTCCTATCCTGTGTGATACTGACTGCTGAGCAGTGTATCTAATCCTCTCCTGTGTGATACTGACTGCTGAGCTTTGTATCTAATCCTCTCCTGTGTGATACTGTCTGCTGAGCCGTGTATCTAATCCTCTCCTGTGTGATACTGTCTGCTAAGCCGTGTATCTAATCCTCACCTGTGTGATACTGTCTGCTGAGCTGTGTATCTAATCCTCTCCTGTGTGATACTGTCTGCTGAGCCGTGTATCTAATCCTCTCCTGTGTGATACTGACTGCTGAGCTGTGTATTTAATCCTCTCCTGTGTGATACTGACTGCTGAGCCGTGTATCTAATCCTCTCCTGTGTGATACTGACTGCTGAGCTGTGTATCTAAACCTATCCTGTGTGATACTGACTGCTGAGCAGTGTATCTAATCCTCTCCTGTGTGATACTGACTGCTGAGCTGTGTATCTAATCCTCTCCTGTGTGATACTGTCTGCTGAGCCGTGTATCTAATCCTCTCCTGTGTGATACTGTCTGCTAAGCCGTGTATCTAATCCTCTCCTGTGTGATACTGTCTGCTGAGCTGTGTATCTAATCCTCTCCTGTGTGATACTGTCTGCTGAGCCGTGTATCTAATCCTCTCCTGTGTGATACTGACTGCTGAGCTGTGTATCTAATCCTCTCCTGTGTGATACTGACTGCTGAGCTGTGTATCTAATCCTCTCCTGTGTGATAATGTCTGCTAAGCCGTGTATCTAATCCTCTCCTGTGTGACACTGACTGCTGAGCCGTTTATCTAATCCTACCCTGTGTGATACTGACTGCTGAGCCGTGTATCTAATCCTCTCCTGTGTGATACCGACTGCTGAGCCGTGTATCTAATCCTACCCTGTGTGATACTGACTGCTGAGCCGTGTATCTAATCCTCTCCTGTGTGATACTGACTGCTGAACTGTGTATCTAATCCTCTCCTGTGTGATACTGACTGCTGAACTGTGTATCTAATCCTCTCCTGTGTGATACTGACTGCTGAGTCGTGTATCCAATCCTATCCTGTGTGATACTGACTGCTGAGCTATGTATCTAATCCTATCCTATGTGATACTGTCTGCTGAGCCGTGTATCTAATCCTCTCCTGTGTGATACTGTCTGCTTAGCCGTGTATCTAATCCTCTCCTGTGTGATACTGACTGCTGAGCCGTGTATCTAATCATATCCTGTGTGATACTGTCTGCTGAGCCGTGTATCTAATCCTCTCTTGTGTGATACTGTCTGCTGAGCCGTGTATCTAATCCTATCCTGTGTGATACTGACTGCTGAGCTGTGTATCTAGTCCTATCCTGTGTGATACTGACTGCTGAGCCGTGTATCTAATCCTATCCTGTGTGATACTGACTGCTGAGCTGTGTATCTAGTCCTATCCTGTGTGATACTGACTGCTGAGCTGTGTATCTAATCCTATCCTGTGTGATACTGACTGCGGAGCCGTGTATTTAATCCTCTCCTGTGTGATACTGACTGCTGAACCGTGTATCTAATCCTCTCCTGTGTGATACTGTCTGCTGAGCTGTGTATCTAATCCTCTCCTGTGTGATACTGTCTGCTTAGCCGTGTATCTAATCATCTCCTGTCTGGTACTGAATGCTGAGCCGTGTATCTAATCCTCTCCTGTGTGATACTGACTGCGGAGCCGTGTATCTAATCCTCTCCTGTGTGATACTGACTGCTGAACCGTGTATCTAATCCTCTTCTGTGTGATACTGACTGCTGAACCGTGTATCTAATCCTCTCCTGTGTGATACTGACTGCTGAGCTGCGTATCTAGTCCTATCCTGTGTGATACTGACTGCTGAGCAGTGTATCTAATCCTCTCCTGTGTGATACTGACTGCTGAGCTTTGTATCTAATCATCTCCTGTGTGATACTGTCTGCTGAGCCGTGTATCTAATCCTCTCCTGTGTGATACTGTCTGCTAAGCCGTGTATCTAATCCTCACCTGTGTGATACTGTCTGCTGAGCTGTGTATCTAATCCTCTCCTGTGTGATACTGTCTGCTGAGCCGTGTATCTAATCCTCTCCTGTGTGATACTGACTGCTGAGCTGTGTATTTAATCCTCTCCTGTGTGATACTGACTGCTGAGCCGTGTATCTAATCCTCTCCTGTGTGATACTGACTGCTGAGCTGTGTATCTAATCCTATCCTGTGTGATACTGACTGCTGAGCAGTGTATCTAATCCTCTCCTGTGTGATACTGACTGCTGAGCTGTGTATCTAATCCTCTCCTGTGTGATACTGTCTGCTGAGCCGTGTATCTAATCCTCTCCTGTGTGATACTGTCTGCTAAGCCGTGTATCTAATCCTCTCCTGTGTGATACTGTCTGCTGAGCTGTGTATCTAATCCTCTCCTGTGTGATACTGTCTGCTGAGCCGTGTATCTAATCCTCTCCTGTGTGATACTGACTGCTGAGCTGTGTATCTAATCCTCTCCTGTGTGATACTGACTGCTGAGCTGTGTATCTAATCCTCTCCTGTGTGATAATGTCTGCTAAGCCGTGTATCTAATCCTCTCCTGTGTGATACTGACTGCTGAGCCGTGTATCTAATCCTATCCTGTGTGATACTGACTGCTGAGCCGTGTATCTAATCCTATCCTGTGTGATACTGACTGCTGAGCCGTGTATCTAATCCTATCCTGTGTGATACTGACTGCTGAGCCGTGTATCTAATCCTCTCCTGTGTGATACTGACTGCTGAGCTGTGTATCTAATCCTCTCCTGTGTGATACTGACTGCTGAGCCGTGTATCTAATCCTCTCCTGTGTGATACTGACTGCTGAGCTGTGTATCTAATCCTATCCTGTGTGATACTGACTGCTGAGCCGTGTATCTAATCCTCTCCTGTGTGATACTGACTGCTGAGCTGTGTATCTAATCCTCTCCTGTGTGATACTGACTGCTGAGCCGTGTATCTAATCCTCTCCTGTGTGATACTGACTGCTGAGCTGTGTATCTAATCCTATCCTGTGTGATACTGACTGCTGAGCCGTGTATCTAATCCTCTCCTGTGTGATACTGACTGCTGAGCTGTGTATCTAATCCTATCCTGTGTGATACTGACTGCTGAGCCGTGTATCTAATCCTATCCTGTGTGATACTGACTGCTGAGCCGTGTATCTAATCCTACCCTTTGTGATACTATGAGCCGTGCAGCACTACCCCCCCCATCATGTGCTGTCTGCAGTAAATCTGATGTAATCTTTGCGTCTTTCTCTCTGGTGTTTGCTGTCAGGGACTCGTTGCGAGTTCTGCTCTGCAGCACATAATCCGTGTACAGTCCGTCACCTGCTCTAACAAACCGCCTGATTAGCCGGTGTCACAGCTGCCGCCGTGGAGCTGTCCACAACATCTCGCTCTGGAAGGAGGAATCTGATTTGTTTTGAAAGCTGTGAATGGGGAAGACGCGCGGCTGAATATACATTGATTTAATGATAGGGTTACGCCTCTGACAAGACCAGATCTGCGCTGTAAGAAGAGTCTGCACTTGACGTTAACAGATCTGAATGCACCAGAGAGAAGAGAAATGCTGAATATATACATGTAAAGCAGCGACTTAAGACAGGAGCAGACTCATTAGCCTGTCAGCGCAGCACGTGCTGCGCCATGATGGGGAAGCTCACCTCCTGGCAATTAATATGCAAACATCCGAAGACGATGGCAAAACAAGGATTCACTGTCACATGGAATAAACTGCGAATTGGGATTATAATAAAAAATGCAGAATTAAGGGTGAGAATCCCATCTGGTGCCACCGCAATGATGGGAGTGAGCCTGAGCTCATTGCATGTGAACGGATGAAAAAGAACAGAGTCGTCCCCAAAGTTTCACAGGAATAAGTGAACTTTTCTATAGTTTGGTCAGAATAAAGTAATGAAGTGAGGCTTGTAAGGGAGACCAAAAGCAGTAAAAAAGGATTTAGGGATTATGTCAAAAGAAAAGTTAAAGATTCTATAAGATTTTTACAGGATGAAAAGGGTGAAGGGGTCAGAAATGATGTTGAACTTTTACATT
This sequence comes from Dendrobates tinctorius, assembly GCF_039654945.1. Lineage (NCBI taxonomy): Eukaryota > Metazoa > Chordata > Amphibia > Anura > Dendrobatidae > Dendrobates > Dendrobates tinctorius. The sequence continues at coordinate 4,423,536 of NW_027361899.1, read as the reverse complement.
CCTATTTTGCATCTGTGTTCTCTAAGAAAGTAAATGTAACATCAACTGATCTTCACGGCGCCATCGAAGGAATAAAAGAATCCACACTATCCATAAACAGAGAGATGATGAGGAAACACTGAGCTAATTTAAATGAATTTACATCTCCTGGTCTGGATTAATTACATCCTAGAGGACTGAAAGAGTTAGTGAAGGAAATTGCAGAACAACTAGGCAGAATCTATGAAAAATCTTGGAGGACAGGTGAAGTCCCAGAAGATTGGAGAAGGGAAAATGTTGTTCCTATCTTCAAAAAAGGAAAGAAAACGGAGAGAGGAAATTACAGGCCAGTGAGCCTTACTTCTAGACCAGGAAAGATCTGTGAACAAATTATTAAACATCATGTATGTAAGTACTTGGATAAGAATACAGTAAGTAACCAGAGCCAGCATGGGTTTGTAGCAAACAAGTCATTCCAGACTAATCTTATATCCTTATTTGATGGAATCACTGACTGGGTGGATCAGGAAAATGCGGTAGATATAGTATATCTGGACTTCACCAAAGCATTTGATTTCATACTATCCTTATTGAGAAAATGAACAAGTATGGGATTAACAAGGCTACAGTTAAAAGACCCCTCTGAAATGTATTGCATTATATTAAAAGGTAACTTTTATTATTACGTTTAACATATCCAACTGGTGCACAAAAAACAAATACCATCACCAAATATAAAAAAGAAAAAAACTAGATAGAAAAGGCCACAGGAAGTGCCTCATCCTATTCTATAGCTAAGTGCACCCCACCCAGTGGAGGTTGGCACCCTATTAGGGAAGGTGGAAAACTATCATCCAAAAAGGGTATCCAATGTTTAAGATGCAGAAAAAATTCCAAAAAGCGGGGGGGGGGGGGGGGGGGGGGGAGGTAGAAAATGGTAAGATGTATATTCTAGGCCTGGGCTGGTGATATATCTGTCCCTGTTCCGACCCTGCCTGTCAGCGGAGGTTGGCACCCTTATATTCTGGGAATGAGATTGGTGCCCCTGCTCCTCGACGGCTCTCCCAAATAGATCCTAATTAGGACAGAGGGGAAATAATATAACTTGTGTTGTGTAAGGTGCTAGAGTGCTTTAAGACATAAAGACCGTGAAGTCAGATGCTAGATATGATGTAACTGGAGCTAATCAGGGGAAGTGATGCTGTGCTTAGTGCTGTACAGTCAGTTTAGCAAATGTAAACACTGGCATCATTTTTAGTATAACAACGAAGACTCCCCCTTGTCATTCTCCGTCCAAATCCCCAGATCATATCTTCACCATTGGAATCAATCCGAACATCATGATCAATATAGAAGAGCTCCCTCCATGGTAAAAACAGATTCATAAACCAATAAAGCAAGTATATCCACAGTAAACTCGACACGATTCCCCTCTAAAATTAGGCTCATCAGGAGTATGTATACATGTTGGAAAGGACTACTTAGCTCCTCAGCACATAGGGCGAGTCCTCTCCGGATGTGGCGCTTAGATTCAAGTGCCGAGTTCTGCCCAAAGTATAAACCCATCAGTAATTAATAATTGAAGTCACCTGGGTAGTCCGGTCATTTTGCATCCTAGAATACAGGAAATACACAGCACGCTGTCCCATCTCGGCGTTTCCCCATTGTGCAGGTGTGGACGCTATGCGATGATAACTTTCTGTACGCATGCGTTCCATCTGCGTTTCCCAGTATATACCCGTGTTCCGGGAGTGTGCAGATGTGGAAGTTGTGCGGCAATCACTTCCTGTCTATATGCGTTCTATCTGCATTTCATCGTGTACGCAAGTGCAGAGCCTGTGCGCTATATTAGCGTAGGTAAAATTCAAACAGAATCACCCTACATCTGCATAAGATACCGGGACAGGGCAGAGCAAAGAGTCGACTGTGTGTAATATTATAGGCTACAGGAGATCAAGTCTGTGGAGATCTCATACAACAGAAGTACAGTCATATGGGCCAGGAGAAATCATTTTATACATTTTAAACAATTTTTTCAATGTTCAGGAGAAAGGTTCTATGTGAACCCCCAGCCAAAGGGCAATTTTGTGGATTCATAACTGGCTCAGTGATCGAACTGAAAAAGTGGTAATAAATGGTTGCACATCCAATTGGAAGAGTGTTTCAAGTGGGGACCACAAGGCTCAGTCCTGGCCCCAGTGTTACAAGTGAGGACCACAAGGCTCAGTCCTGGCCCCAGTGTTACAAGTGAGGACCACAAGGCTCAGTCCTGGCCCCAGTGTTACAAGTGAGGACCACAAGGCTCAGTCCTGGCCCCAGTGTTACAAGTGAGGACCACAAGGCTCAGTCCTGGCCCCAGTGTTACAAGTGAGGACCACAAGGCTCAGTCCTGGCCCCAGTGTTACAAGTGGGGACCACAAGGCTCTGTCCTGGCCCCAGTGTTACAAGAGGGGACCACAAGGCTCTGTACTGGCCCCAGTGTTACAAGTGGGGACCACAAGGCTCTGTCCTGGTCCCAGTGTTACAAGTAGGGACTACAAGGCTCTGTTCTCGCCCCAGTGTTGTTCAATATTTTTATAAATGATCTAGATAAGGGAACTAAAGGTATACTAATCAAATTTTCAGACAATGCAAAGCTAGGAGAGATAGCTTACACTAAAGAAAGGCAGAGAAAGGATGCAGAAGGATCTAGATAAGCTTGAACAATGGGCAGCAACTAATAGAATGGTATTTAACAGAGAGAAATGCAAGATTCTACATTTTAGCATGAAAAAAACAAAAACTACATCTACAGAATGGGAGGAATAGAACTAAGCAACAGCAAGTGTGAAAAAAGACTTGAGTATGCTAACAGATCACAGACTTCACAGGAGTCAACAGTGTGATGTAGCAGCAAAAAGGCAAACACAGTTCTAGGATTTTTTAAGAGAAGCATAGAGTCCAGATCGTGCAAAGTAATTAGTATGTCCTATGAGGAACGGTTAAAGGATCTAGTAATGTTTAGCTTGCAAAAAAGAAGGCTAAGAAGAAACTTAATAGCTTTCTACAAATATTCAAAGGACTGTAACATTGTAGAAGGATCATCTTTATTCTCATTTGCACAAGGAAAGACCAGAATCAATGGAATTAACCTGAAAGGGAGAAGATACAGACTAGATATTAGAAAAAAAAAATGTTTGACAGTGAGGGTGATCAATGAGTGGAACAGGCTGCCACGAGAGGTGGTGAGTTCTCCTTCAATGGATGATTTCACACAGAGGCTGGACATACATCTGTCTGGGATGGTTTAGTGACTCCTGCATTGAGCAGTGGGTTGGACACGGGGACCCTTCCATCTCTAACATTCTATAATTCCATGATTCTAAGATTCAGATGTGAAGTTTTTATGTTTTAAACCATTCTTCATCCCGAGATGCAGCAATGACAATGAACAGAAGGGAACACTGTAACAATCTGGGTGTCACATGTAACATCAGAATGTGATACAATTGTATCAACTGCCCAAATATAGTCTGCCCTCTGTCTGAGCCACAGGTTATATCCTGCACTATGAGAACATCCAGGTCATTCTCATTAGAGATTGATTCACCATTGTGACAAAAAATGACATCTGATTTAAAGGGGGTGTCTGGTGGGTTATTTTTCCCCCAAAAGGCTCAATATCAGCTGCAGTGATAACATTATTACAGTTTCCATAGTGGCAAGAGACAGGGTAGGTGCTGGATATTGTTAGAAGCAGCAGGTGAGCAGTGAGATGAATATTAATTTTTTTATTTTATTTTAACCAGTTCTAATCATTTTGCAAAACTTTTCTACCCTCTCTACAAATATTGTCTCTGACTCCTAAAATTGAAAAAGGGGTTGTACCAATTAGATAAGTTATTCCCTATTGATAGGAAATGGGATCACTTATTGATCGCTGGGGTCCGAGAGCTTGGAATCCACCCCCCTAATCCCGAGAACAGGGCTCTGTAGCCACCTCTGCTGCATTCATTCTCTATGGGACTGCTGGACATTTGTGAGAGCATTGCTCTGCATCTCTGGTAGTTCCAAAGACTGAATAGAGCAAGGTGCACATGCTCCTCACCTACAATTATTTGGGGCTCTGCAGAACCTCGTTCTCAGGACATGTAGGGGTCCCAGCGGCTGGATCACCAGCAATCAATAAGTTATTGCATATCCTGCTGAAAAAGGACAACTTGTATCCCTGGTACAACCCCTTCATGCAGCAGGTCATTCTCACTACAATTCCACCATTACTTGTAGAAAGCAGAAATTAGGAAATGATTTCTCTGCCTCCAAAATGCAGATTTAGCTGTGAGAATCCAGTTTTGCTCGAGTCCTTAGATCCCAGTTTGTGGACTCCAGAAATAAGAATTGGTTTAATCTTCCATCCAGCATCAATAGGTGCGACTATAAAATCATTTTCATCATTATTTTATTACTATCTTTTCAGTTCGCTATTGCAATATATCAACCACTGAGGACTCGCAGAGTCTAACCTTTTTTGCTATGTACAATGATATACCGTAGTTTTCCAGTATCATTATTTTATGTCATTTATTTTTTAAAAACCTTACCAAGGCTAATCTATTAAATTCTAGATCTTTATTGCAATAATGAGAATGTCTGGGTAATTCTTATCATAATATCACTAGTGATGGGCGAGTCCTAAATTACTCGGAATCGCTTGACTCTAGCGAGTCCGAGCCCGGGACTCGCTACTCGTTGCGAGTCCAATGTTAATGAATGGGGAAGCGAGTCTTAGCGAGTAATGTGCGATTTACAAATTACAAAGGAACATAACAGATTCTATATTTGCGAGTCCCGAATCCAGTATACAGGACTCGGGATTCGTAGACTCGCTCAGACTCGCTCACAATCGCTGTGTGTTGACATAGGCTGTCTTGGAAACTTGTAGGAATATAACAGATTCTGTATAAGCGAGTCCCGAATCCAGTATACAGGACTCGGAATCGTAGACTCGCTCAGACTCGCTGTTGACAGCGATGTGATATAGCGAGTCTAGCGAGTGAGAAAAAAAAACTCTGACAAAACTAGGATTGCCATTGACTTGCATTGGACTCGTTACTGTGCGAGTAATCACTGGGAGACTCGCCGAGTAACGAGTCCAGCGAGTCCCTTACTATTCGCCGAGTAACGAGTCCTAGCGAGTAGACTCGCCCATCCCTAAATATCACACAAGATGGAAGATTTGCTTTAAGCCCCGTCACACTAAGCGAGATTGCTGCTGAGTCACAAGTTTTGTGACGCAACAGCGACCTCAGCAGCGATCTCGCTACGTTTGACAGGTAGCAGCGACCAGGCCCCTGCTGTGAGATCGCTGGTTGTGTCGGAATGACCTGGACATTTTTTTGATCGTTGAAGTCCCGCTGGGTAGCATGTGGGTTGCCCTCCCAGGGCTGTGGATGCAGCGGTGCCAGGTGTGTGTGGCGCAGGAATGAGTGGAGGACACCAGGGCATGTAGTTCCAAAGCTTTACTCACAGTCTGTTGTACAAACAGGTGCCTGCCTCCGTGCCGTGTCCTCCAGGTCAGGGACTCAGACAACCTCCACGCCAGATGGAATACTCCTTTCCAACACTCCGCCAACATGTGCCTTTTCTGAACGTCTCCTCTTATAGCGCCTTTAAATGAAGTACTCCTAGTACTGAGTTAGACTGGAGTTTCTCCTGTCCGATGTTCTTATTAACTCTACTTGTACAGCAGACAGCTGTAGCCTGCTTCGGGGACCCCTTGCTACTAAGTCCTGGCTCACTATCCAGTTGCTGTTGTGCCCCCAAGTCTTGTGTGGGAATAAAGTGGTGACAACTTCTATTCCTCCGGTGTCTGCTGCAGGACCATTAGTATCCATACAACCTCGGGGACCGGGCCCCGGCCTTGCGCTTAAAACTTCTAGGAAGGGTTCTCTTCTAACCCATGTCCTCTGTTCCCTTTTACTCCTCACGTTCCGTACTAATCTTTCTTTCTATGGACAATCAGGCTTTCAGTCTATGTTGCTCTCTCTTCCTTTCCCGTGCCAGCAGACCCAGGTCACTGGGATCTGCTGCAGCACTTCCATCCATCTACCCCTCTCTCTGGGGATGTTCTTCTCTCTCCTTCCTCAACAACTGACTCCTCTCCCAAACGCTTCCCGCTCTCTTTAATGTAAACTAAACTCCACCCACCTCCCAGCACATTTCATGTTCCAAGCAGGGAGCCACCAAGGGGTGATATGCTACACTCCAAGCAGGGAGCCGCCGAAGGTGCTTCTTCGTGGTGTGGGGTGCAGGTGTTGGAGTGTGGTCAGGAGTCTCCACCTTACCTGGATGGTGGGGCACCACACCTCAGGAGGAGATGCAGTACCTCTGTGGCGGCTGAGCCCCAGGGGTGCCGCACAAGCATTGATATGTTTGACACCTTACCAACGACCTCGTTAGCGACTCAGAAGCGAGGCACATAAGCGTGAATACCGCCGACATCGTTACAAAGGTCGCCGTATCGTTGCTGCGTCGTTGGGAAGATCTGACTGTTTTGTTTTATGAGTTCATTATCTCCTTCACCTTTGATGTCCGATGAACTCCCTCTGCTGGTGAAAGGAAGTAGTGAAATTGATTTGGATGGGAAAAACCTGTCATCTGAACAGGTGGAGTGTGATTGGACATCCGGAATCTCTGAGTGGATATAAGGCCACCGACGCCCTGCTGGGTTGCTGGTGATCCTCTCTGCTCTGAGCTCTGGCCTCCAGTTTAGTCCTGTCTACTAAAGCTAAGTTTTTGCTCTGCTATTGTTCCATGAGATTTTGTCTGTTTACTTAGTGTTTGTGTTCAGCCAGCCCTGGTTGGGACTGGCTGAACTCCATTTTTGTCTCTGATCAGTTGATCTCTTTGCTCTGTTTTCAGAATATACCTGAGTGCTGATATAGTGATTTTGAAGTCTAGTGACTTCAGGGCCTTTTCTATCAGACGTGTTGAACATTATTTTTGGCAGGGTTTTTGCGTGATTGCAGACAGTTGCTTTTCTTTCCTGTCCTATCTAGTTAGTGAGGGTCCCATCGTTTTATCAGCCTGTCTTTCTGTCTGTGTTTGTGTTTTCATCTGTTTTCATCGTCAATACATGTTGGGGGCTGTCTATTGCTTTGGGGTCTGCTCTGGGGCAGTTTAGATTTCCCCTTTCTTTCTTTAGGTTTATTTAGCTCTCCGGCTGTGAACGAGGTGTCTAGGACCACCGTAGGAACACCCCACGGCTACTGTTAGTTGTTGTGAATAGGATCAGGGGTCTGCAATCCGCTAGCTACCAACCTCTCCGGTTTTCTGGACTTAGCTTGTATTTTTGTTTTTTCCTCCTCCGGTGACTCATTCATAACAGAATCACCAGCCATACCGCAGATTCTAGGATACTCAATAGCAGGAAAGAATTGTAAAAAAAAAAAAAAAGTGTCAGAATTTTTTTTTTATGTATATTTTTTCCTCTTTTTCTCTGGGGCCGTAGGAGGAATTTTCTTAATGGAGATTAAGCAATTGTCTGATCGTGTGGAGCAGCTGGCTGCTGAAGTGCGGGGAATTTCCGCCTATCTTGCTCATTCACATGCTGCTGAACCAAAGATTCCTACTCCTGATGTGTTTTTTGGGTATCGGTCTAAATTTTTGAATTTTAAGAATAATTGTAAATTATTTCTTGCCTTGAAGCCTAACTCATCGGGGAGCTCCGCACAGCAGGTAAAAATTGTCATCTCCTTGCTGTGCGGCGATCCCCAGGATTGGGCGTTTTCTTTTACACCTGATGATCCTATTCTAACTAATGTGGACACATTTTTTCAAGCCTTGGGGTTGTTGTATGATGAACCTAATGCTATTGATCAAGCTGAGAAAGCCCTGTTGGCATTGAGCCAGGGTCAGGATTCTGCAGAGTTATACTGTCAAAAATTCCGAAAGTGGGTGGTCCTTACTACCTGGAATGATGGTGCCTTGGCAGCTCTCTTTCAGAAGGGTTTGTCAGAAACCGTAAAAGATACTATGGTGGGATTTCCTGTTCCCTCTGGTCTTGACGATTCTATGTCATTAGCCATTCAGGTTGATCAGCGTTTACATGAACGTAAAAGTACACGAGAAACGTTGCCACCTGTTGAACAAATGTCTGAACCTATGCAATGTGATAGAGTTTTGTCAACGTCAGGAGTTCAGAAGGCGTAATAAGTTGTGTTTTTTCTGAGGAGATGCCTCTCATATGATTTCTGTCTGCCTTAAATGAGAGAAACATTTTGCACACACATTTGCTGTGGGTGGTGTTCAACCTAAGTTTCTTCTGGCAATTACTCTGATCTGCTCCCTGTCCACATTTTCCGCTAAGGCTTTTGGGGATTCGGGAGCGGCTCTTAACCTGATAGACTTGGATTTTGCTAAACGTTGTGGGTTTCCTATGACACCTCTGCGGACGCCTATCCCTTTGAGGGGTATTGATGCTACTCCTTTGGTGAAGAATAAACCTCAGTTTTGGACCCAGGTGGTAATGCGGGTCGCCCCAGACCATCAAGAAAATTGCAGATTTTTGGTGTTGCATAATTTGCATGATACCATTGTTCTGGGATTTCCCTGGTTGCAAATCCATAATCTAGTTTTGGATTGGAAATCTGTGTCTGTGGTGAGTTGAGGTTGTCGGTGTGCCCTTAGTGACACTCCTGTTTTCTCCACCTCTCCTCAGTCGCATGATGTTCCTGACTATTTGGCTGATTTTTATGATGTATTTAGTGAGAATAAGTCTGCGTCTTTACCTCCTCATAGGAGTTATGACTGTGCAATTGAGTTGAGCCCTGGGTGTAAAGTAAAGTGTCGACTTTTCAATTTATCTGTACCCGAGCACGAGGCTATGCGATCTTATATTAAGGAGTCCTTGGAGAAGGGTCATATTAGACCATCCTCTTCACCCTTGGGTGCTGGTTTTTTTTTCGTGGCCAAGAAACATGGTTCATTAAGGCCTTGTATTGACTATCGTTCCCTCAACAAAATTACTGTTAAATATCAGTATCCGTTACCCCTGATTTCTGATCTATTCTCCAGAGTTAAAGGTGCTTGCTGGTTTACCAAGCTTGACCTCAGGGGGGCGTATAATCTTATTCGCATTAAGCATGGGCATGAATGGAAGACGGCGTTTAATACTCCGGAGGGACATTTTGAGTACCTGGTGATGCCTTTTGGGCTCACTAATGCCCCTTCTGTCTTCCAGTGCTTCATGAATGATATTTTCCGGGACTTTGTGGATAAATTTTTGATCATCTATCTGGATGATATTTTGATCTTTTCCAGGGATTGGGACTCTCATATGGAACATGTTCAGACTGTGTTCCGGATTTTGAGGGAGAATTCCCTGTTGAAATGCCTTTTTGGTCTACAGAGGATTTCATTTTTGGGATTCATTTTGTCTCCGTCAACTATTGAAATGGACCCCGCCAAGGTACAGGCCATTTATGATTGGGTTCAGCCCACTTCTTTGAAGGCCCTCCAAAAGTTTTTGGGTTTTGCAAATTTTTATCGTAAATTTATAGCTAATTTTTCTGGTATTGCCAAACCATTGACTGATTTGACTAAGAAGGGTGCTGATGTGCTGAATTGGTCTCCAGAGGCTGTTTCTTCCTTTCAGGAGCTGAAGCGGAGGTTCACTTCTGCTCCGGTTTTGCGGCAACCTGATGTCTCACTCCCGTTCCAGGTAGAGGTGGACGCTTCTGAGATTGGTGCAGGAGCTGTTTTGTTCCAAAAAGATCCGGTAACATCTAAAATGAGTCCCTGTGCTTTCTTTTCCCGAAAGTTCTCCCCATCCAAACGCAACTATGATGTGGGGAATCGGGAACTGTTAGCCATGAAATGGGCATTTGAGGAGTGGAGACATTGGTTGGAGGGAGCTAAACATCAAGTCGTGGTCCTTACTGACCACAAGAATTTGATTTACCTTGAGTAGGCCAAACGCTTGAATCCTAGACAGGCTAGGTGGGCCTTGTTTTTCACATGTTTTGATTTTGTGGTCTCTTTTCTTCCTGGCACTAAGAATGTCAAGGCAGATTCCCTCTCTAGGAGTTTCTGTGCTGATTCTCCTATTGTGACCAAGCCTGCTACCATCTTAGGTGAGGGGGTAGTTCTTTCTGCCATCTCGCCCGATTTGAGACGTGCTCTGGAAGAGTTTCAGGAGGACAAACCTGAGCGTTGTCCCATTGGAAAATTGTATATTCCTGACCAGTGGAGGAAGAGAGTAATGTCTGAAGTTCATTGCTCCGCATTGGCTGGTCATCCAGGTATTTTTGGTACTAGAGATTTGGTGAGTCGGTCTTTTTGGTGGCCCGCCTTGTCTCGTGATGTCAGGAATTTTGTGCAGTCCTGTGGGACTTGCTCCCGGTCTAAACCTTTTTCTCGTTCTAGTGGGTTGTTGATGCCTTTGCCGGTGCCCAGGAGGCCATGGACACATATTTCAATGGATTTTATTTCTGATATGCCTGTCTCTCAGAGAATGACTGTTATTTGGGTGATTTGTGATAGATTCTCTAAGATGGTCCATCTTGTACCACTCCCTAAGTTGCCATTTTCCTCAGAGTTGGTGCCCTTGTTTTTGCAACAGGTGGTTCACTTGCATGAGATTCCTGAGAACATTGTGTCTGACAGAGGAGTTCAGTTTGTTTCTAGATTTTGGAGGACTTTTTATTCCAAGCTGTGAATTCAGTTGCCCTTCTACTCTGCGTTTCACCCTCAGACCAATGGGCAGACGGAGAGAACAAACCAGACTTTGGAGTCTTATCTGAGATGTTTTATTTCTGCTGATCAGGATGATTGGGTTTCATTTTTGCCCTTGGCCGAATTTGCTTTAAATAATAGAGCTAGTTCTGCCACTTTGATGTCACCTTTTTTTTGTAACTTTGGGTTTCATCCTCGATTCTCTTCAGGGCAGGTGGAGTCTTCTGCCTGCCCAGGTGTTGACACTGTGGTGGAGAGAATGCACCAGATCTGGGACCAAGTGTTGGATAAGTTGTCTCTCCCCCAGGAAAAGGCCCAGCGGTTTTCCAACTGGCATAGGACCATTGGTCCCCGGCTTAAGGTGGGTGATATGGTTTGGTTGCCATCAAAGAATATCTCTATGAAGGTGGCTTCTCCAAAGTTTAAACCTAGATTTATTGGACCTTACAAGATTTTGGAGATTCTTAATCCGGTCTCTTTTCGATTGGCTCTTCCTTTTACATTCAAGATCCATAACGTGTTTCATAAGTCTCTATTAAAGAGGTTTGTTGAGCCAGTAGTTCCTGTGGTGGCACCTCCTGACCCTGTATTGGTTGAAGGTAATGTGGAATATGAGGTTGAGAAGATACTGGATTCACGTCTGGCTAGACGGAGACTCCAGTATTTGGTTAAGTGGAAGGGTTATGGCCAGGAGGATAATTCTTGGGTTTCTGCATCCGATATTCATGCCGAAAGATTGGTTAGTGCTTTTCATCGGGCCCATCCTGATCGCCCTGGTGGCGTGGATGAGGGTTCGGTGACCCCTCCTCAAGGGGGAGGTACTGTTATGAGCTCATTATCTCCTTCACCTTTGATGTCCGATGAACTCCCTCTGCTGGTGAAAGGAGGTAGTGAAATTGATTTGGATGGGAAAAACCTGTCATCTGAACAGGTGGAGTGTGATTGGGCATCCGGAATCTCTGAGTGGATATAAGGCCGCCGACGCCCTGCTGGGTTGCTGGTGATCCTCTCTGCTCTGAGCTCTGGCCTCCAGTTTAGTCCTGTCTACTAAAGCTAAGTTTTTGCTCTGCTATTGTTCCATGAGATTTTGTCTGTTTACTTAGTGTTTGTGTTCAGCCAGCCCTGGTTGGGACTGGCTGAACTCCATTTTTGTCTCTGATCAGTTGATCTCTTTGCTCTGTTTTCAGAATATACCTGAGTGCTGATATAGTGATTTTGAAGTCTAGTGACTTCAGGGCCTTTTCTATCAGACGTGTTGGACATTATTTTTGGCAGGGTTTTTGCGTGATTGCAGACAGTTGCTTTTCTTTCCTGTCCTATCTAGTTAGTGAGGGTCCCATCGTTTTCTCAGCCTGTCTTTCTGTCTGTGTTTGTGTTTTCATCTGTTTTCACCGTCAATACATGTTGGGGGCTGTCTGTTGCTTTGGGGTCTGCTCTGGGGCAGTTTAGATTTCCCCTTTCTTTCTTTAGGTTTATTTAGTTCTCCGGCTGTGAACGAGGTGTCTAGGACCACCGTAGGAACACCCCACGGCTACTGTTAGTTGTTGTGAATACGATCAGGGGTCTGCAATCCGCTAGCTACCAACCTCTCCGGTTTTCTGGACTTAGCTTGTATTTTTGTTTTTTCCTCCTCCGGTGACTCATTCATAACAGTTTGGCATCTCATCAGCGACCACATAGCGACATAGCAATGATCCCTACCATGTCGTATCGTTGTCGGGATCGCTGTAGAGTCGCTGAGTGTGACGGGGGCTTTACTCCTTAGTGCACAATCAGAGGATTTTGTGACTTCTCCAGATTACAGATTCTAGGAGGATTCTCACTATTCTGTCACAGTTGCATAAAGATGTAAAGTAATTCTCCACCAGAGTAAGGCTGAGTCTTCTGCCCGGTACAGTGTAGGTGGCGTCTATGTAAGTCAATGACTGACTCCTAATGGATCATTGGGGCAGAATCAGCCAAGTTCTTTGGTGTCCGAGCAGATTAGGGTGCTGTGTGACACCCAGGTCATACTTCAGAGCTTCATGAGAGGTCAACCTTAATATAATGAATTCCACTGGAGAGTGTGTAGATTGCAGTAAAGAGAATGATCAGGAGGCAATTCTATTTACTGCTGTAATGACCGGGAGATCATTTTCACCATTATTTCACTACTTATTGATCCATTATTTTCACTTTTCTCTTTCGCTGCTTCCATCCCCTGTTCTGCAGTACCCAGGAGCGCGCACTACACAGTGGATGTGGCTGTACACTCTCTACACTGTGCAGTGGATGTGCTGTACGCTCTCTACACTGTGCAGTGGATGTGCTGTATGCTCTCTACACTGTGCAGTGGATGTGCTGTACGCTCTCTACACTGTGCAGTGTGGATGTGGCTGTACGCTCTCTACACTGTGCAGTGGATGTGCTGTACGCTCTCTACACTGTGCAGTGGATGTGCTGTACGCTCTCTACACTGTGCAGTGGATGTGGCTGTACGCTCTCTACACTGTGCAGTGGATGTGCTGTATGCTCTCTACACTGTGCAGTGGATGTGCTGTACGCTCTCTACACTGTGCAGTGGATGTGCTGTACGCTCTCTACACTGTGCAGTGGATGTGCTGTACGCTCTCTACACTGTGCAGTGGATGTGGCTGTACGCTCTCTACACTGTGCAGTGGATGTGGCTGTACGCTCTCTACACTGTGCAGTGTTGATGTGGCTGTACGATCTCTACACTGTGTAGTAGATGTGCTATACGCTCTCTACACTGTGCAGTGGATGTGCTGTACGCTCTCTACACTGTGCAGTGGATGTGCTGTACGCTCTCTACACTGTGCAGTGTGGATGTGGCTGTACGCTCTTTACACTGTGCAGTGGATGTGCTGTACGCTCTCTACACTGTGCAGTGGATGTGCTGTACGCTCTCTACACTGTGCAGTGGATGTGCTGTACGCTCTCTACACTGTGCAGTGGATGTGGCTGTACGCTCTCTACACAGTGCAGTGGATGTGCTGTACGCTCTCTACGCTGTGCAGTGGATGTGGCTGTACGCTCTCTACACTGTGCAGTGGATGTGCTGTACGCTCTCTACACTGTGCAGTGGATGTGCTGTATGCTCTCTACACTGTGCAGTGGATGTGCTGTACGCTCTCTACAATGTGCAGTGGATGTGCTGTACGCTCTCTACACTGTGCAGTGGATGTGCTGTACGCTCTCTACACTGTGCAGTGTGGATGTGGCTGTACGCTCTCTACACTGTGCAGTGGATGTGCTGTACGCTCTCTACACTGTGCAGTGGATGTGCTGTATGCTCTCTACACTGTGCAGTGGATGTGCTGTACGCTCTCTACACTGTGCAGTGGATGTGGCTGTACGTTCTCTACATTGTGCAGTGGATGTGCTGTACGCTCTCTACACTGTGCAGTGTTGATGTGGCTGTACGATCTCTACACTGTGCAGTGGATGTGCTGTACGCTCTCTACACTGTGCAGTGGATGTGCTGTATGCTCTCTACACTGTGCAGTGGATGTGCTGTACGCTCTCTACACTGTGCAGTGTGGATGTGGCTGTACGCTCTTTACACTGTGCAGTGGATGTGCTGTATGCTCTCTACACTGTGCAGTGGATGTGGCTGTACGCTCTCTACACTGTGCAGTGGATGTGGCTGTACGCTCTCTACACTGTGCAGTGGATGTGCTGTACGCTCTCTACACTGTGCAGTGGATGTGCTGTACGCTCTCTACACTGTGCAGTGGATGTGCTGTACGCTCTCTACACTATGCAGTGGATGTGCTGTATGCTCTCTACACTGTGCAGTGGATGTGGCTGTACACTCTCTACACTATGCAGTGGATGTGCTGTATGCTCTCTACACTGTGCAGTGGATGTGCCTGTACGCTCTCTACACTGTGCAGTGGATGTGGCTGTACGCTCTCTACACTATGCAGTGGATGTGCTGTATGCTCTCTACACTGTGCAGTGGATGTGGCTGTACGCTCTCTACACTGTGCAGTGGATGTGGCTGTACGCTCTCTACACTGTGCAGTGGATGTGCTGTACGCTCTCTACACTGTGCAGTGGATGTGCTGTATGCTCTCTACACTGTGCAGTGGATGTGGCTGTACGCTCTCTACACTATGCAGTGGATGTGCTGTATGCTCTCTACACTGTGCAGTGGATGTGGCTGTACGCTCTCTACACTATGCAGTGGATGTGCTGTATGCTCTCTACACTGTGCAGTGGATGTGCTGTACGCTCTCTACACTGCAGTGGATGTGCTGTACGCTCTCTACAATGTGCAGTGGATGTGGCTGTACGCTCTCTACACTGTGCAGTGGATGTGCTGTACGCTCTCTACACTGTGCAGTGGATGTGGCTGTACGCTCTCTACACTGTGCAGTGGATGTGCTGTACGCTCTCTACACTGTGCAGTGGATGTGGCTGTACGCTCTCTACACTGTGCAGTGGATGTGGCTGTACGCTCTCTACACTGTGCAGTGGATGTGCTGTACGCTCTCTACACTGTGCAGTGGATGTGCTGTACGCTCTCTACACTGTGCAGTGGATGTGCTGTACGCTCTCTACACTGTGCAGTGGATGTGCTGTACGCTCTCTACACTGTGCAGTGGATGTGCTGTACGCTCTCTACACTGTGCAGTGGATGTGCTGTATGCTCTCTACACTGTCCAGTGGATGTGCTGTACGCTCTCTACACTGTGCAGTGGATGTGCTGTACGCTCTCTACACTGTGCAGTGGATGTGCTGTACGCTCTCTACAATGTGCAGTGGATGTGGCTGTGCGCTCTCTACACTGTGCAGTGGACGTGCTGTACGCTCTCTACACTGTGCAGTGGATGTGCTGTACGCTCTCTACGCTGTGCAGTGGATGTGGCTGTACGCTCTCTACACTGTGCAGTGGATGTGCTGTACTCTCTCTACGCTGTGCAGTGGATGTGGCTGTACACTCTCTACACTGTGCAGTGGATGTGGCTGTGCGCTCTCTATACTGTGCAGTGGATGTGCTGTATGCTGTCTACACTGTGCAGTGGATGTGGCTGTACGCTCTCTACACTATGCAGTGGATGTGCTGTATGCTCTCTACACTGTGCAGTGGATGTGCTGTACGCTCTCTACACTGCAGTGGATGTGCTGTGCGCTCTCTACAATGTGCAGTGGATGTGGCTGTACGCTCTCTACACTGTGCAGTGGATGTGCTGTACGCTCTCTACACTGTGCAGTGGATGTGGCTGTATGCTCTCTACACTGTGCAGTGGATGTGCTGTATGCTCTCTACACTGTGCAGTGGATGTGGCTGTACGCTCTCTACACTGTGCAGTGGATGTGGCTGTACGCTCTCTACACTGTGCAGTGGATGTGCTGTACGCTCTCTACACTGTGCAGTGGATGTGCTGTATGCTCTCTACACTGTGCAGTGGATGTGCTGTACGCTCTCTACACTGTGCAGTGGATGTGCTGTACGCTCTCTACACTGTGCAGTGGATGTGCTGTACGCTCTCTAAACTGTGCAGTGGATGTGCTGTATGCTCTCTACACTGTGCAGTGGATGTGCTGTATGCTCTCTACACTGTGCAGTGGATGTGCTGTACGCTCTCTACAATGTGCAGTGGATGTGGCTGTGCGCTCTCTACACTGTGCAGTGGATGTGCTGTACGCTCTCTACACTGTGCAGTGGATGTGCTGTACGCTCTCTACACTGTGCAGTGGATGTGCTGTACGCTCTCTACACTGTGCAGTGGATGTGCTGTATGCTCTCTACTCTGTGCAGTGGATGTGCTGTACGCTCTCTACACTGTGCAGTGGATGTGCTGTACGCTCTCTACAATGTGCAGTGGATGTGGCTGTACGCTCTCTACGCTGTGCAGTGGATGTGGCTGTGCGCTCTCTACACTGTGCAGTGGATGTGGCTGTACGCTCTCTACGCTGTGCAGTGGATGTGGCTGTACGCTCTCTACACTGTGCAGCGGATGTGGCTGTGCGCTCTCTACACTGTGCAGTGGATGTGGCTGTACGTTCTCTATGCTGTGCAGTGGATGTGGCTGTACGCTCTCTACACTGTGCAGCGGATGTGGCTGTGCGCTCTCTACACTGTGCAGTGGATGTGGCTGTACGCTCTCTATGCTGTGCAGTGGATGTGGCTGTACGCTCTCTACACTGTGCAGTGGATGTGGCTGTACGCTCTCTACACTGTGCAGTGGATGTGCTGTATGCTGTCTACACTGTTAACTGCCACCGGAGTGGAGAACATCTAATTGGTGGCTTACCGGGCAGCGCAGGTCAACAATATCAAAGTAGTGGACGATCGCTTTAAATATTTCACTAAACTCAGTAATGATCATAACAATATGTTTGTACCAGTCAGTCTTCTGATCGCAGTTAAAGTAATGGGAATGACCAGATCGCTCTCTTTATTACTTCTCCATCACATTAAGGACACAGAAATAAAAACAAAAATTTACAAAATCTTAAAGTTTTGCAAAATGCAGAAAGAGGAAATGAAAACTGAGTCCTGAGTCTTGGCTGACACCTTCTAGATCGCAGTACTGAGAATGTCAGGACGGTCACAAAATGAAGAGTTTTTTCTCTGAAACTATTTTAGATCAGTTTTTAATGCAAGTGACCATAGGGCAAGGCAGCGGTGCAACCCTTAGAAGTGTGGCATGACAGAAAAGACAGCAGAATGGAATGGAGATCTTGTTAATTTTCTGTTCTTCTTAGATATTTACAGAACAAACTCAGGGAAGTGTGAGTGGTGCCACGGATCAGCAGCCACTGACGGGGCACAGCACTGACAGTAATGTCACACAAACATTGGCAGACAGAATGCAGACATCATTGGAATGGCGTTGGTCCAGAAGGTGAGTATGTTGTGGTTTTATTTTACATGGGGCCTGTTATATTTAAGATAGGTTATCCAAAGTAGTGGACAATCCCTTTTACAATATTTTCTTAATTGCATAATGAGACTTTTATTTATACATTGCCCCAATCGACACGAGTTAAAGGATATACTGTAATTCTGGCTTCCTGCTGTCACCACTAGGGGGAGCTCAGAAGCTTACTGAATACAGTTCAGGCAGGAAGCTCCCCCTAGTGGTGACTGCAAACAGACAAAAATGTGTCATTTTTCGTCACATCATTGCTGATGATTTTTATAAAAAAAAAAAATCAGGGGTTTAACTTTAAGGGGGGCAGAATAGCCTCTTCACCCACTCTTTGCAGTCAGATGGGGTAATAAAGGCCCTTCTACTACATAAAATGATACCAGTATTTTAAATGGCGCTTACTAGGTTGGACCTTAGTATGTTTTTCACATTGTGGGTCAGTAGCTTTGAGGTAAATCTCTGGCTGAGCCACAGTGCTGCCGTGTAACCATGTTTAGGTAGCACTACTCGCTGGAATACTTCTAAATCTAAATGCGTTTTAGATTTTCTGTCCCTTTAAAAAGAAATCAAAAAGTTACAGTGTTGCAGAAAACACATCAGACGTTCCAATTTGCTGAATCCTGTGTTTAGTTATCAAATGAGGTCATGTGTAATATCACAGGATAGGAAAATCCTGCTGCAAACAGAGGCGCCTGGCCCAGACCTGTCCGCTATCTCCCGGCTCACAGACCCTGACAGCCGAGTGGCGGCAGATAGATAATCGAATTAGGAAAATGATGTCAGGGGATGTGTTTAGATAAGTATGTCCGAGGTGGCGAGGACAGCGGGAACACATCCTCAACACTCACCTTGACAGGTTTATAGAATGCACTTTCCTGGTAAAAGTGCTGTGCTTGGAAATTTTGGAAATATAAAGTGACGAACGGCATAAGGAATGACGGACAGAGGCTGCGGAGACGACGGCGGAGACGACGGCAGGGACAGGATATTATGGAATTACTATGTACACCTTGGGATGGGTAAAAAGTAATCTGTTCTCTTATAAAGTGACCATGGAAAGAAGAAAACAATGAGGATACAAAGACCGGCCCTCGACTTCTTTGGGGAGATGAACACCAGCCCTAGACTCCTTTGGAGAGGTGCAGAACACCCCCGACTACTTCGGGGGGATGAAGACCAGCCCTTGCTCTTTTAGATAGATGAAAACTGGCCCACCTCTGCTTTCAACTTCTTTGGAAAGATGAAGACCGGCCCTCACTCCCTGAAAAAAGAAAAATACCAGCCTCTAACTCTTTTGGAATGATGAAAATTGGTCCTCACGTCTTTGGAGAGATAAAAACTGTCCCCCAACTCCATTGGATAGATGAAGACCGGACTCAACTTATTGGGAGAGATGAAGACTGGACCCAGACTCCTTGGGAGAGATGAAAACTGGCCCCCTGCTCCTTTGGAGAGATGAAGACCGGACTCAACTTATTGGGAGAGATGAAGACCGGACCCAGACTCCTTGGGAGAGATGAAAACTGGCTCCCGCTCCTTTGGAGAGATGAAGACCAGTCCCTGACTCCTTTGGAGAGATGAAGACCAGTCCCTGACTCCTTTGGAGAGATGAAGACCAGTCCCTGACTCCTTTGGAGAGATGAAGACCAGTCCCCGATTTCTTTGCAGAGATGAGGATGAGGACCAGTCCCCGACTCCTTTGGAGACATGAAGACGGGCCCTTGACTCCTTTGGAGAGATAAAAACCAGTCCCCTATTCCTTTGCAGAGATGAGGACCAGTCCCAATCCCCAACTCCTTTGGAGAGATAAAGACCAGTTCCCGATTCCTTTGCATAGATGAGGACCAGTTCCCGACTCCTTTGGAGACATGAAGACCAGTTCCCGACTCCTTTGGAGAGATGAAGACCAGTCCCCAACTCGTTTGAGCTCTAATGATGGCAACAGGCAGATGAGGTTTTGATATTTTGGAAAATTGTAGAATTATGCACTAAATAAATGGAGCATCTTTGTCTTATCAAATGTTTTAGGAAAAGACTCAACATCATTTATACTGCTGGATTCTCAAAAACAATGGAAAGGAAAAAAGTGTAGTGTATGTTGCCTTTAAGTTAATGGGGTGGCTTTTGTTACCTATTTGTTATCTATTAAATCCCATAGAATTTGGAAGGTTTGGTTGCTGCAACTCTGTGTCATACACGTAAAAAACCCCGTGAGCTGGAACAAGTCCAAGGGCGATACCTCTTTCCCGGCTCATGAAGACTGCGCTCCCTTTCTTCCTCCTCCACCTAATACAACTTGGTTATAAGTGAAGCTTTTTAGAATATTTTCAAGCTGGATCTGGTGTAAAATCAGCCGCATCCGAACGTCTCGGCAACAAATTGTCTTAATATTCTATGCACTGCGCGTCCACCCCCAGCGCAGAAGCCGGTGTCTTCCATGACTCGGAGCACATTCGTTCCGCTCGTCTGTCAAACGCCACAGTAGGATCTGAAAATAGATCAATTCAAAAGCCTTGAAATAATGTGATACTATTGCAATTATTCTAACTATGTGTCAAGATGGAGAATCATGAGGGAAACGGGGACTTTTCATTATCTCCGTCACATTGAGAATAAGTTTTAGAATAAGACTTCAGCTCCCCGGCTGCGAATCACCGCTACTGGGGGAATCTGCTCACAGCAATGCTCCTGCCATGAGAACGTGTAATTAAGATTTACGTTAGCAGATGCCATGAGGAGCGGGGGCCGGGAGATTTTTGTGGATGGTTTTAGTGAATATTTTCTTCCCCCAAAAAGACATTGCCTCCAAATCAGAAGTGAATAACTAATGGAAGAGCCACTCCAACTGGGGGGCAGAGGGTGAGGTCACAGTTACACAGTGGGTACTGCCTGGAACTATTTGGTAAATTCAAAAAAGTTCATTTTTTTTCTCATTGATGAGCACTCTGCACCCCATCTTGACTGAAAACAAATCAGAAATGTAGAAATTTTGCAAATTTATCAAAAAAGAAAAACTGAAATCTCACATATTTGATCCCTTGCTGATTTTGTAAGTTTACCCACTGACAAAGGCATGAACAGTCTATAATTTTAAGGGTTGGTTAATTTTTACATTGAGAGATAGAATATCAAAAATAAAATCCAGAAAATCACATTGCATACATTATATAAATTTATTTGCATTTTGCAGTGAGAAATAATTATTTGATCCCCTACCAACCATTAACGCTCCGTATCAACTCATTACTTGCATTAAAGACAGCTGTCTTACATAGTCACCTTTATAAAAGACTCCTGTCCACAGACTCAATCAGTCAGACTCTAACCTCTACAACATGGGCAAGACCAAAGAGCTTTATAAGGATGTCAGGGACAAGATCATAGACCTGCACAAAGCTGGAATGGGCTACAAAACCATAAGTAAGATGCTGGGTGAGAAGGAGACAACTGTTGGTGCAATAGGAAGAAAATGGAAGAAATATTAGACTGTCAATCGACATCAATCTGGGGCACCGTGCAAAATCTCACCTCGTGGGGTATCCTTGATCATGAGGAAGATGAGAGATCAGCCTAAAACTACACATGGGGAACTTGTTGATGATCTCAAGGCAGCTTGGACCACAGTCACCAAGAAAACCATTGGTAACACATTACGCCGTAAAGGTTTACAATCCTGCAGTGCCCGCAAGGACCCCCTGCTCAAGAAGGCACATGTGCAGGCCCATCTGAAGTTTGACAATGAACACCTGGATGCTTCTGTGAGTGATTGGGAGAAGGTGCTGTGGTCAGATGAGACAAAAATTGAGCTTGTTAGCATTAATAACTCTCCGTGTTTGGAGGAAGAGAAATGCTGCCTAGGACCCAAAGAACACCAACCCCACTGTCCAGCATGGAGGTGGAAACATTATGTTTTGGGGATGTTTCTCTGCTAAGTACACAGGACCACTTCACCGCATCAATGGGAGAATAGGTGGAGCCATGTACCGTAAAATCCTGAGTGACAACCTCTTTCCCTCCACCAGGACATTAAAAATGGGCCATGGATGAGTCTTCCAGCAAGACAATGACCCAAAACATACAGCCAAGGCAACAAAGAAGTGGCTCAAAAAGAAGCACATTAAGGTCATGGAGTGGCCTAGTCAGTCTCCAGACCTTAATCGCATAGAAAACTTATGGAGGGAGGTGAAGCTCCGAGTTGCCAAGTGACAGCCTCAAAATCTTAATGATTTAGAGATGATCTGCAAAGAGGAGTGGAGCAAAATTCCTCCTGACATGTGCGCAAACCTCATCATCAACTGCAAGAAACGCCAGACTGCTGGGCTTGCCAACAAGGGTTTTGCCACCAAGTATTAAGTCTTGTTTGCCAGAGGGATCAAATACTTATTTCTCACTGCAAAATGAAAATAAAAGTATATAATTTCTACAATGTGATTTTCTGGATTTTATTTTTGATATTCTATTTCTCAATGATAAAATTAACCGACCCTTAAAATTATAGACTGTTCATGTCTGTGTCAGTGGGCAAACTTACAAAATCAGCAAGGGATCAAATAATTATTTCCCCCACTACATGTATAATTATAGTGTATATGTGTGACATTTGTGTAATAAGGGAATGTGTAGACTATGTGTGAAATTTGTGGTGATAAAATTTAGACATTAAAAGCATAATTTAGACAAAAAAAAAATGGCACCACAAAAAGTGATTAAAAATGCCAAAACATGAGTACCCTACATGTACACATCTTCTCATAACTGTGACACCTGTCTATAAGCCCCAAATCCATGGTGACTAGATAACTGACACCAGCCATGTTGTGAAGAGGTAGAATGTTTTATTTATGTCTGTAAACCTGGTAGTGGTCCATGAATTTTTCTAGTCTGGCAACTTCTGTGTGAATGTATGTGAATGCTTCTTAACAATCTGTTTGAATAATATTATTTGACTGTAACCCATTCACTTGCCTGCAGTAGTCCAGGTGCAGCAGGGCGTCTGCTCTGACCTTACTGGAGACTGGTCAGGAGCCTGCTGGTGTTATATACTGAATACTGCAAAGAATTGTGAGAGTTTCCATATATATATAAAAGGCAGCAATTAGCAGCAATACGTGTGGATAGTTGTGAGGTCTTGTCTGAGACCGTGTTAAAAGGATATGCAACAGCCTGGTGTAAAAGGCTTATATTAAGCAAAATGTGGATTTTTACTTATTATTATTTTCTTTTGCTGAAGAGAATGGTGGCATAAAATAAACTCCTTTGGAATATTTTTGTATCTGTCAAAGACTTTCATTTTGAAGAACCCCTGTGCTTTACCCATGTCATGTTTGCTATCTATGGAAAAGTAAAAATCCTGATAAAAAATATGGCTGCAATCTCGAATTTCTGCAATAATCAGGAATGAAGATATTGCTAAGGATGGGAATTTCATAAAATCCTGAAAGGTTGAGAACATCTCACAACTCTGCCCACGTGAGGGTGTGTGGGTGTAACTTAGGTGCTGATAAAAGGTCAAGGCGAATTATGATGTGTGTTCATGTAGAGAGATACATATCAGTATATGCAGGATTCCCATCACTGCTCTCCTTCGCTAAGCCGAATCATATCTGTGATCAGTGTAGTAAGTTTCTTTGTTAATCCTGTTATGTAATTGTTTACTCTGAATTGTTTTGTCCCCTTTGTAAAATCTTTTGTATATTTTTTATAAACACTACCTATCTTTCTAGAATACAAAATATAATAGTTCTATGCCTTTTGTTCTGTAAACCGCACCGCACATCCATATGCTACCATAACCACGCATTCGGTCAGCCTGTATAAAAATGACTGGTGTTGGCTAACCGGCCATAGTGGAAACAGCCGTTGTCTCCTCCGTTAATCGTCCATCAATTGAGTAATTGTCCGGACGATAGGGGGCAGCAGAGAGTTGTTGGTGACAGAAAGATAACAGTGTGGGTGGTTCAGTTATGAACCCCCTGATTGTGATCTTTTACACCAACCCAACCCCAAAGAAGTTAATCATTGAGGGGGTCCCATTTCAATGATTACTTCATGCACTCAAGGGCTCTTTGTTGATCGGCCATAGCTGTGAAGTGACAGCGCTGCAGACGGAAATCACTGGACTCAGTGTTTGATATAGATGTCACAATCCACTCAGCTCGGTGATGGATTACAGTACTGTAGACATGCTGGCATCACTGGAAACCAGTAGAGTAAGCAGAGGCATATCTATGGGGGAAGGCCGTGCATTTGATCTGGGCGTCTCCCCAGTGCCTGCATTTTGCTGCCTTCTGCCCCCGGACTGGGGTTGATGCAGTGCGCCGGTTCGCATTGATCAATGGTACTTGCGTCTTTCAGATGAGATAACAATTGAATCCCCGACCACCGAGTCAGGGCGACGTCAGCAGCGTGATCAGGTCATGTGATCCTGCGCTCCTGCACTGCAGCCCACCCAGGATTCACCCGGTCCCCTGTGGGCCAGTCCAGGTAATATATCATTGCATGTCTCATAAGATAATATTGTATCATCTGTCGAGGAGCTCGCACAGTGTATTGTCACGGTGTGACTCTGGGATAGCAAGGTCCATGTATTACTCCTCGACTGTTCAGAAGAAGCCGCGCAGGGTTATTAAGGATTATTTACAAATTGCTAAAGGCAAGTAGATCCTAGATGAAGATTCTATCAAATTACTCTATGACTTTTATTTCCATCTACTTATTAAAGCGTGCTCGGTTAGAATCACAGTGTCTGTGTGGTCACTCAATAAGCAATTATCCTAAACTGTTCATTAGGGATGAGCTTTCCAATATTGAAATATCGGAAGTCGGCCCGATATTTGTGATATCGGAATTCCGATTTCCGATTCCGATATTTTTTTCACACCGGAAATCCCATAATCCTTCAGCCTCTGAGCGCTCCGTGGAGCCAATCAGGAGCCGAAGAATTGCTGACAACATTGTGTAACTCCCCTAAGCTTGGTAGGAAATGTCCAAACTTGCTAGCTAGGGGCTGCGCTGCGATTGGCTGGCTGGATGGTGTGATCAGGCAGTATAAAAGGCTGCGCCTGCCATTTTAGCCTCACTCTACCGTGAAAGCAGATAGGGATAGGTTGCTGTTGGAGATAGCGAGAGATCTCGGATCTAATAGCGATAGAAATTGTTTTTCAGCGACTGTAGCAGCCCCGGTGTGTTACAGAAGCAGTCTTTTTCCTCACTGACCCCGCTCAGTTTCATTTTTTGTGCTGTGCAGGCTCTCAGTGAGGTGCTTAGTGAGACAGTGCAGAGCACATTCACTGCAGCTGCTGCAGCTCCTCTTGCTGCAACACTGTGTGGTTTGTGTCTCACTGCCTTTTCTTTTCATCCCTTAAATCCCCTTCCCCTGTTTTTTCCTAAAAGTTAAACACTATATAGGGATTGTGCTGTGAGGGACCCAAACAACCTCTGTGGCTGGTGCCACACAGCACCCGGCCCAGTCCCGGAGAATCCTTTTTTTTTGGTATCACAGCAGTGTCATTTACTGCGCTGTGACATCCGACCGTAACGTGTACACCAACACCACAAACACACGTTACTCTTTGTGTAGGCCACACTAGATTCAAATAAAGTGTAGCAGACACACCATCATACAGAGCCATTAGTGTTTCTTATCCCTGTTTGTAGTCCTACAGGAATAAGCACACTAATCCCTAATAATTACTTTCTTGCCGTTCTGAATCCATCGATAGAGATGAAGAAGGCAGGGAGTAAGGGACGTCCCCGCGGCGGCCGCGGAAGAGGTGCATTAGCAGCTAGACATGGTGCACATCCAGAGCAAGCATCAGGCCAAAGTCACTCAGCACCTACTTTCACCCGGCAGCAGTCATTTATGCGCAGCTTGTTAGGAGCGCAGGGCCATAGGCTGATAAGAGAGGATCAAGTAGAAACCGTTGTTGGTTGGATGGCAGCTGAGGAATCCACCTCAATGAGCGCAGCATCCTCCCAGCACCTCTCCACCACATCGGGTCAGGCCACTGAAGAGCAGCACCCATCGGCTTCTTCACCGCCCACTCAATTGCCCAGATATTCAGAGGGCCAGGAGCCAACCTTAATCCTCTTCTCAGAATCTGTTGGCTTGGAATCTGTGTGCCATCCAGACAGCATTCCTGCAGCTGAAGAAGAGGTAGTGTGCACAGATGCGCAACCACTGTGTCCGTCTGAGGAAAAAGTGGAGGGTGGGCCAGTGCCCACATTGACCAGACCCCAGTCAGCAGATGATGATGAAACTCAGCCGCCAGTTTCTGCTGACGGAAGTGTACTGGATGACGAGGTCCTTGACCCATCATGGCATGCTGAGGGGCAGCAAGCAAGTGGGGATAGCTCAGAGGAAGAGCTTGCCGGTGTGGCGCAGCGTGGCCGTCCACGTGGGAGAGGAAGAGGGAAAAATTGGTTGTCGGCTCCCTCAACTTCAGCACCCGTTAGGAGCAGGGCTCTTTTAAAGAACACAAGGGGTGCGCCCAAGAGTTGTGGTGCAGGGCCTTTTTCGACCAAGTTGCAGATGACATTACAGTAGTCAGATGCAAGCTTTGTCGACAAACTGTGCGGAGAGGGAAGAACGTCAGCAACCTTAATACCACCAATATGTTGACGCATGTCAGGAAGAGGCACCCTGTGGAGTGGCAGCATCACACCCAAGATGATTCGCCATCTGCAGCTGGTTCCCCACCTTCCACCTCTTCAGCCACAGCGGCCACCTCTTCCTCCAGCTCGCAAACAGCTGCTCCCGCTTCCTCGCCAGAATTCCAGGGTGCATCTGCAGGCAGTGTTGTATGGCGGCACACTGTCTATACTTCGTCAGCATCAGCATCCCAATCGCTGGCATCCTCACACTCCCAATCCAGTGTGCAGCCATCTGTCACACAGGTGTGGGAGAAAAGGCGCCCGTACTCGGCAAACCACCCATGAGCACAGGGCATGAATTCTCGCATTGCCAAACTGCTTGCAGTGGAAATGCTATCATTCTGGCTGGTGAGCAAGCCAGCCTTTATCGATATGTTGAGGTTTGCAATCCCACAATACAGCGTTCCCAGCCGCTTCTACTTCAGCAGGCAAGCCGTCCCCGCCCTGCAACAGCATGTGGAGCGTAAAATTAAGCATGCGCTACAAAATGCAGTTAGTAGCAAGGTCCACCTGACCACCGACGCGTGGACCAGTCAGCATGGCCAGGGACGCTACATTTCCATCACCGCCCATTGGGTAAATGTAGTTGAGCCTGGAACTGAAGTAGACAGTGCAAGTGCGTGGGTCCTGCCAACTCCACGGATTGCAGGCCTCTCCTCCATACAAATTGACTCCTCCTCATACTCCTCGTCTGACTAGCCTGCACCCAGACGTACCACAACAACCGATTTCAGCACTGCATTGGCCAAACATCAACAGGCCGTGTTGAAATTGGTTTATCTGGGTGATGTTAGCCACACCGCAACCGAGCTGTGGAACACGCTCAAGGAGCAGAGCGACATGTGGCTTGCGCCGCTCAACCTCCAGCCAGGAATGGTGGTGTGTGACAATGGCCGAAACCTGGTCGCGGCTCTGGGCCTAGGTGGTCTGACTCACATTCCATGCCTTGCCCATGTCCTAAACTTGGTGGTGCAGAGTTTCCTTAGGAACTATCCTGACCTTGAGGAGCTGCTGCACAAAGTCAGATACGAGTGCTCTCATTTGCAGCGTTCAAGCATGTTTGCATCGCGCCTTTCAGCCATGCAGCGCAGATTGGGCCTGCCCAAGCACCGCATCATTGTTGACCTCCCCACCAGGTGGAATTAGACTTTGCATATGCTGCGGAGATTGTGTGAGCAGCAACCTGCAATTATGGAGTTGCAGCTGCAGCAGGCGCAAAGTAGGCGACACACATCTCAGCCCTCCCACTTTACAACCACAGAGTGGGCATCCATGAAGGACTTATGCACCATTTTGAAGTGCTTCGAGGACTCCACTATGATGGTGAGCGTGGATGCTGCCCTACTCAGCCTGACTATTCCCCTTATATGCCTTGTAGAATCATCACTTAAAGGACTAAGGGATGAGGTTTCTCAGGAGGAGGAGGAGTATGATGAGACACTTGCACCAACCAGGCAATCTTCATCGGCCCGGTTGGTACAAAGCTCTGTGGGTGCCTCACAAAGGTCCAGGCAGGACACAGCAAGCGAGGAGGATGAGGAGGACTATGAGGATGAGCCAGAGGAGGAAAGTACACAGCGCTCTACTAGTAGTCACCAGATAGAGCGTGGATGGGGTGATGCAGAGCAGATAGAGCACATTCCTCCAGCTGGTGACAGCGATGCATGGCCAGCTGGCAGCCTTCAGCACATGAGTGACTTCACGCTGCAGTGTCTGAGAAACGACCCACGCGTGGCTCGTATTCCCCACACAAATGACTACTGGGTGGCCATCCTCTTAGATCCACGTTACTGGGACAGCCTTCAAAGCCTAATTACACCATTGAACCGGGCGCGTAAGATGCAGGAGTACCAAGATGCACTGGTTAATTCACTCATGTATTCTTTTCCACTGCATAGCAGTGATGCGCGTGCACTAGCAGGCACCTCAATGCGTCCTGGGCCCAGCAGAATCCGTTCCGAAGCCGGTAGCAGAAGCAGTACATCTGCTACTGACAGGTTCAGTATACCCAACCTGTTCCAACGGTTTCTGAACCCGCAAACAGTTCGGGCACCATCAGCACAGACAGTGCAACGCACTAGGAGGCAACGTTACCGTGACATGGTGGCACAATACCTCTCCACCCCTGTCAGTGTGCTTCAGGATGGATCTGCCCCCTTCAAGTTTTGGATCTCCCAGTTGGATACATGGCCCGAGCTTAGCCAGTATGCCTTGGAGGTCCTGGCTTGTCCTGGTGCCAGTGTGATTTCTGAGCGTGTCTTTAGTGCAGCTGGCAATGTACTAACACACCAACGTATCAGACTCTCCGCTGCAAATGTGGACCGGCGTACATTCCTAAGAATGAACCAGGCCTGGATTTCTGGTGACTTTTGCTGCCCTGGGCCAGAGTAGACAGGTTACATGCATGGTTGGTAGCAGTATGCATGCTCTGTCATGTGCCTATGTTGCACACAGCGTCATCTGTTATGCCAGTGCTCTGGCCTCTACTACCAACATCTAGCTCCTGGTTCTGTGACTGACTCTTTCACCTCATACTGTTTTCCATGGGCTCTAGTACCGCCAGCAAGTGCCCATTTCCGTGACTGCTGATTTCACAGCATTCCGTGTTTCTGGGCTCTAGTACCGCCAGCTAGTGCCCATTTCCGTGACTGCTGATTTCACAGCATTCCGTGTTTCTGGGCTCTAGTACCGCCAGCTAGTGCCCATTTCCGTGACTGCCACTTTCACAGCATGCTGTGTTTCTGGGCAACAGTAATGCCAGCTGTACCTCGCTAGACCAAAGTGGAAAAAAAGGACGACAGATGCCAAACACCTATAGGCAGAAGCACAAGAGGCGGGATCCAGCCACGCCGGCTGTTTCCTGGCAGTGAAGTGTGGACACAGGTGCCTCCCTCGAGGGGTAAACTGAGTTCCAGCATCGCCAGCTGGTTCTCGAAAGTGCCCAAGGGCACGGGTACCTCCTGCTCCAAACCGTGTTTTGACAACGCTCGCCGTTACACGGTTGTGTCCGCCGCACTGTTCCACGCCCCTGCCGTATATCATTCTGGCTCAGTTTGCTGTTATCCGTGGTGTCGGCAGTGTAGGAGCCCCCTACGTGGACTCCAAGACGTGGCGCTCAAGGCTGGTCTCGACAGTGCCAGTAGGCCCTCCTCCTCCCCTGCTGCGACTGCGGAGTAAAGAAGACTGTGTCCGGGTTGCGGGGGCAAATGTGGCTCTTGCACCTTCTGCCGAGAAGACTTTACTCCGGTAGAAGACCCAAGACAGGAAGACAGATGCAGAAGACCCAAGACAGGAAGACAGATGCAGAAGACCCAAGACAAGAAGACAGATGGAGATGTCCCCGGACTCCTGTCTTTTTGCTCTTGAACTTGCGTCTTTGTGGGGTTTTTTTGGGCTTCTCGGCAGTGCTTTTGGCTTATGTCACTACTACATTGTGGTATCCGGGCTACAGTAATGTCAGCTGTTGCCCAGTACAGCCACTGGCACTTTTACCTTCTGCTGCTTATCTGGGTTCCAGTAATGTCAGCTGGTTCTCAGTAGAGTCAATGGCTTAGGTCCCTCCTTTGTGGTATCCGAGTTCCAGTAACGTCTGCTGGTCCTTGGTAGTGCATTCTGGCACAGGTTACCTCCTGCTTAGTTATCGGCCTCCGGTAGCGTCAGCTGGTGCCCGTTAGTTCCATTGGCTCTTATGCTGATTTCTGCTGCCTATACGGGTTCCAGACTCACCAGCTGGTTCCTCAAGTTCCTGTGCCTACTGTTACTTCTGCGTATTTCCTCTGGGTTTGGGACATTCTGCGACCAGCCAATAGCAGGATAACCATAGACAGAGATTTAGGAAGCAGTAGGAGCAGATGTACATGAACCAAAAGCAGAATATCAATATGCAGAATTACTGAATAACAGTAATATAATCAGCAGAAGAAGACTAAGCATGGTTTAAAGGGAGTGTTTCTGTTCCTCCACGTGGTGCTCCTGGAAACTCCCTGCAAAGCAAGGTGAGCTGAACGCGGACACATGTCAGTCAAAGGGCATATTGACACCACCACCGGGAGTTTTAATTTAATAATGTAAAATCACTAACCCTAACCCTTACCCTAACCCTTACCCTACTAACCATAAACCCTACCCCTACATCAACTAATCCTAACCCAAAGAAAAAACACCGCTGTAAAGAAGATGTTTTCCTGCTACAGCTTTCGCTCCGTGCATTTTTCTAGCGATTTTTTTGTTCCTCTGCCTCTGCAAACTCCTTGCAATTCCGATTTTTTTCTCCCATTGACTTGCATTGATATCGGAAATCGTAAATTCCGATATCCGATATTTTTTCAATATCGGAAATCGGAATTCCGATACGATATCGGGCAATGTCGCTCATCCCTACTGTTAATAGATTTCCATTTCTGTGGTCCCTTTATGGAGCCGTTTAGGGAAACGTTACGGGAGACATGTCCTTCATTTGGAGACGATGAGTGCCAAGTGACACCCCTAACTGTATGGGGATCAAGTCCTACCAACTACTTTGTGATGATTGCAGTCCACTGCGACACTGTGTTCATACAACGGATTTGATACATTTAGCTCAATGGATTTGGTACAAACATCTGACGTCTATGGCTTCCACCAGGGAGAACCACAACTAACACAAAGCTCTGGACTCATTGCCGATTATTCATTCATATACCATTTTTCCATAATATGGCCGCAGACCTCTATCAATATTTGTGGTTTGCCACTACAGACTTCTGCTCACTGAAATATCGGACCAGCTGCCTCCCCGGCATGTTTCACCATTTCTGGCTTCTTCAGGGGAATGAGGCTTTTGTAGCAGGGGGAGATAATGTCAGATTTCAGATATGTCTTGTAACAACCCTGCTGGCATCACTGCATGGTCTCCCATCCCCCGCACACCAACTTACTTTCTGCTTCAAGCCATGTTGTGAATTCTGTCTATTGCCAGCTCTGTGCCTCTGCTCTCCATGTTTCCAGACTCTGTGTATAGGGGGGCGGCGCCTGAACTCTCTGGTTCTTATGCAGTCTGGGTGCACCTGTGTAATATGTCCCTGACCCAATCACCTGGAGCCCTTGACTATTCAGTTTCGCCACTCCCACTGAAACATTGCCTGTGCAATGTCTAAACTCAGTTAGCTCCTTGCTGCTGAGCCAGCCAGGCCCTGTTCTGTGTCTTGCCTTCTCTGAAGGCTCTTACTGCGAACTATTGTGTCTTGGTACCTTGCCTAGCATTTCTCTGTCCGCCTGCCAGGAGGCAGAATATCCTGGCCCTTGAGTCTTGTTCCCAGTGCCTTGTCTGTTCTCTGCCCGCCTGCCAGGAGGCTGAATATCCTGGTCCTTGTGTCTTTGTCTGTGTCTCTGTCTGAACTCAGTCTTACCTTTGTCTATCAGTCTCCCTTTCTCATTGTCCGTGGCTTCCTTCCTTGCTGTGTCTTTCCTTGTGTCCTCACTGTCTGTGCATCTGCACTCTCGCAGCTTTATCTGTGCGTCTGCACTCTTGCAGCTTTATCTGTGCGTCTGCACTCTCGCAGCTTTATCTGTGCATCTGCACTCTAGCTGCTCTGTCTGCACGGCTCCTGCTGCCGCTGCAGAACCTCTTGCTGCAGCTTCTCTCCCTCTCCACAGACCTTGTGGTTCAGCTTTGCTCCATTCCTGCTGCCACTGCAGAACCTCTTGCTGCAGCTTCTCTCCACAGACCTTGTGGTTCAGCTTTGCTCCATTCCTGCTGCCACTGCAGAACCTCTTGCTGCAGCTTCTCTCCACCGACCTTGTGGTTCTGCTTTGCTCCATTCCTGCTGCCGCTGCGGAACCTCTTGATGCAGCTTTGCTCCACTCCTGCTGCCGCTGCAGAACCTCTTTCTGCAGCTTCTCTCTCCACTCCTGCCTTCACCTGCACCTCCTGTGTGAACAGGTCCAAACCCGTTCCTTCATATTCCACTCCTGCCTGCCTGCATCCATACCTGCACCTCCTGTGTGAACAGGTCCAAACCCGTTCCTTCATATTCCACTCCTGCCTGCCTGCATCCATACCTGCACCTGCTGTGTGAACAGGTCCCTACCTGTCCTGTGTCTCAAGCCGTGCCTGTTAGCCCAGTGTCTCCAAGCCACGCCTGCTTGCCCTGTATCTGTCGTACCTTCTTGCCCTGTGTCTCAGCCTGCCTGTTAGTCACACCTGTCCGAGTGACTTGTCCCCGTGTGGGATCAGCAGCCACAGCCAGACACCACCCTGGAGTGGCACCCGACAGCTACCTGCCGCACAAGCCTGACCTCACCATCAGAGGCTCCAGTGAAGACCGAGGCAGCTGTCGCAGTCACGCCCCTTCCAGGGTAGTCTGGTCTGTGGCACAGTGGGGCCACAACCCCCGGCGTGACATGTCTCTACCATACGTGTCAGACGGCAGCTCTCTCACAGGAAGCACAGGACTGACGGACGAGCGCTCCTGTGTATGGGAGAGACGGCAGAGATGTCTGAATCATCATCACGCCATCTAATGTGTATGGCGGCTTAAAGGAACCATTCAGATCAAGGCGCCCGGTGCATAATTGGTGCGGCCAAACAATTAAGGGCCCCTTCCACCTGCTTGGTTTCCCTCTATCTCCGCCCTTTTCTTTTTCTATAAGCCAAAGCTGTCAATGATAGAAGAGGAGATGGAGATGGAAGGAAGACAGGCAGGTGGGAAGGTGCACTGCGCGGCCACAACACGATGCACCGAGCGCCTGGGCTTGGTTTGATTGGTCATTCTGTGCTGACAGAGTCCCGTAAGATCTGGGCATGTCGGAGACATGAGAGGATTTCATGCACTGATACATTGTAACACTTACAATATTATGGCTGCAATGTTCCCTGCAGTGGCCACCAATGCAGCCGCCATTACTGCGCTCCTTATGGCTACGCCTGGTTTGCGTGGAGGGCGGCTATTATGGCGCCCACATTGGCTGTCACCTAGCTTTGTTCTAATGAATGATCGATTGAGGAGAGTTAATCAGAACCTCGGATGGGGATGAAAAGGAAGATTTCATATTTAAAGGGGAAATGCCTGGCTGGATATTCCATCATGGCGGAGCAGCCGCGGGTCTCTCGGTGCTGGCAGCTCGCTGATCGGTGGCGCTCAGTACTGTAACGAGCCGCTGATTTATGATGGGGTAACAAGAGCCATTGACTGACGGTGAAATCGGTGTGAAGATGATGGAAGTCGTTACCAACAATCACTCTCAATATTCTCCAGGCGTGAGCGGCTCAGACATTCGGGCCCTTCTCTCCCTCTCCAGGTAATTGCTGGCGGTGGAGAGGCCTCGAGACATCGCAGACACCTTCTAAGGCATTTACTGTGTCTTCCCATCTGTCAATGACTGGGTCAGACCTAACACTGGTGAGGAATTGGTACAATGTATCCTCTGTGAGTCTGCTACAATGTATCAGTCTGGAGACTGTGGACTGGATACAACAAACCCGGATCTATGAGAGGTAGTGACTCAGGCGAATTTGTATTAGAAATTTGCAGAACTCTTGGTTTTTATTCGCCCTTATGAAGAGAGCATCTTCTGACCGCCTGAGAATGGGGGACACTTATGTTCAGGGTTGTGGGGGCACATAAGTCATCAGACAGTGAAATGTGTCCAATGGCCATAAATGGCTTCACAAGCACAGCAGAAATCAATGAGGAAAAGCTCAGTCCTATGTAAATCAGCCTGAGCACACAAGTCCATGTCTCCCCAATTGTGGGGGAGGAGCTTTATCAGAAGGGGCGTGTCTTACCATACCTGGCCCCTCCCTTGTCAGACTTGATGGATTGCTCCAGCTGCAAGATGTCTCCCAGTCAAAAACTGATCTGATCTCAACTCTGGAGCCACATAAAGGCAACGCTTCCATTCAATGTTTTATACTCCAATCACAACCAAAGCTGCAGCAGCAATTCTATACGTACTACTACTTGGATTCAATGCTGTAACCTGAAGCTCCTCGGCCCCAAATATCACAAGCGTGTCTTTATATACAGTATAGACTAATGGACCCTATGGACAGGATCACAATACCATGTGTGATGCGAGAAACTCGCACGAGTCTCTCACATCAACACCCGGCGCTGCCGCCGACATTCAGGACCGGAGCTGCGGCTGCATA
Source organism: Dendrobates tinctorius (assembly GCF_039654945.1). Taxonomy (NCBI): domain Eukaryota; kingdom Metazoa; phylum Chordata; class Amphibia; order Anura; family Dendrobatidae; genus Dendrobates; species Dendrobates tinctorius. The sequence continues at coordinate 4,389,177 of NW_027361899.1, read as the reverse complement.
GAAATAAGCAGTGTGACCCCGGCCTAAGACTGAGGAGTCTCTGGGGAAAAGAAACCCCTGGACCTGCTGTAGTTACACCGCTACTTGGAATCCATTTGTCCTGTGAACAGAAGCAAATCTTATGGCTGAGATTAGCCCCATCCTGAGTTACTGCTGCTCCATCATGTGCTGCTTAGCTCCCGTCCTGAACTGCTTAGGTCCCTTCCTGAACTGCTTAGCTCCCTTCCTGAACTGCTTAGGTCCCTTCCTGAACTGCTTAGGTCCCTTCCTGAACTGCTTAGCTCCCGTCCTGAACTGCTTAGGTCCCTTCCTGAACTGCTTAGCTCCCATCCTGAACTGCTTAGGTCCCTTCCTGAACTGCTTAGCTCCTGTCCTGCACTGCTTAGCTCCCTTCCTGAACTGCTTTGCTCCCTTCCTGAACTGCTTAGCTCCCATCCTGCGCTGCTTAGCTCCCGTCCTGCGCTGCTTAGCTCCCTTCCTGCGCTGCTTTGCTCCCTTCCTGCGCTGCTTAGCTCCCGTCCTGGACTGCTTAGCTCCCTTCCTGAACTGCTTAGCTCCCTTCTTGAACTGCTTAGCTCCCTTCTTGAACTGCTTAGCTCCCATCCTGCGCTGCTTAGCTCCCGTCCTGAACTGCTTGGCTCCCTTCCTGAACTGCTTGGCTCCCTTCCTGAACTGCTTGGCTCCCTTCCTGAACTGCTTAGCTCCCGTCCTGAGCTGCTTAACTCCTGTCCTGAGCTGCTTAACTCCCATCCTGAGCTGCTTAACTCCCATCCTGAGCTGCTTAGCTCCCTTCCTGAGCTGCTTAGCTCCCTTCCTGAGCTGCTTAGCTCCCGTCCTGAACTGCTTAACTCCCGTCCTGAGCTGCTTAACTCCCGTCCTGAGCTGCTTAGCTCCCGTCCTGAGCTGCTTAGCTTCTGTCCTGAACTGCTTAGCTCCCGTCCTGAACTGCTTAGCTCCCATCTTGAACTGCTTAGCTCCCTTCCTGAACTGCTTAGCTCCCATCCTGAGCTGCTTAGCTCCCTTCCTGAACTGCTTAGCTCCCTTCTTGAACTGCTTAGCTCCCTTCCTGAACTGCTTAGCTCCCGTCCTGAACTGCTTAGCTCCCTTCCTGATCTGCTTAGCTCGCATCCTGAGCTGCTTAGCTCCCTTCCTGAGCTGCTTAGCTCCTGTCGTGAACTGCTTAGCTCCCGTCCTGAACTGCTTAGCTGTCTTCCTGAACTGCTTAGCTCCCATCCTGTGCTGCTTAGCTCCCGTCCTGCGCTGCTTAGCTCCCTTCCTGAGCTGCTTTGCTCCCTTCCTGAGCTGCTTAGCTCCTGTCCTGAGCTGCTTAGCTGTCTTCCTGAACTGCTTAGCTCCCATCCTGAACTGCTTAGCTCCCTTCCTGAACTGCTTAGCTCCTGTCCTGAGCTGCTTAGCTCCCGTCCTGAGCTGCTTAGCTCCCATCCTGAGCTGCTTAGCTCCCTTCCTGAACTGCTTAGCTCCCGTCCTGAACTGCTTAGCTCCCGTCCTGAACTGCTTAGCTCCCTTCCTGATCTGCTTAGCTCCCATCCTGAACTGCTTAGCTCCCATCCTGTGCTGCTTAGCTCCCGTCCTGCGCTGCTTAGCTCCCATCCTGAACTGCTTAGCTCTTGTCCTGCGCTGTTTAGCTCCCTTCCTGAGCTGCTTAGCTTCCATCCTGAGCTGCTTAGCTCTCGTCCTGACCTGCTTAGCTCCTGTCCTGTGCTGCTTATGGGTCGCCCCGTCGCTGGTTTCATCCAGGGCTGTGGGGTACTCGGCACCGGGCCGGTGTCAAGGGGATGATGTCTCACAGCAGCGGTGGCCCGGTCCGTGGCCCTGGGCCCCAAAATCAATGGCCATGGTGTTTGGTTGTAATATAAAGTTCGTGACGCCACCCGTGGTATTTGGCAAGTAAGATGGTAAGCCAACGCTGCTTGCAGATCCACTGAGACTGACGGTGTGATGCAGCTAAGATGGTGTAGCTCCCCACAGGTGGAGCTGTAGTCCCAGGGCAGTGTATAGGGGTGATGGAGGAGTAGGGGCACAGGATGGTGTAAATGTTGATACCTCCAATGTAGCGGTGCTGTTGCGGGAATGAATGGAGGACACCAGGGCTTGCAGTTTCAAAGCTTTACTCACAGTTCGTAGTACACACCGGTGCCCGCTTCGGTATCGTGTCCTCCGGGACAGAGGCCCAGCCGACCTCCAGGCAAGATAGGGCTCTCCCCGCCAGCACCCCTCCAACATGTGCCTTTGCTGAACAAATCCTTTATAGCGCCTATTGGTGTGAAGAACTCCAGCACCGTGGTTCTCTGAAGTTCCTCCTGTCAGATGTTCCTAACAACTCTTTCACTTGTATGACAGACAGCTGTAGCCTGCTTCGGGAACTCCCTTCTCCTGAGTCCCGGCTCTCTATCCGTTTTGCTGTTGTGTCCCAAGTCTTGGATGGGAGTATTGCATTTACAGCCAACTACTCCAACGGTGTCTGCTGCAGAACCATAAGTGTCCATACAACCTCGGGGACCGGGCCCCGGCCGTGCGCTGAGAACCTATAGGCTTGGTTCCTATCCAACCCACTCCTCCTCTCTGTTCTCCTTCCACTTTGTTCCGTACTCGTCTTTCTCTGTCTTATGGAAATGCAGGTTACAGTTCTACGTCTCTCTCTCTCTTTCTTTCTTCCAGGGACCCTCACTCCTGTCTGAGTGGCTTCCGTCCCGACTGACCTGTCAGCCTCTCCTAACTCTCTCTCTGTCGGCCCCCCTAAGGGACTGACCTCAACTCCCGTCCGGGAGACTGAACTGTCCTTCCCCTCGGGGTGACTGATCTGTCCTTACCCTCTGGGAGACTGAACTCCAAATCTATCTTTCCCATTCTTTTTATACTAACCCCACCCACCTCCCAGCACATCTCGTGTTACGAAGCAGGGTTCCACGAAGGGTGCTCTGCTACCCCCCAGCCTGAAGCTGCTAGGTGTCCCTGCTAAACTATCCTGTGTGTGGGATGCAGGTCTTGGAGTGTGGCAGGGAGTTCCCACCTTACCCAGATGGTGGGGCACTACACCTTAGGAGAAGGTGCAGTACCTCTGTGGCGACTGAGCCTCAGAGACGCCACACTCCCCCCCCCCCATTAAACACAGCACGTCCGCGGGCTGCAAGAAAACAAAGCATACAGCAGAGAAACATACAAAAATTTTATATTGCATAAATAACTGTTCTTACTCTAAGCTTCCTAAAATAGGAGGTACTCATCTTAAACGTTACCAACAATCCTATCAAAAATTCTATGTTAAACAGTGCAAATATCTAAGTGCAATTCTTACTCTCAAAGTGCTATTCTCTGTAACACATTTCTTTATTACTTTGCTCTATTTTCCGTCACTTTAGTCTCAATTTTCTTTTTTTTTCTCTTCCTACTAGACGCAAGACACTGACCTCACATACTTTGCCTGTCACCTGTCTCTATCAATTCTTCATCTACATTGCTCATCTCTACATCAGACATTCCTAATTCTAGCTACATAAAAGCCATTTCTCAAATATCAACTTTTTTTATAAAACACATTATCAAATACTTTTTCAATAAAACATTGCAAATATTCTTGTAAGTGCTGGACACTGCTCCCAGCCGGGATCTCTTGCAGTGTCCTTTGAGGTAGACATCATTCTTCGAAAAGTGTCCATTCAAAAACATCATCTTCGCAAAGTGTCTATATCTGTAAAACACTATCTTCGCAAAGTGTTTCTTTATGTAAAACCAAGAAAGGGCACCTAAAGAGGTGCAAACTATTTACAAGATGAGTTCGGATCAATCAGCGTCTATAATCGCCTTAGTTCCATTTCAAAAATAACGCTGTCAATCAAAAACTAGGCAACATAATGAACAAAAAGGCACAACTGGTGCAACAAACCCTCCTGGGTAACGAGATTTGAAAGCTGAAGAATCTTTTTAATGGTTGTCCCCTCCTGGGGTTCTGGAAACCGAACTGTCTTCAGATGTGGTACTAGAAATGTCCTCATCTTGCTGTTGGCTGGCCAACCGCATGTACTCGGCTTCCCACAGGGAGAGATAGGGACCGATTGGGGTGATCGAAAGGGCCATAGTAACATCCACCGTTGGCGGGGATAGCACATCCATTGTGGGCACCACCGCCGGTTCCTCAGAGTCTGATCCCTCTGTGTCTATTGGGGTTTCAGTCAGCTGTACCATCGTTGGGGGTTGTCGGCAGAGGTCAATTGGGTCATTCCTATCCGTAGGTTCCGTTCCCAAAGCTAAGGTCACCCCCGGGGCAGTAATCGTACCTGGTGGCTCCAGCCACGGACCCAGCTCCGGTTCCGGGTAGTAAATGGCGGTGGCCGCAACTCCCGGAGTTGGTGATGGGATGAGTCGCAGCTGAATTCGGTCAGAAGCAAGATAGGTTCCTGCCGGGGCCGTCGGTGGAGGCTGATGCACCCACGCCCGGTCCAGACGGAAACGCGGTCCCGGCCCTCCGTTCTGTTCCAGGGCCCTCATATATCTTCTCCGCATGGGGCTCACCCAATGGCAGTATCGGGGGAGAGGTGGTGGCGGCCGCCGCTGGGGATGTATCAGCAGTCGCAGCCTCCGCGTGGGCGGCCTAGGGGAGAGTAATTCCTCCTCCCCCTGATCTTCTGTCTTCTCGTCTTCTTTCATCATGGCGCTCTGGCGTTTCTCTTCCTGCCTCGGCCCCTCTCCCACCACTGGCTTCTTCTGCCCCTCCTTCCGGGGGTGGCGTCTTCTTCCAGCGCCTCCATACCAAGCCAGTATGCGAACCCCTTGGGGGGTGGGCCATGTATCTGTCACATAGTAATTCAGGCAGGGCAGGCCCAATACTCTTCGCGGTCTTTTCCTAGGACCTCCTATCTCTTCACGCCCTTCTTCTCCGCCCCGGCGGCCATTTCTAATGTTCATTTCACAGTCTATCAAATCAGGTCTTCTACACATTTTCAAAAAGTCAAAGTTCAATAAATTCCAGGCACACAGGACCCGATGGTGTCGGGTCTCGTCATCCTGTTCGTGATGCCAAAATTGGGTCGCCCCGTCGCTGGCTTCACCCAAGGATGTGGGGTACTCGGCAGCGGGCCGGTGTCAGGGGGATGATGTGTCACAGCAGCGGTGACCCGGTCCGTGGCCCTGGGCCCCAATATCAATGGCGATGGTGTTTGGTTGTAATATAAAGTTCGTGACGCCACCCGTGGTATTTGGCAAGTAAAATGGTAAGCCAACGCTGCTTGCAGATCCACTGAGACTGATGGTGTGATGCAGCTAAGATGGTGTAGCTCCCCACAGGTGGAGCTGTAGTCCCAGGGCAGTGTATAGGTGTGATGGAGGAGTAGGGGCAAAGGATGATGTAGATGTTGATACCCCCAATGTAGCGGTGCTGTTGCGGGAATGAATGGAGGACACTAGGGCTTGCAGTTTCAAAGCTTTACTCACAGTTCGTAGTACACACCGGTGCCCGCTTCGGTACCATGTCCGACCTCCAGGCAAAATAGGGCTCTCCCCGCCAGCACCCCTCCAACATGTGCCTTTGCTGAACGACTCCTCTATAGCGCCTATTGGTGTGAAGAACTCCAGCACCGTGGTTCCCTGAAGTTCCTCCTGTCAGATGTTCCTAACAACTCTCTCACTTGTATGACAGACAGCTGTAGCCTGCTTCGGGGACTCCCTTCTCCTGAGTCCCGGCTCTCTATCCATTTTGCTGTTGTGTCCCAAGTCTTGGATGGGAGTAGTGCATTTACAGCCAACTACTCCACCGGTGTCTGCTGCAGAACCATAAGTGTCCATACAACCTTGGGGACCGGGCCCCGGCCGTGCGCTGAGAACCTATAGGCAGGGTTCCTATCCAACCCACTCCTCCTCTCTGTTCTCCATCCACTTCGTTCCGTACTCATCTTTCTCTCTCTTATGGAAATGCAGGTTACAGTTCTACGTCTCTCTCTCTCTCTTTCTTTCTTCCAGGGACCCTCACTCCTGTCTGAGTGGCTTCCGTCCCGACTGACCTTCTGTCAGCCTCTCCTAACTCTCTCTCTGTCGGCCCCCCTAAGGGACTGACCTCAACTCCCATCCGGGAGACTGTACTGTCCTTCCCCTCGGGGAGACTGACCTGTCCTTCCCCTCTGGGAGACTGAACTCCAAATCTATCTTTCCCATTCTTTTTATACTAACTCCACCCACCTCCCAGCACATCTCGTGTTACGAAGCAGGGTTCCATGAAGGGTGCTCTGCTGCCCCCCAGCCTGAAGCTGCTAGGTGTCCCTGCTGAACTATCCTGTGTGTGGGATGCAGGTGTTGGAGTGTGGCAGGGAGTTCCCACTTTACCCGGATGGTGGGGCACTACACCTTAGGAGAAGGTGCAGTACCTCTGTGGCGACTGAGCCTCAGGGGTGCCACACTTAGCTCCCGCCCTATGCTGCTTAGCTCTGGTCCTGGGCTGCTTAGCTCCCGTCTTGTGCTACTTAGCTACCATCCTACACTGCTTAGCTTTTGTCCTGGGCTGCATAGCTCCTGTTCTGTGCTGCTTACCTCCCGTCCTGTGCTGCTTATCTCCCGGCCTGTGCTGCTCAGCTCCCATCCTGTGCTGATTAGCTCTGGTCCTGGGTTGCTCAGCTCCCATTCTGTGCTGCTCAGCTCCCATTCTGTGCTGCTTAGCTCCAGTCCTTTGCTGCTTGGCTCCCATCCTGCGCTGCTTAGCTCCCGTCCTGTGCTGCTTAGCTTCGGTCCTGGGCTGCTTATCCACTGTTCTGCGCTGCTTAGCTCCCGTCCTGTGTGGCTTAGCTCCTGTCATGTGCTGATTAGCTCTCGTCCAGTGATGCTTAGGTCCCGTCCTGTGCTGCTTAGCTCCCGGCCTGTGCTGCTCAGCTCTCGTCCTGTGCTGATTAGCTCCCGTCCTGTGCTGCTTAGCTCCAGTCCTGTGCTGCTTAGCTCCTGTCCTGTGCTGCTTAGCTCTGGTCCTGGGTTGCTTAGCTACCGTCCTGAGCTGCTCAGCTCCCATCCGGTGCTGAATAGCTCCAGTCATGTGTTGCTTAGCTCCCGTCCTTTGCTGCTTGGCTCCCGTCCTGCGCTGCTTAGCTCCCGTCCTGTGCGGCTTAGCTCCCATCATGTTCTGATTAGCTCCCATCCTGTGCTGCTTAGCTCCAGTCCTGTGCTGCTTAGCTCCCGTCCTGTGCTGCTTAGCTCCTGGCCTGTGCTGCTCAGCTCCCGTCCTGTGCTGATTAGCTCCCATCCTGTGCTGCTTAGCTCCCATCCTGTGCTGCTTAGCTCTGGTCCTGGGTTGCTTAGCTACCGTCCTGAGCTGCTCAGCTCCCATCCTGTGCTGATTAGCTCCAGTCATGTGCTGCTTAGCTTCCGTCCTTTGCTGCTTGGCTCCCGTCCTGCGCTGCTTAGCTCCAGTCCTGCACTGCTTAGCTCCCATCCTGTGCTGCTTGGCTCCTGTCCTGCGCTGCTTAGCTCTTGTCCTGTGCGGCTTAGCTCCCGTCATGCGCTGCTTGGCTCCTGTCCTGCGCTGCTTGGCTCCGGTCCTGCGCTGCTTGACTCCGGTCATGCGCTGTTTAGCTCCAGTCCTGCATTGAAATGTAGCTCTTTGCATTGTAGAATATGTAAATATATTCTACGGTCCATTATAATGCAGAGCCGTGAGTGACAATACATCTGTCCCAATGCATCACAGCAGGGTGTTCCCAGTGCAGCCACCAGTCCAGGCAGCTGTGATCTGTGAGGTTCTGCAGCCAGCAGAATTTTTTAATGCAGCTTTGGATGTGAATGGAGGATAAGACATATAGAGCTGCTGAATATTTGGTGTAAATTTACCCATAAAGTGATGAAATATGGAATGGGGCGCGCTCCTCCCCAGAACTGAACACAAAGGCAGATTGCTACAATTTCAGGTTGTGATGTTCAGCATTTCCACCTTTCTCTCCGGGAGAGATTTGTAGGAGGCGAGAGGCGGCACATTCAGACTTGGCCCCATCAGTTGCTGCACACGGGGAGAAGACTAATTGCTCTGTGCATAGTATATCAGAAGCTATTGGCGGTCCTGGAGCCGGGAGATCAGCGCTGTCACCGCTGCCGGTGGATGATACTAGAGACAGCCTGACACATGAGATCCGTCACAGAACACAGAATAAATGGGAATAAGTGAAATCATTATGAAACAGGATGCTCCCCGTGCTGGAGGGAACGTATAGACTGTGACACGCACAGAAAGGCGTCTGCCAGGAGATAGCACAAGGAGCCTGGCACATCCTATTAAGGCCTCCTGAAACCGTCCCTCTAATTATCTCCATTGCCCTCGCTCATCTCCAGAATGGCGCATTCCTTATTTTTGGTTCTGCGTCCTCATTATAGGAGGCTTCGCTCTCTTCTCCATGAAGCCTCTTTACACCCACAAGTCTAATTTATTGAGATCTGATTAAATTGGTTGATATCGGCGGGAGGAAGATGTCAGACTGTCAGGTGCGCCTGGAACTGCTGAACGGAGAGAACAGAGAGGCTTCTGCTGAATTTCAAGAAGTTTAGATAAGAAGAAATGAGGAAAGAGAAGGATGTGACAGAGGACACCATAGAAGAAAAGCTGAGAAGGTCCACAGATGATGCCGTCACCACCATCACCACGACACTTAAAGAGGTGGGAGTACTCAGTGGTCATCTTCCAAGAGAAGCCTTTAAGGACCTCTAAGGGAAGACATTTTGGCATAAGCCCATTGATTCCACCAATGTGACCACCTGTAACCTGACCACTTGTGCAGAATTTCAAAAGGTTTAGATGCAAAGAAACGAGTAAAGAAGGGATTAAGGATCTCCAGAAGGGCCCCCAGCCATTTTCTTGAAGATTAATTGTGGTCTTGAGCCCACAGACTCCACCAATATGATTACTCAGATTTTCTGTTTTCTTAAAAAAAAAGAGTCCCCAGTGGTTCATACCTTTTAATGGAGAAATGAAATCATGGTAACAAATAGAAACTTTCCATACTTATATGCATGGGCTTTTCCTTCATTAGTTCATCATCAGTTAATCGGGCAAAAGGTCTGGAGCTGATTCCAGGGGTGGCATTTGCATTTCTAGGCTGTTGCTGTGAACCCACAACATGCGGTAAGAAGAGTTCTCAATGGAAGAGAAACAGACCATCATAAGGCGGAAAAAAGAATTAATCAGACAATGTTAGAAGCGGTCAAATCAACAGTTTGGAACATTTTGCCAAAAAAAAAGAGTGCCCTGGTGAGCAGGGAATTCAAAAAGGCCTGGACGTCCCTGGAAGACAACAGTGATGGATGATTGCAGAATCCTTCCCATGATGAACCCCTTCACAACATCACCCAAAGTGAAGACTCTTTAGAAACTTCAGGCCATCATTGGTGCAAAGCCTCACACTGGAGGAGACCACCGATGGTGATGACCATGGCCTCCAGACTTCAGGCTGTCATTGCTGCAAAGCTTCACACCGGAGGACATCAGCGATGGTGATTGGTGACGACCATGGCCTTCAGACTTCAGGCTGTCATTGCTGCAAAGCTTCACACCGGAGGACATCAGCGATGGTGATTGGTGACGACCATGGCCTTCAGACTTCAAGACATGATTGCTACAAAGGATTCTCTACAAAGGGTTAAACATGAACATTTTATTTATGGTAAAGTTAATTTCTCCAATTACTTTTGAACTTCTGAAATGAGGAGACTTTGTAGGAAAAAGGCTGCAATTCCAGAACCTTTCAAAGGTCTCCACTTCAATTATATCTCAGTTGTTTAATTTTAAATCAAAGCTAGCGACCTGCAGAGCTGAAATCACGGTCACTGGGCGATCATTTCTGGACCTCCCTGTAGACTCCCCCTATCACGTGAGAGGATGACACAATTTACTGTAAGTTTCTAGTTATTCTGTGTGCGGCAATGGATCCTGCAGTGATCGATATGTGATACATTACAGGACAGACTCTCCGTCCTGACATGGAGATTGTGTTCTCGAGTATTATATTAGACTTTTCCCAGGATTAGTAGCAGCACATGTTCTACCTGTGTGATCACATGTATTACGCTCTATATGTATTCTGTTACATTATTACGCTGCGTCTTGTATCTATCTCATTGGTTCTTGCTCTCACGTCATTTATTACGCCGCTGATACCATGTGTCCTCCGTATTGTGGTCTCACACTTGTATATCACACGTTATTAGAGATTTTCTATCCTCCTATTTTTTCATTACCCTGTTTTGCCCCCATTATCGGCCCCTGGATGTGACTGAGTAAACGCATCGATCGCAGGAGACGAGGACTTAGTTGTCTCCTTTCTATTTGCTGTTTGTATAACGATTGATCTTTACATTGTGATTTCCAGGACCGAACGCTGAATACAAAGCGGAAGAGAAGACAGATCGTCTGATTATCTGCTCACCGTCTAATGCATGAAACATCCTGACCGCGGTGTCCTCCACCGGCTCCGCTAACAAGACACCACCACAACCTGACGTCAACTCCTCTACTAAGTCACAGATCAACAGGGAGAAAGGGTGTGAGCAGCAGGAATCTGGGAATTGTAGTTCCTCCAAAGGGTAGTAAGTCTCTGAGTACATGTAATGTAGCAGATGTCATCTGCAGTCCTATGTAACACCACAGATAACACAGTGATAACTCTCTGAGTAACAGATAATGTAGTAGATGTCATCTGCAGTCCTATGTAACACCTCAGATAACACAGTGATGACTCTCTGAGTACAGATAATGTAGTAGATGTCACCTGCAGTCCTATGTAACACCACAGATAACACAGTGATAACTCTCTGAGTAACAGATAATGTAGTAGATGTCACCTGCAGTCCTATGTAACACCACAGGTAACAGTGATAACTCTCTGAGTAACAGATAATGTAGTAAATGTCACCTGCAGTCCTATGTAACACCACAGATAACACAGTGATAAGTCTCTGAGTAACAGATAATGTAGTAGATGTCACCTGCAGTCCTATGTAACACCACAGATAACAGTGATAACTCTCTGAGTAACAGATAATGTAGTAAATGTCACCTGCAGTCCTATGTAACACCACAGATAACACAGTGATAACTCTCTGAGTAACAGATAATGTAGTAGATGTCACCTGCAGTCCTATGTAACACCACAGATAACAGTGATAACTCTCTGAGTGACAGATAATGTAGTAAATGTCACCTGCAGTCCTATGTAACACCACATATAACAGTGATAACTGTCTGAGTACAGATAATGTAGTAGATGTCGCCTGCAGTCCTATGTAACATCGGTATAATCCATGTATCTGAGTGCAGCGTCTCGTTGTCACTAGCACACTGAATAGACCGTTCTGGATGACAATCACGCTCATTATCTCATTAGACTGTCAGTAATTAGCTTGCCCTCAGGATGAGACCCCGTTATGACCGTAGATTTGCTGTCACAGACCCCCGGCGTGTCACATGATGACAATGAGACTAGTCCATCAGGCAGGACACCAATACGGAGAGACCCGTCCATCTTTCTGACCGTCCGTTTTTCCTGGCCGCGCTTTCTACTGTGTAATTCTTGGATGTTGACCCTGCAGGATCCGACGCTGCGTCATGTGTCGGGTGTCACCGGGGTCACGCTCTCCACTGTGACCGCAGCACACACACTGCAAGTTTACCGCTGGGTTTTGTGCTGTAGTTTTGATAAACTTGTCCCACTGACCAGTCCTCCCTGTGATCTCCTCTGTTGTGTGTGGCCCTCGACATTCATGAGCTCCTGCTAGCTCCGATCAATGGGAGAAGCGTCTCTGTCCCTCAGAGAGTCAGAAGTCCCTCATTAGTAAAGAATGGAGGTATATTACTAGTAACGATAGCCTGTAACTGAGCCAGCTGTTCAGAATACGATAAGCTGTAGCGAGTACATGAGAAATAACGCTGTTTCTGGCCATTATATGACTTGTATTCTGCATTTATCATCAGATTTACCCTCTGTAGATTCTTTCTCTAAGTTTCAGTTGTCTCTGAGCTTGTGGATACAGACTAACTACTATGATGTCTCCTATACACAGCGCACACAGACATGAGGGATTCCTGTTCTCCTGTCTCTATATATGCCATGTTCAGGAGCAGCAGCATGGTGGACATTATACAGCAGTACTGAGAGTGCAGATGTGAATCCAGCTCTTGGGTGAGATAAACACTTGCTTGAAACAGCAGCAGCACTGAAGATATTATACAGTAGTATTGAGTTGTGTAGCTGCAAATTCAACACTTACACAAGATAAAACACTAAAAACTAGAAACACCGATGATATCATTCAGAAGTACTAAGCAGTGTAGATGTAGATCCAGCTCTAGATTGAGATAAACCTCTTACAAGAAAGCAGCAGCAACATGGAGGATGTTATAAATTAGTAATAAGTAGTGTTCAGCTCTGAGGTGAACTAGTACACCTACTAGAAGCTGCTGCAGCATGGAAGCCATTGCATGGCACTGCTGAGCTCATTTAATATATATTTAGCATTGGGGTGAGGTAAGGGAAATCCTAGAAACAGCAACACAGTCTCTGTTTATCTCTCTGTCTCTGCAGCTGCATTCTCTTCATCCTCTCATCTCTTCATAGACTTCTATGGGCCGCAGCTGTAATCTGATCCCTCAGTGATCTGGTAGTTTCGCTCTCTCTCTCCTCAGGTGTTCTGCTTGCAGTGGATTCTGCCATGATGACTTTGTGTATTACATAGCTGCCAACCCCATTGTATCCAGGCGAATCATCTGTTTGCGGGGTAAAGTCTTGGGAGGAATTACTGGGGTGTAGTCGTGCCTCCTGCTCGGGGTCCTTGTTGCAGGTCCTTATAGTCTCTCCATCCAGTTTTGCCGCTCCTTGCAGCTTCTCTGGTGTTTTGCATATTTGCTGTCATGAATGATAAGAAGCCGAATCTATGAATAAAACATTGTCCTAATGGAGTGGTGAGGCGGGCGAGATGTTTTATTAACGACTTCTCCGCCCTCCGGTATCTCATGGTGGGAAGATGCTGCTCTGCTGTTTACTCCCCTTTAATAGGATGGAGATCTTCATATGCACAGTCAGGGCCGGATCCTTCGCAGATGATGTTTTCCTCCTTTCTGGGATCTTTCCACCAATTACTGTGGGTTTGTGGGATCACACCGACATAAGGGAGTGCAAAAAGTGTCCAACGACCGATCAGATGCCCCGAAAGAGTGCACGACTGCTCGTTATTGTGGGTTCACTTTTCTGATCTGAGATCAGTGTAAAGGAAACCTCTGATTGGTGGAGAGGACGCAGGCGTGTGCAGTCACCTGACGGAGTGTAAGAAAGGCGCTCCCGCGTCCCATCATTGTACGATGAAAGGTGTCTGACTTTCTAATCTACTTTGTGTCTCAGTTCTTCACCTTTCTTAGAATCTCAGCTTGTTGTCAAGAGACAGGTGACAGATGACTGACAGGAGACAGATGACTGACAGGAGACAGGTGACTGACAGGAGACAGATGACTGACAGGAGACAGATGACTGATAGGAGACAGATAACTGACAGGAGACAGATGACTGATAGGAGACAGATAACTGACAGGAGACAGATGACAGGAGACAGATGACTGACAGGAGACAGATGACTGACAGGAGACAGATGACTGACAGGTGACAGATGACTGACAGGAGACAGATGACTGACAGGAGACAGATGACTGATAGGAGACAGATAACTGACAGGAGACAGATGACAGGAGACAGATGACTGACAGGAGACAGATGACTGACAGGTGACAGATGACTGTCAGGAGACAGATGACTGACAGGAGACAGATGACTGACAGGAGACAGATGACTGATAGGAGACAGATAACTGACAGGAGACAGATGACAGGAGACAGATGACTGACAGGAGACAGGTGACTGATAGGAGACAGGTGACTGATAGGAGACAGATAACTGACAGGAGACAGATGACAGGAGACAGATGACTGACAGGAGACAGGTGACTGACAGGAGACAGATGACTGACAGAAGACAGATGACTGATAGGAGACAGATAACTGACAGGAGACAGGTGACTGACAGGAGACAGATGACAGGAGACAGATGACTGACAGGAGATAGATGACTGACAGGAGACAGATGACAGGAGACAGATGACTGACAGGAGATAGATGACTGACAGGAGACAGATGACAGGAGACAGATGACTGACAGGAGATAGATGACTGACAAGAGACAGATGACTAACAGGAGACAGGTGACTGACATGAGACAGGTGACTGACAGGAGACAGGTGACTGACAGGAGACAGGTGACAGGAGATAGATGACTGACAGGAGACAGGTGACTGACAGGAGGCAGGTGACTGACAGGAGACAGATGACAAGAGATAGATGACTGACAGGAGACAGATAACTGACAGGAGACAGGTGACTGACAGGAGACAGATGACAGGAGACAGATGACTGACAGGAGATAGATGACTGACAGGAGACAGATGACAGGAGACAGATGACTGACAGGAGATAGATGACTGACAAGAGACAGATGACTAAAAGGAGACAGGTGACTGACATGAGACAGGTGACTGACAGGAGACAGGTGACTGACAGGAGACAGGTGACAGGAGATAGATGACTGACAGGAGACAGGTGACTGACAGGAGGCAGGTGACTGACAGGAGGCAGGTGACTGACAGGAGACAGATGACTGACAGGAGATAGATGACCGACAGGAGACAGATGACAGGAGACAGATGACTGACAGGAGATAGATGACTGACAAGAGACAGATGACTAACAGGAGACAGGTGACTGACATGAGACAGGTGACTGACAGGAGACAGGTGACTGACAGGAGACAGGTGACAGGAGACAGATGACTGACATGAGACAGGTGACTGACATGAGACAGGTGACTGACAGGAGACAGGTGACTGACAGGAGACAGGTGACAGGAGACAGATGACTGACATGAGACAGGTGACTGACAGGAGACAGGTGACTGACAGGAGACAGGTGACAGGAGATAGATGACTGACAGCAGACAAGTGACTGACAGGAGGCAGGTGACTGACAGGAGACAGATGACTGACAAGAGACAGGTGACTGACAGGTGACTGACAGGAGACAGGTGACTGACAGGAGACAGATGACTGACAGGAGACAGATGACTGACAGGTGACAGATGACTGACAGGAGACAGGTGACTGACAGGTGACTGACAGGAGACAGATGATTGACATGAGACAGGTGACTGATAGGTGACTGACAGGAGACAGATGACTGACAGGAGACAGGTGACTGACAGGAGACAGATGACTGACAGTAGACAGATGACTGACAGGAGACAGGTGACTGACAGGAGACAGGTGACTGACAGGAGACAGATGACTGACAGGAGACAGGTGACTGACAGTAGACAGATGACTGACAGTAGACAGATGACTGACAAGAGACAGGTGACTGACAGGTGACTGACAGGAGACAGATGACTGACAGGAGACAGGTGACTGACAGGAGACAGGTGACTGACAGGAGGCAGGTGACTGACAGGAGACAGATAACTGACATGAGACAGGTGACTGACAGGAGACAGGTGACTGACAGGAGACAGGTGACTGACAAGAGACAGGTGACTGACAGGTGACTGACAGGTGACTGACAGGAGACAGGTGACTGACAGGAGGCAGGTGACTGACAGGAGACAGATAACTGACATGAGACAGGTGACTGACAGGAGACAGGTGACTGACAGGAGACAGGTGACAGGAGATAGATGACTGACAGGAGACAGGTGACTGACAGGAGGCAGGTGACTGACAGGAGACAGATGACTGACAGGAGATAGATGACTGACAGGAGACAGATGACAGGAGACAGATGACTGACAGGAGATAGATGACTGACAAGAGACAGATGACTGACAGGTGACTGACAGGAGACAGATGACTGACATGAGACAGGTGACTGACAGGTGACTGACAGGAGACAGATGACTGACAGGAGACAGATGACTGACAGGAGACAGGTGACTGACAGAGTCAGATGACTGACAGGAGACAGATGACTGACAAGAGACAGGTGACTGACAGGTGACTGACAGGAGACAGATGACTGACATGAGACAGGTAACTGGCAGGAGACAGATGACTGACAGGAGACAGGTGACTGACAGGAGGCAGGTGACTGACAGGAGACAGATAACTGACAGGAGACAGGTGACAGACAGGAGATAGATGACTGACAGGAGACAGGTGACAGACAAGAGACAGGTGACTGACAGGAGACAGATGACTGACAGGAGACAGATGACTGACAGGTGACTGACAGGAGACAGATGACTGACATGAGACAGGTGACTGACAGGAGACAGATGACTGACAGGAGACAGGTGACTGACAGGAGGCAGGTGACTGACAGGAGACAGATAACTGACAGGAGACAGGTGACTGACAGGAGACAGGAGATAGATGACTGACAGGAGACAGGTGACTGACAGGAGGCAGGTGACTGACTAGAGACAGGTGACTGACAGGTGACTGACAGGAGACAGATAACTGACAGGAGACAGATGACTGACAAGAGACAGATGACAGACAGGAGACAGGTGACTGACAAGAGACAGATGACAGACAGGAGACAGGTGACTGACAAGAGACAGATGACAGACAGGAGACAGGTGACAGGAGATAGATGACTGACAGGAGACAGATGACTGACAGGAGACAGATGACCAATAGGAGACAGGTGACTGACAAGAGACAGATGACTGACAAGAGACAGATGACTGACAGGAGACAGGTGACTGACAAGAGACAGATGATTGACAAGAGACAGATGACAGACAGGAGACAGGTGACTGACAAGAGACAGATGACTGACAAGAGACAGATGACAGACATGAGACAGGTGACAGGAGACAGATGACTGACAGGAGACAGATGACCGATAGGAGACAGGTGACTGACAAGAGACAGTTGACTGACAGGAGACAGGTGACTGACAGGAGTCAGATGACTGACAGGAGACAGATGACTGACAGGTGACAGACAGGAGACAGATGACTGACATGAGACAGGTGACTGACAGGAGACAGGTGACTGACAGGAGGCAGGTGACTGACAGGAGACAGATAACTGACAAGAGACAGATGACAGACATGAGACAGGTGACAGGAGACAGATGACTGACAGGAGACAGATGACCGATAGGAGACAGGTGACTGACAAGAGACAGATGACTGACAAGAGACAGATGACTGACAGGAGACAGATGACTGACAAGAGACAGATGACTGACAAGAGACAGATGACTGACAAGAGACAGATGACAGACATGAGACAGGTGACAGGAGACAGATGACTGACAGGAGACAGATGACCGATAGGAGACAGGTGACTGACAAGAGACAGATGACTGACAGGAGACAGGTGACTGACAGGAGTCAGATGACTGACAGGAGACAGATGACTGACAGGTGACAGACAGGAGACAGATGACTGACATGAGACAGGTGACTGACAGGAGACAGGTGACTGACAGGAGACAGGTGACTGACAGGAGGCAGGTGACTGACAGGAGACAGATAACTGACAAGAGACAGATGACAGACATGAGACAGGTGACAGGAGACAGATGACTGACAGGAGACAGATGACCGATAGGAGACAGGTGACTGACAAGAGACAGATGACTGACAAGAGACAGGTGACTGACAGGAGACAGGTGACTGACAAGAGACAGATGACTGACAAGAGACAGATGACAGACATGAGACAGGTGACAGGAGACAGATGACTGACAGGAGACAGATGACAGATAGGAGACAGGTGACTGACAAGAGACAGATGACTGACAAGAGACAGATGACTGACAGGAGACAGATGACTGACAAGAGACAGATGACAGACAGGAGACAGGTGACTGAGAAGAGACAGATGACAGACATGAGACAGGTGACAGGAGACAGATGACTGACAGGAGACAGATGACAGACAGGAGACAGGTGACAGGAGACAGATGACTGACAGGAGACAGATGACTGACAGGAGACAGGTGACTGACAGGAGTCAGATGACTGACAGGAGACAGATGACTGACAAGAGACAGGTGACTGACAGGTGACTGACAGGAGACAGATGACTGACATGAGACAGGTAACTGGCAGGAGACAGATGACTGACAGGAGACAGGTGACTGACAGGAGGCAGGTGACTGACAGGAGACAGATAACTGACAGGAGACAGGTGACAGACAGGAGATAGATGACTGACAGGAGACAGGTGACAGACAGGAGGCAGGTGACTGACAAGAGACAGGTGACTGACAGGAGACAGATGACTGACAGGAGGCAGGTGACTGACAGGAGACAGATAACTGACAGGAGACAGGTGACAGACAGGAGACAGGTGACTGACAGGAGGCAGGTGACTAACAAGAGACAGGTGACTGACAGGTGACTGACAGGAGACAGGTGACTGACAGGAGACAGGTGACTGACAGGTGACTGACAGGAGACAGATGACTGACATGAGACAGGTGACTGACAGGAGACAGATGACTGACAGGAGACAGGTGACTGACAGGAGGCAGGTGACTGACAGGAGGCAGGTGACTGACAGGAGACAGGTGACTGACAGGAGACAGGAGATAGATGACTGACAGGAGACAGGTGACTGACAGGAGGCAGGTGACTTACAAGAGACAGGTGACTGACAGGTGACTGACAGGAGACAGATAACTGACAGGAGACAGGTGACTGACAGGAGACAGGTGACCGATAGGAGACAGGTGACTGACAAGAGACAGATGACTGACAAGAGACAGATGACAGACAGGAGACAGGTGACTGACAAGAGACAGATGACAGACAGGAGACAGGTGACTGACAAGAGACAGATGACAGACAGGAGACAGGTGACAGGAGATAGATGACTGACAGGAGACAGATGACTGACAGGAGACAGATGACCAATAGGAGACAGGTGACTGACAAGAGACAGATGACTGACAAGAGACAGATGACTGACAGGAGACAGGTGACTGACAAGAGACAGATGACTGACAAGAGACAGATGACAGACAGGAGACAGGTGACTGACAAGAGACAGATGACTGACAAGAGACAGATGACAGACATGAGACAGGTGACAGGAGACAGATGACTGACAGGAGACAGATGACCGATAGGAGACAGGTGACTGACAAGAGACAGATGACTGACAGGAGACAGGTGACTGACAGGAGTCAGATGACTGACAGGAGACAGATGACTGACAGGTGACAGACAGGAGACAGATGACTGACATGAGACAGGTGACTGACAGGAGACAGATGACTGACAGGTGACAGACAGGAGACAGATGACTGACATGAGACAGGTGACTGACAGGAGACAGGTGACTGACAGGAGGCAGGTGACTGACAGGAGACAGATAACTGACAAGAGACAGATGACAGACATGAGACAGGTGACAGGAGACAGATGACTGACAGGAGACAGATGACCGATAGGAGACAGGTGACTGACAAGAGACAGATGACTGACAAGAGACAGATGACTGACAGGAGACAGATGACTGACAAGAGACAGATGACAGACATGAGACAGGTGACAGGAGACAGATGACTGACAGGAGACAGATGACCGATAGGAGACAGGTGACTGACAAGAGACAGATGACTGACAGGAGACAGGTGACTGACAGGAGTCAGATGACTGACAGGAGACAGATGACTGACAGGTGACAGACAGGAGACAGATGACTGACATGAGACAGGTGACTGACAGGAGACAGGTGACTGACAGGAGGCAGGTGACTGACAGGAGACAGATAACTGACAAGAGACAGATGACAGACATGAGACAGGTGACAGGAGACAGATGACTGACAGGAGACAGATGACCGATAGGAGACAGGTGACTGACAAGAGACAGATGACTGACAAGAGACAGATGACAGACATGAGACAGGTGACAGGAGACAGATGACTGACAGGAGACAGATGACCGATAGGAGACAGGTGACTGACAAGAGACAGATGACCAATAGGAGACAGGTGACTGACAAGAGACAGATGACTGACAGGAGACAGGTGACTGACAGGAGTCAGATGACTGACAGGAGACAGATGACTGACAGGTGACAGACAGGAGACAGATGACTGACAGGAGACAGATGACCGATAGGAGACAGGTGACTGACAAGAGACAGATGACTGACAGGAGACAGGTGACTGACAGGAGTCAGATGACTGACAGGAGACAGATGACTGACAGGTGACAGACAGGAGACAGATGACTGACAGGAGGCAGGTGACTGACAGGAGACAGATAACTGACAAGAGACAGATGACAGACATGAGACAGGTGACAGGAGACAGATGACTGACAGGAGACAGATGACCGATAGGAGACAGGTGACTGACAAGAGACAGATGACTGACAAGAGACAGATGACAGACATGAGACAGGTGACAGGAGACAGATGACTGACAGGAGACAGATGACCGATAGGAGACAGGTGACTGACAAGAGACAGATGACTGACAAGAGACAGATGACTGACAGGAGACAGGTGACTGACAGGAGACAGATGACTGACAAGAGACAGATGACTGACAGGAGACAGGTGACTGACAAGAGACAGATGACTGACAAGAGACAGATGACAGACATGAGACAGGTGACAGGAGACAGATGACTGACAGGAGACAGATGACCGATAGGAGACAGGTGACTGACAAGAGACAGATGACTGACAAGAGACAGATGACAGACATGAGACAGGTGACAGGAGACAGGTGACTGACAAGAGACAGATGACAGACATGAGACAGGTGACAGGAGACAGATGACTGACAGGAGACAGATGACCAATAGGAGACAGATGACTGACAAGAAACAGATGACAGACAGGAGACAGGTGACGTCCTGTTTATCCGGCACCGGATTATTTTTGCCATTTTCTGGATCTTCTGGATCCCCAGGTGCCAGATCACAGAGCTTTTCCTGTAATGTGACGGATGCGGCTGCAGTTGTCACATTTCCATGATGCTTATGAGATGGATTTATAGGGACCGGTTATTGTAGACCCCACCGGTGCCGGGCGGGAGGCGCGCTGTGCCGTGTGACTGTAATTATGGGCTCTGGAGACCCCAGGAGGGGACAGCTAATTGTTTTTGGATGCACAGGAGATAACGCCAGATTAAGTGAAATTGCAGCTTAATGGGGCCGCCCCATTTATAGGGAATTAGCATCAATAATGGATTTTTTCCTGGCGGATGTCACAGCAGAGTGGAAACACTTACACAATGTATAATCCGAAGTTTTCTATGCTCTGCGCTGTGGAAGATTAGGGGGGACTGGGGGTTGCTGAGCAGGCGGTGGTCCGTGAGTTATCTGAGTCCGGTGTGAGTGACAGTCACATATGGCCAGAGCCGATGTCATCCAGCCTGACCTCCCCCACTGGTGTCAGTCCTCACTGCAGGGACAGCGTCCTATTCATGGAAGAGCAGAGCGATGGCGGGACAATGCGTGTCCTCCGTGATTACTGGGAAGTTCGGTAACTTTCTAGCACACTTTGTGTCTGTGCAAGTGATTGGAGGTAATAAAGCGGTCGTCCTGTCCAAACCAATAAGTCTGCAGTCCCTCTATGTGCCAGTCTGTGACTGCCCCTCGTGCCATACACTTGTATGAAGTAAGGCCGTGCCCACTTCAAGGCCACGTCACTAGACGGAGCACGGCCTCAAGGATGATACTGTTAAGGGGAATCTGTCAACTCATTTCCGGCCTATGAGCTGCGGCCACCGCCATCAGGGGCTTATCTACAGCATTCTGTAAAACTGTAGATAAGCCCCCGATGTAACCTGAAAGAGAAGAAAAACACGTTAGATTAGACTCACCGGGGGGGGGGGGTCGGGGGCAGTGGGTGTCGCGGTCCTGTCCGGTGCCTCCCATCTTCATACGATGATGTCCTCTTCTTTGCTTCCCGCTGCGGATCTGGCGCAGGCGTACTGTATCTGTCCTATTGAAGGCGGAGCAGAGTCCTGAGCCGAGTGAGAAGCAAGGAGGAGGACATCATCATATGGGAGGCGCCGGACCGCGACACCCACTGCCCCCGACCCCCCACCGGTGAGTGTAATCTAACTCCTTTTTCTTCTCTTTCAGGTTACATTGGAGCTTATCTACAGCATTACAGAATGCATTACAGAATGCTGTAGATGAGCCCCTGATGGCGGTGGCCGCAGCTGATGGGCAAAAAAAGAGGTGACAGATTCCCTTTAATGTGTCAGGAACACCGCACTGCCCTTGCTCACTGAGCCAGTGTGCGTGTTCTGAGTACAAAAACTGTGCACAAAGATACCTGCGGAGCAGGGCAGCAGCGGTGACGATGCATGCTCCAGACTAACAGGAACTGAAGCACGTGACTGCTGAGGGCGTGGTCTAAACTCCAGAGAGCTAGGAGCTAAGTAAAACTCCTAGAAAGGTAACTACGGGACAAGTTACCAAGGGGCATAGACAGAGACGTAAAACAGATCAGGCCGGGGTCAAAGCACGAGATAGCACGACAGTACCAAAGGGTTGGACAGAGCGGATAGTCAGGACGTAGCAATAGATCAGCAAACCAGAACGGGCAATAGACGGTACAAAAGGGACAAACTGTAACAGAGTAACAATAGCCAAGCCAGGAGGTCAGAACCGGAGAAGACGATAGTACCAAAACGAGAGACAGAGTACAGAGTGAGGGGACAGACCGGGTCATACACGGGAATCAAACAAGCAATGCAGTATACACGCATACCAGGGGGGGTCGGACACACAGCCAAAATAACAGTATAGCTGACAGGGAATCCTAGTCTGGAGTGAGTATAAATACCACTCCCAGATCCAAAGGGAGGCCAGCAAAAGTTAACCCTGAGAGAACAGGATATTAACCATGTCCTATACCATGACTAGTGTTGAGCATTCCGATACCGCAAGTATCGGGTATCAGCCGATACTTGCTGTATCGGAATTCCGATACCGACTTCCGATATTTTTTCAATATCGGAAGTCGGCATCGGAATCGGAAGTTCAAAGTTGATTGACAGCCTGACGTCATCATGATGCGCGGTGTGTGCGCATCATGATGCGCCGTAATTTCGGGCCTTCCGGGGGTCTCTGCCGGCCTGCTGGGGGGCTGTGCCGGCCTGCCGGGGGGCTGTGCACCCTGTGGGGGTCTGTACCGGCCTGCCGGGGGGCTGTGCCAGCCTGCCGGTGGTCTGTGCACCCTGTGGGGGTCTGTACCGGCCTGCCGGGGGGCTGTGCTGATGTCCGGGGGTCTGTGCAAGCATCGTCCGATGGGACTATAAGTCCCATCTGGCGATGCCTGCTACCATGACAGTGATTGACACATTAGCCAATGATGGGACAGTAGTAGTCCCATCATCCGGCTAATGTGTTAAATGTTAAAAAAAAAAAAAAAATACTACATACATACTACATACATACTACATGCATGCTACATACATACTACATGCTACATACATACTACATATATACTACATGCATGCTACATACATACTGCATGCTACATACATACTACATACATACAACATATATACTACATACATACTACATGCATGCTACATACATACTACATACATACTACATGCATGCTACATACATAACATATATACTACATGCATGCTACATACATACTACATGCTACATACATACTACATACATGCTACATACATACTACATACATACTACATATATACTACATGCTACATACATACTACATACATACTACATGCTACATACATACTACATATATACTACATACATACTACATACATACTACATGCATGCTACATACATACTACATGCATGCTACATACATACTACATGCATGCTACATACATACTACATGCATGCTACATACATACTACATACATACTACATATATACTACATGCATGCTACATACATACTGCATGCTACATACATACTACATATATACTACATACATACTGCATGCTACATACATACTACATACATACCACATATATACTACATACATACTACATATCAACGAAGAGCCATATCTCAACTATTAAGTGAAAATTAGGGACCAAAAGAGTTTTAGCATAAAAAAATATAAATTTTATTGCATAATAATTAAAAACAACAGCAGAGCAACAATGCTAAAACAGGCAGTGGTAGACATAAATGGTAGATGATATCTAGAAAAAAATCCAAGTGGAAAGGGCATTACTCCCTCAAAGTACTCAATGATAAATCACATCCATGTAGTGTAAATATAATCTAGAGTGCCTTATTCATGAATCTGCCATATTTTATATAGTAGAGGTAATAGAGAGTATATCTTTTGCCAAAGAATTTATTTTAATAAATTCACTAGAATGTTAATTCTCAGCTGAGAAAAAAATAGGACCAATATAGTGTAATGTACATGACACCGTGAGCAGTAACCACCACACGGAGAATAGATTAAATAGGTTACAAAAAGCTGCACCAAACATATGAGCTCACATAAAGTGGCAAAAGTTACAAATAAATACAAGTAATTGCCACAATGTGAGCCGGCATATTCACGAAGAGCAACATAAATAAACAGTTAGTTGCTCAGCAGAATAAACCACATATTAATGTGAATAAAACTGGGCGCAAATTGAAAAGAAAATGCAAATAATAACCTCAGCAAGTATTGGCGCAGATAAGCCCATACAAATGACCAAACTAAGGCCAAAGCAAAGTATTCTCTACTAGGCAGAGAAAAAGACCTATTAATGCAAGTTGAACCGGATAACAATTAAGAAATAGAGTAACGTAACACTTACATGAAGTGACTATGTGCTGCCACTGCCTGCCGCCTCTACGCGCGTTGCGCCTTGGCTTCCTCAGGAGGCGTAACTCACACTAGCCCCGGAATTGATATATATAGGGTCAATAGGCAATAAACCACATCGCGCAACAGGTGTCATCCCGATTGAGCACATGCGCAATGCCAGACCACAAGACTCCCCATTCAGAAGTCTGAAAGTAAGTGACGCATGCGCTGATGTATCCCGACTCAGTAAATCAGAGATCCTCCTTCAGCGCTCATAGGGAGCAAATGGATACCGCTGCATAAGCAGCAGAACACCACAAGCGCACCTGGTGAGCGTGTCAGGAGATCTCAAGTAGGGAAAATCCTGGGCATGCGTACCAATCAGACAAAAAAACAAAAGAAAAAGATATGATCAAGATGTGAGCAACATTTATAAAAATATTACTGAAAAAATGATAAGGTGTATGGAATAAAAACAAAAAATTGGATACTAGTGCCAAATGAATTATGCAGAAAATGTGACAAGTGATTTGGTGAATAAAATACAGAAAATAATATCGAAATATCCCCAATAATCAATCCCCAAAATGATGGGGACAAAAAAATGCTACCTAACAATAATGATAGTGATAAATAAGTACCAAATAAATTGTACAGAATATGTAACTAACAGTATTGGTGAACAATAATAAAATACATAGAATATAATAATATTAATAATATCCCCAATGTTCATTCACTCAATCAATGAGGACAAATATCCCAAAGTCTTCTTCTTTGTGAGTGAGATATGCTTCATTTTCTGTGTAATAAACAAGATCCACAACCAAGAGCAGACTGAATGAGGTAAATCGAATGGAATGGAAACTAAAAATAATAAGAATAAAAAATATTAAAAACCGAAGCAAAAAATAAAAACCATATATACACAATATGAGAAATTTTATTTATATTATAAGAAGGATCCAAAACCATTATTCTCATTTAAACCCACTGGTATCATCGTGTTAAGCCTATAGATCCATCTGCTTTCTACCTGTGAAAGAGTTTGAAATAAATTTCCACCCCTCGTACCCAACGATACCTGATCAATTGCAAAAACACGAAGATCATCAGCACGAGAATGATGAAATGCACGAAAATGCCTCGGTAGTGTCTTCAATTGGTCCAGATCCTTAGCCTCCTTAGATTTTTCGATATCTCGAACATGCTCGCGAATTCTAATTCTAAGCTCTCTTGTAGTCATTCCTATGTAAATCTTTTTGCAAGAACAACTTGCATAATATATCACACCCTTAGATGAACAGGTAAGGCATTTTCTGATTGAAAAGGTCTTGGAATGATCTGAATTTTGAAATGTATTCATTTTAAGTGTATTAGAACATGCTTTACAAGTTCGACAAGGGTAAAATCCTTGGAGTTCACCAAAAATACCCTTTTGTACTTTTTCGTTGGAGGTTAGATGACTCCTTACAAGTAGATCAGAAAGATTTTTAGATCTTTTGGCTGTAATACAAGGTCTAGATGGCAATGTCTTTTTCAAAATAGGATCTATTTGTAACACATGCCAGTGTTTATTGATTATACCAGTAAAGTTATCCCATTGATCATTAAACGGGGTAATTAGACGAACTTGATTATTATCCCTAGGTTTGGAATTTCTCTTGTATAGCAATTGATCCCTAGGGATTTCTTGTACTCTATTATAAGCTCTACGAATTTGCCTATGACCATATCCTCTTTCTCTAAATCTGGAATATAAATCTGCAGCTTGATTTTGGTATGGGAAATTCCGCACAGACTAGTCCCACACATTCCCACACAGCAATGGCATAAAGTGAGACTAGGGACTTTTTTTTTTTTAAGTGGCGGAGGAATACAGTGCGGAAGGATACCTACCTTCCGTCATTGGATTCCTGCAGCCCGTAGAGAACGGCGGCATCAGCTGATGCTGCAGTTCTCTACCCAAGATCGTCGTGGGACACACTCGTGGACTGCTTCGGATCGTGGGTGAGTATTTTTGTGGTTTGTTATGTTAATATTTATTCCTTTAAAAGACAATGGCTTCGGGGAACAATGTGACAAGTATTGGTAAGTATGTTACTCTATGTTATATGTACTGTATGTCTATGTATGTATTGTATGAATGTATTGTATGTATGTAGTATATATGTGGTATGTATGTAGCATGTAGTATGTATGTAGTATGTATGTAGTATGTATGTAGCATGTAGTATATATGTAGTATGTATGTAGTATGTATGTAGCATGTATGTAGTATGTATGTAGCATGTAGTATATATGTAGCATATATGTAGTATGTATGTAGCATGTAGTATATATGTAGTATGTATGTATGTAGCATGTAGTATATATGTAGTATGTATGTATGTAGCATGTAGTATATATGTAGTATGCATGTTGCATGTATGTAGTATATATGTAGTATGCATGTTGCATGTAGTATATATGTAGTATGAATGTAGCATGTATGTAGCATGTAATTTTTTTTTTTTTTACATTCAACACATTAGCCGGATGATGGGACTACTACTGTCCCATCATTGGCTAATGTGTCAATCACTGTCATGGTAGCAGGCATCGCCCGATGGGACTTGTAGTCCCATCGGACGATGCCTGCACAGACCCCCGGAGCCTGCACAGACCCCCGGCAGGCCGGCACAGCCCCCCGGCAGGCCGGCACAGCCCACCGGAGCCTGCACAGCCCCCCGGCAGGCCGGCACAGCCCACCGGAGCCTGCACAGACCACCGGCAGGCCGGCACAGCCCCCCGGCAGGCCGGCACAGACCACCGGAGCCTGCACAGACCCCCTGGCAGGCCGGCACAGCCCCCCGAAAGGCCCGTACAGACCCCAGAGAGGCTGTACAAGGGAAAAACAGGATTTTTCTTATTCCGATACCGGAAGTCCCATAGACTTGAATGGGACTTCCGGTATCGGAATCGGCGATACCGATACTTTTTTTTAAGATCGGCCGATCCATTCCGATCCGATACTTTGAAGTATCGGACGGTATCGCTCAACTCTAACCATGACATAATGATGTTAATGATAATGTTGGCGATGGTGATGATGGTGATGATGATGGTTATGGTTCATGGTGGTGGTGGTGATGGTGATGGTTCATTATAGTGGTGGTTATGATGGTGGTGATGATGATGGTAGTGATGATGGTGGTAATAATGGTGTTGATTATAATGCTGATGGCGATGGTGGTGATAAAGGTGGTGATGGTAGTTGTAGTGGTGATGATGATAGTGTTGAAGATGATGGTGCTGATGGTAGTGATGATGGTGGTAATGATGGTGAGGCAGATGGTGATGATGGTGGTGATAATGATGATGATAGTGATGATGATGATGATGGTGATGATGATAGTGGTGTTGATGGTCGGGATGATGGTGATGATGATGGCAGTGATTATGGTTGTGATGGTGGTGGTGATCATGATGGTGGTGATGGTGGTTGTGATGATGATTATGGTGATGATAGTGGTGATGATGGTGGTGGTGATGATGGTGGTTGTGATGGTGGTGTTAGTGGTGATGGTGATGGTGTTGATGTTGTAGTGGTGATGTTAGTGATGATGGTGCTGTGATAATGATGATGATTATGATGGTGGTGATCATGATGGTAGTTGTGATGAACATGGTAGTTATGATGGTGATGATGATGGTGATGATTGTGGTGGTGATGATGGTGATGATGAACGTGGTGATGATATTGGTGATGGTTGTGATCATGATGGTGGTGGTGATGATGGTTGTGATGATGATTATGGTGATGATGATTATGATAGTGGTTATGGTGGTTGTGATGATGATGATGATTGTGATAATGATGGTGGTGATGGTAGTGATGATGGTGGTAGTGATGGTGGTGATGATGGTGGTTGTGATGGTGGTTGTAATGGTGGTGGTGATGGTGGTGTTGATGAAGGTAATGATGGTGATGATGGTGGTGGTTGCGATGAAGGTGGTCATGATGATGGTGATTATGATGTGGTGATGATGATGGTGATGATAGTGGTGATGGTGGTTATGACGATGGTGGTGATGATGGTGAAGATGGTGATTATGATGGTGATGATGGTGGTGATTATGGTGATGATCATGATGGTGGTGATGATGATAATGATGGTTGTGGTGTCATGGTGGTGATGGTGATGATGATGGTGTTGATGATGTTGGTAGTGATGATGATGGTGGTGATGATCGTGATGATG
Source organism: Dendrobates tinctorius (assembly GCF_039654945.1). Lineage (NCBI taxonomy): Eukaryota > Metazoa > Chordata > Amphibia > Anura > Dendrobatidae > Dendrobates > Dendrobates tinctorius. The sequence continues at coordinate 4,360,133 of NW_027361899.1, read as the reverse complement.
GTGGTGATGATCGTGATGATGATGGTGGTGATGATGATGATGGTGATGATTATGGTGATGATGATGGTGATGATAGCTGTGGTGATGATGGTGGTGATGATGTTGGTTGTGATGGTGATGATCATGTTGGTGATGATCCTGATGCTGATGATGATGGTGTTGATCCTGATGCTGATGATGATCATGATGGTGGTGATGGTGTTGATGATGTTGGTTTTGATGGTGATGATCATGATGGTGATGATGCTGATGATGGTGATGTTGATTGTGGTGATTGTGATGATGGTGTTGATGTTGGTCGTGGTGATGATGATGATGCTGATGATCATGATGGTGATCCTGATAGTGATGATCATGATGGTGATTATGATGCTTTCTGATTATTATACCCTACCCATTCATGCACACTGCAGACACAAATCATTTGTTACATAAATTATCAGATAGATATAAGCCAATTGTTTTAGGGACCTCGGTCCGGCAGCAGACCACCTTGGCCACAGGTGCCCCATCTCCGTGCCCCGTCCTGTACAATATGGACCTGCCGCTGAACCGGGGTCCTCCGAATCAGTTCGCGCAACTATAGTATCAGGGAAACGACACAAGCTTCTATTTCTGTAATTGTCTCCACAGATATAACAACAGGAGGGAAAGTCACTGACATGTCCGACTGCCCCTATCATAAGGTTCTGGGGGGAAACGATCTCAAAGGTGACCTATTACAGATTACTGGTCTGTTCCTAAAACCCCACCTTAGCTCAATGCTGTGCACAAGATCAACTCAACCCTCACCTGAAATACTCTGTGCTGCTTGAAGACACTGTTCCATCTACTTTATGACTTTCAGTCCATGATGCTCCACTTGATCAAAATACTCATAATAACCTGAAATACTCTGTGCTGCCATGAGCTCCTACTCCTTCCATTACATTATTATCAGCCTATGACTACCATCATCATCAGTGCACTCATCTTTTAAAATACTCTGTGCTGCTGTGAAATCCGTCCTTTGTTTTTTCTGACCTTCTGCATACAACATGCCATGTGGCAGCCGGCACTGCAGGACACTTTTTGGCTCTTTACTTTCCCTTTAATGCCATTTTGTGGGTGTAACTATTTGTCTGTATACAGGGGTCCTATATTAAATGTTGCCCGCTCTCAGTCAGCGCCGCGTGCCTCCTGCCAATGGTGCAACAGCGACTGTTGCCATAAAAAAGCAATAATGTAACAAGAAAGAAAAGCAATAAATAAATGAGATGCCAAACTGGGAAGAGAGTGTAAGAACACAAAGTCTTCTCCGGCACGCGGCGTCTGCGGCGTCTTCTCGGCCTCTTGAACCGGTTCCTACAGTAAAAATAACACAATTGTTTCTGCTTTGCAGCATTTCTTATAATATGGCTGCCGCTGCGCTCGCCCTCCGCCAGCCCCCGGCACAAAGCGCCAGCCCGGGGAGAGATCTGCGCGGACCCCTCCACATCGCCATATTAGCCCCATCAATTACAGGGAAACAGTGCAGCGAGCAGTTTTCTGCTTTGTGCTGATAATTAACGTTTACTTTCCTGCTGAAACTTCGTGACAATGTTATTTCGAGGATCTCGCTGGCTTTCTTAATTGGTGATTATCTGTTCCACGCTGTGCAGCAATTTCTGCGCGTTTAATTGTTTTAAACAAGTAATATTGCTGTTCTTTCATGTCTTGCTTATTTCAAAGCCGCGGACGAGCTGCAGATTTCTGCTCTCGGCTTCTATTGTTCTTTGCAAATTCTTTGCCAACAACTTTTATTAACCGTTTGCATCCCCCAGACCTCATCTCCCTGCCGCGCCTGTAGGGCTCCCTCCCTGCTGCTGTAGGATTGCCAGCAAATAGTTGTCAGCCTTGACTCTCTGTATACAGGGGTCAGCTGACAGGTGCACAGTAATCATGTGACATTTTAGCTCCTTCCTGGAGGGGGTGAGGATTGGAGGGGCCCTTTAAGTCTCTGGACACTATTAAATCCAGCCAAGAGTCGCCGCCGCCTGCAGACACATTTTAATTAAAATATTTCAGTGTTTGGCAAAATGAAGAAGAGTAAAACCTCTGAATTCAGATAAGAATGGACGTCTGTACAATGGAAGATTACGGTGAGGAAGTAATTATAAAACCGGAGCCCAGATATCAAATCCGCAGAAAAATCTCCAGTGGGCTCCGGTGAGACCAGGATGGAAGTTCTGCAACTTTCTAATGAACTTTTTCTCACCAACTCCAAGATCTGGTGGGACACAGACAGAAGAGGCAGGAACAGAAGACCCTCACAGACCAGCAGCTCCTCATAATGCACATTTCCACCTTCTTTGGAGGCGATGTGGCCCCTGACCTCCGGGGCCCCTGTGAGCTGCAATGATACGTCCGCCCTGCCTGAGGTGATGAACATCTAGTACAATTGTGTCCAGTCTGGACAGTCCTCTGCAATCAAGCAGCCTGGGCTGATACAATGTAACTGGGACAGAAGGGAGACGTCTATGGCTCCTGGATTTAGGCCCCAGAAGGTTTTTTTTTAGATTTGGTTTATTTAAAAAGTTCTTAGTCAAAATGAGTTTTAAGACTCTGGAAGTTATAAAATAAAAGTTACTCTACACTGGCAGCTAGCAGAGGTCTAAAGATGGTGGGAAATGAACAGAACATCACACAGAGTCCAGGCAACGAGACAAAGGGGAATCTTCACACCGGCCATTCACGTGAATGGGGCCAACTCCGACTGCCCTTCCCTGCGAAGCTGGGTGGCTGAGCAATACTGTGCAGGCAGATGAGGCTCTGCACCCCCTTCATTCTAATGATTAGTCGGGGTCCCAGAGGTCAGACCAGCGAGTATTGAGGACTGAACACTTTAGAAGGGTGAAATATCCCTTTAATCCACAGACAAATCGATACAAGCACTGGAAAATAGAAAGGAAAAGCAGGAACCGCATATTGTGTGAATCCAGCCAAAAGCTTCACCCGTCCTTTAAAGGGAAACACCAGCCAAAAATACACTTTCCTGTGCTTGCTTACCATTTGGTCTCTGATCTTTTTTCTGGCGGTTTCTATCTTTTTGTATATAACACTGAATCCAGCAATGGCGATACACTATTTCTATATGACTCTATAGGGAAGAACTTCCTGAATAATGGGCTGTTCCACACAGGGCCTTCTCTAACTTCTATCACACTTACTGATGATAATTAGACAGAGCTTTGACGACAAAGATGATAGTTCGGCATCCCTGACTGTATGGCAGAGTTGGCACTGGTTCAAGAAGCTAAAGCAAAGGATCATTGGATAAACAGCAAAGCACAGAGGGAAAGAAAGAGAAACAGTGCCATCTAAAATTCAACATGGCATCAGATCACAAGCAGACAGTGGCTAAACTCCTGACAAGTGACTGCAACAAACAAAAGAGACCAAAGTGTGATAGTCCCTCAGGTGAGGGGTGCAATCATATAAAGTGAGGTTTCTTCTGGAGAGCTTCTTTAATTACTGCTCTGATCAGCATCCCCAGCCATGGATGCAATTTATCCTTGGAGAAGCTGAGCGCACTGCTACTTCCATCACCTCCCTGTTTGTTTCTTTCTTGTTTTACTTTTTGATACATTGTATAAACGGCTGCAGTTAAAGGGCAGGCGCTTCCTGCGAAGAGACTGATGATCATGATGGAAGTTGTCCCCGGGATGATCACAGCTGTGAACATCTCTTCTACTTATCACCTATCGACTCATGCAGAGAACATGGAACAAACTCCATCCTAAACCAGGGGTGTGAATGGTAATTGTTGAAGATCATGTAAATGAAATCCACAGCTCCATTAATTAGGAGGTAATGGACGCCGGTATCCATGGCAACAGGAAGCATCTGCCAGAACTTCTCCCCTCGTCAATGTTTAAATGTATATCTTGCTGCCACCATATTAAGTCGCAAAAAAGGGGAGGGGAGACGGACGACAGAAGAGCACAGGAAGAGTGGCATTAATGGTCAGCATTCTGCCAGATGCTTATATTAATACTGCAATACCCAACAATTGCGAAAACTCCGGAACCTGCGTCCAATCAGGTGGAAATGTAACAGAATCAACTGCGAAATCCGTTTACCAATGGAATACTAATAAGTTACTATATATATATATATATATACAGAAGTGGTACTGCGCATTGTATATATACAGGACAGGAGGAGTGGTACTGGGCAGTGTATATATACCGGAGGAGTGGTACTGTGCAGTGTATATAGACAGGAGGAGTGGTACTGTGCAGTATATATATATACAGGAGGAGTGGTACTGTGCAGTGTATATATACAGCAGGAGTGGTACTGTGCAGTGTATATATACAGGAGGAGTGGTACTGTGCAGTGTATATATACAGCAGGAGTGGTACTGTGCAGTGTATATATACAGGAGGAGTGGTACTGTGCAGTGTGTATATACAGGAGGAGCGGTACTGTGCAGTATATATACAGGAGGAGTGGTACTGTGCAGTGTATATATACAGCAGGAGTGGTACTGTGCAGTGTATATATACAGCAGGAGTGGTACTGTGCAGTGTATATATACAGGAGGAGTGGTACTGTGCAGTGTATATATACAGGAGGAGTGGTGCTGTGCAGTGTATATATACAGTAGGAGTGGTACTGTGCAGTGTATATATACAGGAGGAGGGGTACTGTGCAGTGTATATATATATACAGGAGGAGTGGTACTGTGCAGTGTATATATACAGGAGGAGTGGTACTGTGCAGTGTATATATACAGGAGGAGTGGTACTGTGCAGTGTATATATACAGGAGGAGTGGTACTGTGCAGTGTATATATACAGGAGGAGTGGTACTGTGCAGTGTATATATACAGGAGGAGTGGTACTGTGCAGTGTATATATACAGGAGGAGTGGTACTGTGCAGTGTATATATACAGGAGGAGTGGTACTGTGCAGTGTATATATACCGGAGGAGTGGTACTGTGTAGTGTATATATACAGGAGGAGTGGTACTGTGCAGTGTATATATACAGCAGGAGTGGTACTGTGCAGTGTATATATACAGGAGGAGTGGTACTGTGCAGTGTGTATATACAGGAGGAGCGGTACTGTGCAGTATATATACAGGAGGAGTGGTACTGTGCAGTGTATATATACAGGAGGAGTGGTACTGTGCAGTGTATATATACAGGAGGAGTGGTACTGTGCAGTGTATATACAGGAGGAGTGGTACTGTGCAGTGTATATATACAGGAGGAGTGGTACTGTGCAGTGTATATATACCGGAGGAGTGGTACTGTGTAGTGTATATATACAGGAGGAGTGGTACTGTGCAGTGTATATATACAGCAGGAGTGGTACTGTGCAGTGTATATATACAGGAGGAGTGGTACTGTGCAGTGTGTATATACAGGAGGAGCGGTACTGTGCAGTATATATACAGGAGGAGTGGTACTGTGCAGTGTATATATACAGGAGGAGTGGTACTGTGCAGTGTATATATACAGGAGGAGTGGTACTGTGCAGTGTATATACAGGAGGAGTGGTACTGTGCAGTGTATATATACAGGAGGAGCGGTACTGTGCAGTGTATATATACAGGAGGAGTGGTACTGTGCAGTGTATATATACAGGAGGAGTGGTACTGTGCAGTGTATATATACCGGAGGAGTGGTACTGTGTAGTGTATATATACAGGAGGAGTGGTACTGTGCAGTGTATATATACAGCAGGAGTGGTACTGTGCAGTGTATATATACAGGAGGAGTGGTACTGTGCAGTGTGTATATACAGGAGGAGCGGTACTGTGCAGTATATATACAGGAGGAGTGGTACTGTGCAGTGTATATATACAGGAGGAGTGGTACTGTGCAGTGTATATATACAGGAGGAGTGGTACTGTGCAGTGTATATACAGGAGGAGTGGTACTGTGCAGTGTATATATACAGGAGGAGTGGTACTGTGCAGTGTATATATACAGGAGGAGCGGTACTGTGCAGTGTATATATACAGGAGGAGTGGTACTGTGCAGTGTATATATACAGGAGGAGCGGTACTGTGCAGTGTATATATACAGGAGGAGTGGTACTGTGCAGTATATATATATACAGGAGGAGTGGTACTGTGCAGTGTATATATATATATACAGGAGGAGCGGTACTGTGCAGTGTATATATACAGCAGGAGTGGTACTGTGCAGTGTATATATATATATACAGGAGGAGCGGTACTGTGCAGTGTATATATACAGCAGGAGTGGTACTGTGCAGTGTATATATACAGGAGGAGTGGTACTGTGCAGTGTGTATATACAGGAGGAGCGGTACTGTGCAGTATATATACAGGAGGAGTGGTACTGTGCAGTGTATATATACAGCAGGAGTGGTACTGTGCAGTGTATATATACAGCAGGAGTGGTACTGTGCAGTGTATATATACAGGAGGAGTGGTACTGTGCAGTGTATATATACAGGAGGAGTGGTGCTGTGCAGTGTATATATACAGGAGGAGTGGTACTGTGCAGTGTATATATACAGGAGGAGGGGTACTGTGCAGTGTATATATATACAGGAGGAGTGGTACTGTGCAGTGTATATATACAGGAGGAGTGGTACTGTGCAGTGTATATATACAGGAGGAGTGGTACTGTGCAGTATATATACAGGAGGAGCGGTACTGTGCAGTGTATATATACAGGAGGAGTGGTACTGTGCAGTGTATATATACAGGAGGAGTGGTACTGTGCAGTGTATATATACCGGAGGAGTGGTACTGTGTAGTGTATATATACAGGAGGAGTGGTACTGTGCAGTGTATATATACAGCAGGAGTGGTACTGTGCAGTGTATATATACAGGAGGAGTGGTACTGTGCAGTGTGTATATACAGGAGGAGCGGTACTGTGCAGTATATATACAGGAGGAGTGGTACTGTGCAGTGTATATATACAGGAGGAGTGGTACTGTGCAGTGTATATATACAGGAGGAGTGGTACTGTGCAGTGTATATACAGGAGGAGTGGTACTGTGCAGTGTATATATACAGGAGGAGTGGTACTGTGCAGTGTATATATACAGGAGGAGTGGTACTGTGCAGTGTATATATACAGGAGGAGCGGTACTGTGCAGTGTATATATACAGGAGGAGTGGTACTGTGCAGTGTATATATACAGGAGGAGCGGTACTGTGCAGTGTATATATACAGGAGGAGTGGTACTGTGCAGTGTATATATACAGGAGGAGCGGTACTGTGCAGTGTATATATACAGGAGGAGTGGTACTGTGCACTGTATATATACAGGAGGAGTGGTACTGTGCAGTGTGTATATATATACAGGAGGAGTGGTACTGTGCAGTGTATATATACAGGAGGAGTGGTACTGTGCAGTGTATATATACAGGAGGAGTGGTACTGTGCAGTGTATATATACAGGAGGAGCGGTACTGTGCAGTGTATATATACAGGAGGAGCGGTACTGTGCAGTGTATATATACAGGAGGAGTGGTACTGTGCAGTGTATATATACAGGAGGAGTGGTACTGTGCAGTGTATATATACAGGAGGAGTGGTACTGTGCAGTGTATATATACAGGAGGAGCGGTACTGTGCAGTGTATATATACAGGAGGAGTGGTACTGTGCAGTGTATATATACAGGAGGAGCGGTACTGTGCAGTGTATATATACAGGAGGAGCTGTGCAGTGTATATATATATACAGGAGTGGTACTGTGCAGTGTATATATACAGGAGGAGTGGTACTGTGCAGTGTATATATACAGGAGTGGTACTGTGCAGTGTATATATACAGGAGGAGCGGTACTGTGCAGTGTATATATACAGGAGGAGCGGTACTGTGCAGTATATATACAGGAGGAGTGGTACTGTGCAGTATATATACAGGAGGAGCGGTACTGTGCAGTGTATATACAGGAGGAGTGGTACTGTACAGTGTATATATACAGGAGGAGCGGTACTGTGCAGTGTATATATATATACAGGAGTGGTACTGTGCAGTGCATATATACAGGAGGAGTGGTACTGTGCAGTGTATATATACAGGAGTGGTACTGTGCAGTGTATATATACAGGAGGAGCGGTACTGTGCAGTGTATATATACAGGAGGAGCGGTACTGTGCAGTATATATACAGGAGGAGTGGTACTGTGCAGTATATATACAGGAGGAGTGGTACTGTGCAGTGTATATATACAGGAGGAGCGGTACTGTGCAGTGTATATATACAGGAGGAGTGGTACTGTGCAGTGTATATATACAGGAGGAGTGGTACTGTGCAGTGTATATATACAGGAGGAGTGGTACTGTGCAGTGTATATATATACAGGAGGAGTGGTACTGTGCAGTGTATACATACAGGAGGAGTGGTACTGTGCAGTGTATATATACAGGAGGAGCGGTACTGTGCAGTGTATATATACAGGAGGAGTGGTACTGTGCAGTGTATATATATACAGGAGGAGTGGTACTGTGCAGTGTATACATACAGGAGGAGTGGTACTGTGCAGTGTATATATACAGGAGGAGCGGTACTGTGCAGTGTATATATACTGGAGGAGTGGTACTGTGCAGTGTATATATACCGGAGGAGTGGTACTGTGCAGTGTATATATATATACAGGAGGAGCGGTACTGTGCAGTGTATATACAGGAGGAGTGGTACTGTGCAGTGTATATACAGGAGGAGTGGTACTGTGCAGTGTATATATACAGCAGGAGTGGTACTGTGGAGTGGTACTTGTGATGTACCATGTCGGCAAGATATGTTTTCTGTTGCAATGTGCTAACAAATCCTTCATCCTAGGACATTGTAAACTGTCAGTAGTAGGAATTCTTTCCCCCCAGGTTTTATCAACCCTGCCACTTCCTCTGGAAGAGCAGGAATGTTAATTAGCTAGACCATCTTCCTCACACCATTTGGCTTCTCTCAGCTGAAAAAGAAAAAAAGTGCGGGAACTAAACTCTTTGTTTGAAACCAGGAGTTTGAATAAAACAATAAGGGATTGTCCCGCGAAAACCATACCCAGCAGAAATATAAAAATCATATTTCTGCGATCCGAGCAGACCCAGCTTCGCTGTGGTGCCTGTTGCAAAACTCTCGGATGTCCAGAACCTGAGATATGATTTGCGCCCAAATGGACGGTCATATCGCATAGATGTTTGATGTTTTCTTGATGGGCTCATTACGCTGGGAAACATGATACCACTGATGAGTCCATACCAGCTTCTCCCATAAAGTTATAGCTAATCTAAGTTTTGTAGCCAAAACATAACTTGGATAAGAGAGGTGGGATCAACCCAGAATGCACCTCTCTGTGATGTCACACAGGAAAGTCTATAAGGCATTCCCTGGCAGAACCAGCTCAGAACAGCTCAAGTCGTCGTGCTAGAAAGATCCAGATGAGCGGAGAAGTGCAGCTCCGCCTCCACCCACCTTAGCCGCATGGTCTGCCTAAGGAACAATATGGAACTGTGAGTGTAATCTCTTTGTTTTCTCCACTTTTATTTTATACCTGTACTGTACATATTTTATGTCTCAATTTTATAGCAACTTTTATCTGTAATCACTGTCCTCTTTCGGAAAATAAATGAAATTATTTAGATCTGTCTCTATGCTCTAAGAATCGAACTATACGCCTTTGATAGATAATCGCTACTAATTCAAAGGGTTTGCCACGGACCCTCTTAATTTAACACTGTGAATTAAGTAACCGTGACTGGTGGCAGCGCGTTGTGCACGGCTATTACGGCTTGCTGGCAGTACAGAAGGGTCTTATATTGCTGAATAAGGGTCTGCAGCCACAGCATTGATAATTCCCTTACTGCAGAAGCCTAATTGCCGGTTCACAACAGGCAGCCCGTCCGGCGACCAATTATCCTAGGTGCAGTTCCCTGACTGACCTGAGGGTAAGGGGGGCGCCGGAGAGCTGTGAGTTCCAAAGTGGAACTGAGAAAGTGGGATATACATAAATCCCCGCAGTACTTGGAAGATTGATAGCAGTGGTGGGGCATCCAAATTAAACTCCCCCTGCGGCAAATTGTAGAGCGAGATTAGCTTGCTGGATATTTTTGGTCACATGGTGCCAGTGTTGGGATAACTAAGATAAGCCCCACTGCGCCTGTGATAGCCGTGTGCCGGCATTGTGTCACGCCCCTCCGTCCGCTGATACACCCGTGTCAGTGGTGGGACTGTGACATAGTGGTGACACAGGGTCCGCTGTCCGTCGCGTTTTGGTGGCAGCGGGACTCCCGTTAGTGTCGCCCGTAAGTGGACGAACGGCGGTGGGCTGTTCGTCACATATTGGTGGCAGCGGTGGGATTGTGACATAGTGGTGACACAGGGTCCGCTGTCCGTCGCGTTTTGGTGGCAGCGGGACCCCCGTTAGTGTCGCCCGTAAGTAGACGAACGGCGGTGGGCTGTTCGTCACATATTGGTGGCAGAGCGGTGGGATAATCATAGAGCATTAGTGATTTGGTTTGAGCAATCATTCCTCTCACTAAAAACCTGCACGGTTCCTGCGGGAATCCTGCATCATAGGTTTTGGAGAACAGACTCAGTGGTTACTAGTTCTGAGACATTTGTGTGTACATACAAGTATTCCCTCCCATTTCTTCGTTTTTCTTTTTCTATCTTTTATTTGGCAACCATGGCGGCAAAAGGAGAACCTTGGTACAACCGGCAGACAAAGGAAGTTCTTGCTGGGTTATGCACGTACCAAGGCCTTGACGCCACGAACAAAAACAGAGCTCAAATGATCGCGGCTCTAGTGCAGCTGGACAACGACCAGAATCCAGCGAGCGCAGAAGTTGGCCCAAGTGGCAATGGGGCTGCAGCAGAGGCTCCACTCCTGAGCGCTGGCCCCACATTCAACCAGAACGGGGTGGACCCCTATCTGCAAATGGCCTTGGACGAACTCCCCGCCGAAGACAGTGATGGGCGGGTGAGGCTGATCCAGCAAGCTCGAGAGAGAGCAGAGCAGCGAGCCGAGCGCCAGGCGGAGAGAGCTGAGCGCCAAGCTGAGGCTGAGAGAGCCGAGCGCCAGGCGCAGAGGGCCCATGAACTGGAGGTACTCCAGCGGGGTGGGAATGCCCTCACAGCCCGAAGCCGTGAGCCCAGCAGCGTCCAGACTCCTAAACCCCGGCCAGAGCATTTTCCCGTGATGGAAAAGGACGGGGACTTGGACACATTTCTGCGAGCCTTTGAGAAAGCCTGCAGACAGTACCAGCTGCCTAGAGACCAATGGGCAAGGTACTTGACCCCAGGGCTAAAAGGCAAAGCCCTGGAGGCATTTGCTTCTCTTCCGCCAGAAGCCGATGACTACTATGACGCCATAAAGCAGGCGCTGATCGCCAAATACCGGCTGACACCTGAGGTATACCGAAAGAAGTTCCGACACCTCCAACGTGGCCCACACGATAGCTACAGTGATGTGGTGCAAGGACTCAGGACCCACTTTGACCAGTGGATCCATGGACTGTCCGTTGAAACCTTTGAGCAGCTACGGGACCTGATGATCAAAGACCAGTTCCTGCATCTCTGCCCAGCTGAGGTCCGACAGTTCATCCTGGACCGCGAACCAACGAACGCGGACAAAGCGGCGCAGATCGCCGACAACCACGAGGCCAACCGGAAGCCCGAGACGCGGAGGCCAGTCGCCACCAGCTGGAAAGGGGGTAAGCCAGCAACCAACCCCAATGCCCCAGCTAGCCGTCCCTCCGGAGGCCCAGTCCCTGTTGCCAACAGCAGGCCGGCTACTGACAGTCGCCTGTGTCACCACTGCCAGCGGCCTGGTCACTTCTTTTACACCTGTCCGAATAGGCCGAAGAACCCCCCAGCCAAGGCCCCCGGGCCCAATGCCTCTGTTCTTTTGGTGGGAGGTGTGGTTGGGAGGGCTGACGACAACGTTCAACCTGTTCAGGTGGGGGCCCGTCTTGCTACAGGCCTCAAGGACACCGGGGCTGAACGAACCCTCATCCGTCCTGGACTGGCGGCCCCTGAAGAGTTTGTTGAGGGGAAAACCCTGACTGTCACCGGGATTGGAGGCACCCGTTGTCCCTTGCCAGTGGCACGAGTTTTTCTTGACTGGGGTGCCGGGAGCGGGTTGAGGGAGGTGGGAGTGTCTGAAAACCTGCCCACTGATGTTTTATTGGGGACTGACTTGGGGAGGATGGTTGCATACTATGTCCCTGACACCCTTCCCCAAACTGATAATAAGGGTAACGTTAACCCTGATGATGTTGATGATGGGAAACTGAATGTGTTACCTGCTAATGCCTTGATGAGTAATGATGCAACTAACAACCATTCTTTCCCCAGGTACGATGCTGATGCTGATGTGAATGTACCAAAGCAAACTGATAACCATTCTTCTCCTAGGAAGGATGATGATGATGTTGATGTATCTGTGCCGACTGAACCCGTTAACCCTTTCTTTGAAGCGGTAGATGTGTCCACAGGTACCGAAGTGCTCAGCCCCGTCACTCTGCGGAGTGAGACGGCTGAGGAACCCCTGGCAGGAGTAAGCAACGGTGCTCAAGGAAATGGGGAGGTGCATGGGGACCATGAGGAAGGTAATGCCATGCAGCTGACCAGTGCCACCGAGGAAGGTAACTGGCCCATAAGTAGCACTGCTCCTAAAGTGTTGGGGGTGGATGGGGAGGTAGAGCCCAGGGCAGCACCAGCTGGTGGGTCTGCAGAAATCCCCAGGGAGACAGCATACATAGCAGCTGTCACACGCAGTCAGAGTGCCCAGATCGCAGGTAACGCACTGTCTTCTGGACCCTCTGCTGTTACAGGAGAGACTGAACCAGAGGTGAACCCAGAGCCGGTTCCAGAGGGTCCCAGTAAAGAGGGGACCCTGACGTCACTTCTGGCAGCCTCCAGCATGGAGTTCCAGGCTGCTCTGCACTCAGATGCCAGCCTGGAGAAATTGAGAGGTCTCGCCGAGACGCCCACCTCCAAGTCTGATAAGGAGAGGGTGTTCTGGGAACGAGGAAGGTTGTACCGGGAGACAGTACCCGGAGATCCTAAAAAGGAGTGGTTGAGGGAAAGACAGCTGGTCGTCCCCTATCAGTTCAGAACTGAGTTGTTGCGGATTGCCCATGAGATTCCACTCGCTGGACACTTGGGGATCAGCAAAACAAAGGCACGGCTGTCTCAACACTTCTATTGGCCCAAGATGGGGACAGATGTAACACACTACTGCCGCTCCTGTGCCACCTGTCAAAAGTGGGTAAGGCGGGGCCTGCTCTTAAGGCTCCCCTTATTCCTTTGCCGGTGATAGAGGAGCCTTTCCAGAGAATCGCGGTGGACATTGTAGGACCGCTGTCCGTCCCCAGCAGCTCCGGAAAGCGATACATTCTCACCGTGGTAGACTACGCTACCCGGTACCCAGAGGCAGTAGCTCTGTCTTCAACCAGGGCAGATAAGGTGGCTGACGCACTGGTGACCATCTTTTCGAGAGTAGGATTTCCCAGGGAGATGCTTACCGATCAAGGGCCCCAATTCATGTCTCGCCTAATGGAGGCTCTCTGTGAGAAAATGCAGGTGACGCAGCTGGTATCGAGTCCGTATCACCCACAGACTAACGGTTTGTGTGAACGTTTCAACGGTACCCTCAAACAGATGCTCCGCATACTGGTTGAGACCCAAGGGCGCGACTGGGAGCGGTACCTCCCACACCTGCTGTTCGCTTACAGAGAAGTTCCGCAGGCTTCGACCGGGTTCTCCCCCTTCGAGCTCCTGTATGGCAGGCGAGTCCGGGGACCCCTTGGGTTGATAAGAGAATCCTGGGAAGATGAGCCAAACCCCACAGAAGTGTCCATCGTGGATTATGTCATGCGCTTCCGTGACAAGATGCAGACCTTGACGCAGTTGGTGCATGACAACATGACGCAGGCTCAGGCTGACCAGAAGCGCTGGTACGACCAGAACGCCCGGGAGCGGACCTACCAGGTGGGTCAAAAGGTGTGGGCGCTGGTCCCTGTACCAACGGATAAGCTTCAGGCAGCCTGGGAAGGCCCGTACGTCGTCCACCAACAGCTCAACCCAGTCACCTACGTGGTCACGCTTGACCATGCTCGGGGTAGGCGCAAGGCCTTTCACGTCAACATGCTGAAGGCGCACTACGAACGTGAAGCTTGCATCCTACCGGTCTGCAATCTGCCAGAGGATGGGGAGGAAGATTCCCTCCTGGACATGCTGGCCCAGGCCAAGGCCAATGGGTCCATTGAGGACATGGAGATAAGTGGTTCGCTCACCGTGTCCCAGCGGTTGCAGTTGATGGCCACCCTGGAACTCTTCCGGCCCGTGTTCACCAACCGTCCTGGGAGGACGGAGTTAGCGGTTCATGAGGTGGACACCGGGAATCATGCCCCATTACGGCGAACACCTTATCGGATCTCTGAAACGGTGCAACAAGTCATGCGCCGAGAGGTCGATGAGATGTTAAGGCTGGGAGTGATTCGACGGTCAAAAGGTGCGTGGGCTTCACCTGTAGTCCTCGTTCCTAAAAAGGATCGAACCACCCGGTTCTGCGTGGACTACAGGGGGCTCAGCGCCATCACAACCTCTGATGCCCACCCAATGCTGCGCATCGAGGATCTGCTCGAGCGGTTGACAAACGCCAACTACATATCCATCATGGATTTGAGTCGGGGATACTGGCAGATTCCCCTGAGCCCTGAGGCGCAGGAGAAATCCGCCTTTATCACCCCCTTTGGACTGTACGAGTCCACGGTCATGCCCTTCGGCATGAAGAATGCCCCTGCCACTTTCCAGCGGATGGTCAACCACCTGCTTCGGGGACTGGAGGAGTACGCCGTGGCGTACTTAGACGATATTGCCGTCTTCAGTTCCACCTGGGAGGAACACCTTCAGCACCTCCAGGAGGTGCTCAAGCGTCTTCACCAGGCAGGCCTGACCATCAAGCCGGGGAAGTGCCAGATAGGCATGCGCAAGGTCCACTACCTGGGGCACCGGGTAGGCGGGGGTTCCATGAGTCCGGAGCCAGGAAAAGTGGATGCAATCGTGTCCTGGCCCACCCCCAGGACCAAGAAACAGGTGAAGTCCTTCTTGGGCACTGCAGGGTACTATAGGCGGTTCGTACAGGACTATAGCGCCCTTGCCAAACCCTTGACTGACCTCACCAAGCAGAGGCTACCCCAAACAGTCAACTGGACAGATGACTGTGAGGCGGCTTTCCAAGCTTTGAAAGCAGCCCTGTGCAACTCTCCAGTGTTGAGAGCAGTCGACAGCAGTCTCCCGTTTCTGGTACAGACCGACGCCAGCGAGTTTGGCCTCGGTGCTGTGCTTAGCCAGGTCGACTCGGGGAACCAAGAGCACCCCGTGTTGTACCTGAGCCGGAAACTTCTGCCGAGGGAAGTGGCATACTCGACCATCGAGAAGGAGTGTCTGGCCATGGTGTGGGCACTGCAGCGTTTGCAGCCCTACCTGTATGGGCGCGCCTTCACGGTGGTAACCGACCACAACCCACTGAGCTGGTTGCACACCGTGTCGGGAACCAATGGAAGATTGCTCCGCTGGAGCCTTGCCCTTCAACAGTACGATTTTACTGTAAAACACAGGAAGGGCAGTGAAAACGGCAATGCCGATGGGTTGTCCCGCCGGGGCGAACCCGCTGAGGTGCGCATGGCCGATTACCGAGAGGTAATGCCTCCTTAGCGCCCTCTTAAGGGGGGAGGTGTGATGTACCATGTCGGCAAGATATGTTTTCTGTTGCAATGTGCTAACAAATCCTCCATCCTAGGACATTGTAAACTGTCAGTAGTAGGAATTCTTTCCCCCCAGGTTTTATCAACCCTGCCACTTCCTCTGGAAGAGCAGGAATGTTAATTAGCTAGACCATCTTCCTCACACCATTTGGCTTCTCTCAGCTGAAAGAGAAAAAAAGTGCGGGAACTAAACTCTTTGTTTGAAACCAGGAGTTTGAATAAAACAATAAGGGATTGTCCCGCGAAAACCATACCCAGCAGAAATATAAAAATCATATTTCTGCGATCCGAGCAGACCCAGCTTCGCTGTGGTGCCTGTTGCAAAACTCTCGGATGTCCAGAACCTGAGATATGATTTGCGCCCAAATGGACGGTCATATCGCATAGATGTTTGATGTTTTCTTGATGGGCTCATTACGCTGGGAAACATGATACCACTGATGAGTCCATACCAGCTTCTCCCATAAAGTTATAGCTAATCTAAGTTTTGTAGCCAAAACATAACTTGGATAAGAGAGGTGGGATCAACCCAGAATGCACCTCTCTGTGATGTCACACAGGAAAGTCTATAAGGCATTCCCTGGCAGAACCAGCTCAGAACAGCTCAAGTCGTCGTGCTAGAAAGATCCAGATGAGCGGAGAAGTGCAGCTCCGCCTCCACCCACCTTAGCCGCATGGTCTGCCTAAGGAACAATATGGAACTGTGAGTGTAATCTCTTTGTTTTCTCCACTTTTATTTTATACCTGTACTGTACATATTTTATGTCTCAATTTTATAGCAACTTTTATCTGTAATCACTGTCCTCTTTCGGAAAATAAATGAAATTATTTAGATCTGTCTCTATGCTCTAAGAATCGAACTATACGCCTTTGATAGATAATCGCTACTAATTCAAAGGGTTTGCCACGGACCCTCTTAATTTAACACTGTGAATTAAGTAACCGTGACTGGTGGCAGCGCGTTGTGCACGGCTATTATGGCTTGCTGGCAGTACAGAAGGGTCTTATATTGCTGAATAAGGGTCTGCAGTCACAGCATTGATAATTCCCTTACTGCAGAAGCCTAATTGCCGGTTCACAACAGGCAGCCCGTCCGGCGACCAATTATCCTAGGTGCAGTTCCCTGACTGACCTGAGGGTAAGGGGGGCGCCGGAGAGCTGTGAGTTCCAAAGTGGAACTGAGAAAGTGGGATATACATAAATCCCCGCAGTACTTGGAAGATTGATAGCAGTGGTGGGGCATCCAAATTAAACTCCCCCTGCGGCAAATTGTAGAGCGAGATTAGCTTGCTGGATATATTTTTGGTCACATGGTGCCAGTGTTGGGATAACTAAGATAAGCCCCACTGCGCCTGTGATAGCCGTGTGCCGGCATTGTGTCACGCCCCTCCGTCCGCTGATACACCCGTGTCAGTGGTGGGACTGTGACATAGTGGTGACACAGGGTCCGCTGTCCGTCGCGTTTTGGTGGCAGCGGGACTCCCGTTAGTGTCGCCCGTAAGTGGACGAACGGCGGTGGGCTGTTCGTCACAGTACTGTTCAGAGTATATATACAGGAGGAGCTGTGCAGTGTATATATATATACAGGAGTGGTACTGTGCAGTGTATATATACAGGAGGAGTGGTACTGTGCAGTGTATATATACAGGAGGAGTGGTACTGTGCAGTGTATATATACAGGAGGAGCGGTACTGTGCAGTGTATATATACAGGAGGAGTGGTACTGTGCAGTGTATATATACAGGAGGAGTGGTACTGTGCAGTGTATATATATAGGAGGAGCTGTACTGTGCAGTGTATATATATAGGAGGAGCTGTACTGTGCAGTGTATATATACAGGAGGAGTGGTACTGTGCAGTGTATATACAGGAGGAGTGGTACTGTGCAGTGTATATATACAGGAGGAGTGGTACTGTGCAGTGTATATATACAGGAGGAGTGGTACTGTGCAGTGTGTATATACAGGAGGAGTGGTACTGTGCAGTGTATATATATACAGGAGGAGTGGTACTGTGCAGTGTATATATACAGGAGGAGTGGTACTGTGCAGTGTATATATACAGGAGGAGTGGTACTGTGCAGTGTATATATACAGGAGGAGTGGTACTGTGCAGTGTATATATATACAGGAGGAGTGGTACTGTGCAGTGTGTATATACAGGAGGAGTGGTACTGTGCAGTGTATATATATACAGGAGGAGTGGTACTGTGCAGTGTATATATACAGGAGGAGTGGTACTGTGCAGTGTATATATACAGGAGGAGTGGTACTGTGCAGTGTATATATACTGGAGGAGTGGTACTGTGCAGTGTATATATACCGGAGGAGTGGTACTGTGCAGTGTATATATACAGGAGGAGTGGTACTGTGGAGTGGTACTGTGCAGTGTATATATACAGGAGGAGCTGTGCAGTGTATATATATACAGGAGTGGTACTGTGCAGTGTATATATACAGGAGGAGTGGTACTGTGCAGTGTATATATATATACAGGAGGAGCGGTACTGTGCAGTGTATATATACAGGAGGAGTGGTACTGTGGAGTGGTACTGTGCAGTGTATATATACAGGAGGAGCTGTGCAGTGTATATATATACAGGAGTGGTACTGTGCAGTGTATATATACAGGAGGAGTGGTACTGTGCAGTGTATATATACAGGAGGAGCGGTACTGTGCAGTGTATATATACAGGAGGAGTGGTACTGTGCAGTGTATATATACAGGAGAAGTGGTACTGTGCAGTGTATATATACAGGAGGAGCGGTACTGTGCAGTGTATATATACAGGAGGAGTGGTACTGTACAGTGCATATATACAGGAGGAGTGGTACTGTGCAGTGTATATATACAGGAGGGGCGGTACTGTGCAGTGTATATATACAGGAGGAGCGGTACTGTGCAGTGTATATATACAGGAGTGGTACTGTGCAGTGTATATATACAGGTGGAGTGGTACTGTGCAGTGTATATATACAGGAGGAGTGGTACTGTGCAGTGTATATATACCGGAGGAGTGGTACTGTACAGTGTATATATACAGGAGGAGTGGTACTGTGCAGTGTATATATATACAGGAGGAGTGGTATTGTGTGGTGTATATATACAGGAGGAGTGGTACTGTGCAGTGTATATATATACAGGAGGAGTGGTATTGTGTGGTGTATATATACAGGAGGAGTGGTACTGTGCAGTGTATATATATACAGGAGGAGTGGTATTGTGTGGTGTATATATACAGGAGGAGTGGTACTGTGCAGTGTATATATATACAGGAGGAGTGGTATTGTGTGGTGTATATATACAGGAGGAGTGGTACTGTGCAGTGTATATATATACAGGAGGAGTGGTATTGTGTGGTGTATATATACAGGAGGAGTGGTACTGTGCAGTGTATATATATACAGGAGGAGTGGTACTGTGCAGTGTATATATACAGGAGGAGCGGTACTGTGCAGGGTATATATACAGGAGGAGTGGTACTGTGCAGTGTATATATACAGGAGGAGCAGTACTGTGCAGTGTATATATACAGGAGGAGTGGTACTGTGCAGTGTATATATACAGGAGGAGTGGTACTGTGCAGTGTATATATACAGGAGGAGTGGTACTGTGTAGTGTATATATACAGGAGGAGTGGTACTGTGCAGTGTATATATACAGGAGGAGTGGTACTGTACAGTGTATATATACAGGAGGAGCGGTACTGTGCAGTATATATATACAGGAGGAGTGGTACTGTGCAGGGTATATATACAGGAGGAGTGGTACTGTGCAGTGCATATATACAGGAGGAGTGGTACTGTGCAGTATATATATACAGAAGGAGTGGTACTGTGCAGTGTATATATACAGGAGGAGTGGTACTGTGCAGTGTATATATACAGGAGGAGTGGTACTGTGCAGTGTATATATACAGGAGGAGTGGTACTGTGCAGTGTATATATACAGGAGGAGCGGTACTGTGCAGTGTATATATACAGGAGGAGCGGTACTGTGCAGTGTATATATACAGGAGGAGCGGTACTGTGCAGTGTATATATACAGGAGAAGTGGTACTGTGCAGTGTATATATACAGGAGGAGCGGTACTGTGCAGTATATATATACAGGTGGAGTGGTACTGTGCAGTGTATATATACAGGAGGAGTGGTATTGTGTAGTGTATATATACAGGAGGAGGGGTACTGTGCAGTGTATATATACAGGAGGAATGGTACTGTGCAGTGTATATATACAGGAGGAGTGGTACTGTACAGTGTATATATACAGGAGGAGTGGTACTGTGCAGTGTATATATATAGGAGGAGCTGTACTGTGCAGTGTATATATATAGGAGGAGCTGTACTGTGCAGTGTATATATACAGGAGGAGTGGTACTGTGCAGTGTATATATACAGGAGGAGCGGTACTGTGCAGTATATATATACAGGTGGAGTGGTACTGTGCAGTGTATATATACAGGAGGAGTGGTACTGTGCAGTGTATATATACAGGAGGAGCGGTACTGTGCAGTATATATATACAGGTGGAGTGGTACTGTGCAGTGTATATATACAGGAGGAGTGGTATTGTGTAGTGTATATATACAGGAGGAGGGGTACTGTGCAGTGTATATATACAGGAGGAATGGTACTGTGCAGTGTATATATACAGGAGGAGTGGTACTGTACAGTGTATATATACAGGAGGAGTGGTACTGTGCAGTGTATATATATACAGGAGGAGTGGTATTGTGTGGTGTATATATACAGGAGGAGCGGTACTGTGCAGTGTATATATATACAGGAGGAGTGGTATTGTGTGGTGTATATATACAGGAGGAGTGGTACTGTGCAGTGTATATATATACAGGAGGAGTGGTATTGTGTGGTGTATATATACAGGAGGAGTGGTACTGTGCAGTGTATATATATACAGGAGGAGTGGTACTGTGCAGTGTATATATACAGGAGGAGCGGTACTGTGCAGGGTATATATACAGGAGGAGTGGTACTGTGCAGTGTATATATACAGGAGGAGCAGTACTGTGCAGTGTATATATACAGGAGGAGTGGTACTGTGCAGTGTATATATACAGGAGGAGTGGTACTGTGCAGTGTATATATACAGGAGGAGTGGTACTGTGTAGTGTATATATACAGGAGGAGTGGTACTGTGCAGTGTATATATACAGGAGGAGTGGTACTGTACAGTGTATATACAGGAGGAGCGGTACTGTGCAGTATATATATACAGGAGGAGTGGTACTGTGCAGGGTATATATACAGGAGGAGTGGTACTGTGCAGTGCATATATACAGGAGGAGTGGTACTGTGCAGTATATATATACAGAAGGAGTGGTACTGTGCAGTGTATATATACAGGAGGAGTGGTACTGTGCAGTGTATATATACAGGAGGAGTGGTACTGTGCAGTGTATATATACAGGAGGAGTGGTACTGTGCAGTGTATATATACAGGATGAGCGGTACTGTGCAGTGTATATATACAGGAGGAGCGGTACTGTGCAGTGTATATATACAGGAGGAGCGGTACTGTGCAGTGTATATATACAGGAGGAGTGGTACTGTGCAGTGTATATATACAGGAGGAGCGGTACTGTGCAGTATATATATATACAGGTGGAGTGGTACTGTGCAGTGTATATATACAGGAGGAGTGGTATTGTGTAGTGTATATATACAGGAGGAGGGGTACTGTGCAGTGTATATATACAGGAGGAATGGTACTGTGCAGTGTATATATACAGGAGGAGTGGTACTGTACAGTGTATATATACAGGAGGAGTGGTACTGTGCAGTGTATATATATAGGAGGAGCTGTACTGTGCAGTGTATATATATAGGAGGAGCTGTACTGTGCAGTGTATATATACAGGAGGAGTGGTACTGTGCAGTGTATATATACAGGAGGAGCGGTACTGTGCAGTATATATATACAGGTGGAGTGGTATTGTGTAGTGTATATATACAGGAGGAGGGGTACTGTGCAGTGTATATATACAGGAGGAGTGGTATTGTGTAGTGTATATATACAGGAGGAGTGGTATTGTGTAGTGTATATATACAGGAGGAGGGGTACTGTGCAGTGTATATATACAGGAGGAATGGTACTGTGCAGTGTATATATACAGGAGGAGTGGTACTGTACAGTGTATATATACAGGAGGAGCGGTACTGTGCAGTGTATATATACAGGAGGAGTGGTATTGTGTAGTGTATATATACAGGAGGAGGGGTACTGTGCAGTGTATATATACAGGAGGAATGGTACTGTGCAGTGTATATATACAGGAGGAGTGGTACTGTACAGTGTATATATACAGGAGGAGTGGTACTGTGCAGTGTATATATATAGGAGGAGCTGTACTGTGCAGTGTATATATATAGGAGGAGCTGTACTGTGCAGTGTATATATACAGGAGGAGTGGTACTGTGCAGTGTATATATACAGGAGGAGCGGTACTGTGCAGTATATATATACAGGTGGAGTGGTACTGTGCAGTGTATATATACAGGAGGAGTGGTACTGTGCAGTGTATATATATAGGAGGAGCGGTACTGTGCAGTATATATATACAGGAGGAGTGGTACTGTGCAGTGTATATATACAGGAGGAGTGGTACTGTGCAGTGTATATATACAGGAGGAGCGGTACTGTGCAGTATATATATACAGGTGGAGTGGTACTGTGCAGTGTATATATACAGGAGGAGTGGTATTGTGTAGTGTATATATACAGGAGGAGTGGTACTGTGCAGTGTATATATACAGGAGGAATGGTACTGTGCAGTGTATATATACAGGAGGAGTGGTACTGTACAGTGTATATATACAGGAGGAGTGGTACTGTGCAGTGTATATATATAGGAGGAGCTGTACTGTGCAGTGTATATATATAGGAGGAGCTGTACTGTGCAGTGTATATATACAGGAGGAGTGGTACTGTGCAGTGTATATATACAGGAGGAGCGGTACTGTGCAGTATATATATACAGGTGGAGTGGTACTGTGCAGTGTATATATACAGGAGGAGTGGTATTGTGTAGTGTATATATACAGGAGGAGGGGTACTGTGCAGTGTATATATACAGGAGGAGTGGTACTGTGCAGTGTATATATACAGGAGGAATGGTACTGTGCAGTGTATATATACAGGAGGAGTGGTACTGTACAGTGTATATATACAGGAGGAGTGGTACTGTGCAGTGTATATATACAGGAGGAGCGGTACTGTGCAGTGTATATATACAGGAGGAGCGGTACTGTGCAGTGTATATATACAGGAGGAGTGGTACTGTGCAGTGTATATATACAGGAGGAGTGGTACTGTGCAGTGTATATATACAGGAGGAGCGGTACTGTGCAGTGTATATATACAGGAGGAGCGGTACTGTGCAGTGTATATATACAGGAGGAGTGGTACTGTGCAGTGTATATATATATACAGGAGGAGTGGTACTGTGCAGTGTATATATACAGCAGGAGTGGTACTGTGCAGTGTATATATACCGGAGGAGTGGTACTGTGCAGTGTATATATATACAGGAGGAGTGGTACTGTGCAGTGTATATATATACAGGAGGAGTGGTACTGTGCAGTGTATATATACAGGAGGAGCGGTACTGTGCAGTGTATATATACAGGAGGAGTGGTACTGTGCAGTGTATATATACCGGAGGAGTGGTACTGTGCAGTGTATATATACAGGAGGAGTGGTACTGTGCAGTGTATATATACAGGAGGAGTGGTACTGTGCAGTGTATATATACCGGAGGAGTTGTACTGTGCAGTGTATATATATACAGGAGGAGTGGTACTGTGCAGTGTATATATACAGGAGGAGTGGTACTGTGCAGTGTATATATACAGGAGGAGTGGTACTGTGCAGTGTATATATACAGGAGGAGCGGTACTGTGCAGTGTATATATACAGGAGGAGTGGTACTGTGCAGTGTATATATACAGGAGGAGCGGTACTGTGCAGTGTATATATACCGGAGGAGTGGTACTGTGCAGTGTATATATACCGGAGGAGTGGTACTGTGCAGTGTATATATATACAGGAGGAGTGGTACTGTGCAGTGTATATATACAGGAGGAGTGGTACTGTGCAGTGTATATATACAGGAGGAGTGGTACTGTGCAGTGTATATATACAGGAGGAGCGGTACTGTGCAGTGTATATATACAGGAGGAGCGGTACTGTGCAGTGTATATATACAGGAGGAGTGGTACTGTACAGTGTATATATACAGGAGGAGCGGTACTGTGCAGTGTATATATACAGGAGGAGTGGTACTGTGCAGTGTATATATACAGGAGGAGCGGTACTGTGCAGTGTATATATACAGGAGGAGTGGTACTGTGCAGTGTATATATACAGGAGGAGCGGTACTGTACAGTGTATATATACAGGAGGAGCGGTACTGTGCAGTGTATATATACAGGAGGAGCGGTACTGTGCAGTGTATATATACAGGAGGAGCGGTACTGTGCAGTGTATATATACAGGAGGAGCGGTACTGTGCAGTGTATATATACAGGAGGAGGGGTACTGTGCAGTGTATATATACAGGAGGAGTGGTACTGTGCAGTGTATATATACAGGAGGAGTGGTACTGTGCAGTGTATATATACAGGAGGAGTGGTACTGTACAGTGTATATATACAGGAGGAGGGGTACTGTGCAGTGTATATATACAGGAGGAGTGGTACTGTGCAGTGTATATATACAGGAGGAGTGGTACTGTACAGTGTATATATACAGGAGGAGTGGTACTGTACAGTGTATATATACAGGAGGAGCGGTACTGTGCAGTGTATATATACAGGAGGAGCGGTACTGTGCAGTGTATATATACAGGAGGAGGGGTACTGTGCAGTGTATATATACAGGAGGAGTGGTACTGTGCAGTGTATATATACAGGAGGAGTGGTACTGTGCAGTGTATATATACAGGGGGAGCGGTACTGTGCAGTGTATATATACAGGAGGAGTGGTACTGTGCAGTCTATATATACAGGAGGAGTGGTACTGTGCAGTGTATATATACAGGAGGAGTGGTACTGTGCAGTGTATATATACAGGAGGAGTGGTACTGTGCAGTGTATATATACAGGAGGAGTGGTACTGTGCAGTGTATATATACAGGAGGAGTGGTACTGTGCAGTGTATATATACCGGAGGAGTGGTACTGTGCAGTGTATATATACAGGAGGAGTGGTACTGTGCAGTGTCTATATACAGGAGGAGGGGTACTGTGCAGTGTATATATACAGGAGGAGTGGTACTGTGCAGTGTATATATACCGGAGGAGTGGTACTGTGCAGTGTATATATACAGGAGGAGTGGTACTGTGCAGTGTCTATATACAGGAGGAGTGGTACTGTGCAGTCTATATATACAGGAGGAGTGGTACTGTGCAGTGTATATATACAGGAGGAGTGGTACTGTGCAGTGTATATATACAGGAGGAGTGGTACTGTGCAGTGTATATATACAGGAGGAGTGGTACTGTGCAGTGTATATATACAGGAGGAGTGGTACTGTGCAGTGTATATATACCGGAGGAGTGGTACTGTGCAGTGTATATATACAGGAGGAGTGGTACTGTGCAGTGTATATATACAGGAGGAGGGGTACTGTGCAGTGTATATATACAGGAGGAGTGGTACTGTGCAGTGTATATATACCGGAGGAGTGGTACTGTGCAGTGTATATATACAGGAGGAGTGGTACTGTGCAGTGTCTATATACAGGAGGAGTGGTACTGTGCAGTGTATATATACAGGAGGAGTGGTACTGTGCAGTGTATATAGATGACGTTGGTATTGTCAAGTGGTTTACCTCAGGGGAGACCAAGCATCTTGGCTTTCCCCGTTAACCCCGCGTGACCATGGAAAACCCCACAACCTCACCAGCACCAACTAAGACACGGACACAAGTATTATCTTTGGAATTTTTATGGCCAGAGCAGCCTTTTATTAAACCAACAAAACAACAATAAACACTGTATCATAAATATCATAAGTACAATGACTTTAACACTGAGAGGAGGAGTCCTTGAAGCCACAAAGATCATGGTGAAGTAATCCAAAATACTGTGAACAACCCCCGTCCATTTGCTCCCAGCCGTTACCCCACAGGCTCAGGAGCACCAGCACACCAATAGATATTGTTCACGAACTACTTGGAGATCTGCCCACTTATGGCGGAAAACTCCCCATCCACCTTTCACCAGATCACAACCAACATACCTTTTAATGGAGGAGACCCAACACACCGAGTCTCCAAGAACCAATTTCCACCGACTTAAAGACTCCCCCCTCCTCCAAAACCGCCACAACGAGGGGCCTTGAACACCTCAATGACCCGAGACCCCCCAACCCGCCATGCGACGGCCTTCTCCATACCATCCTGAAGAGCGAGGGCCCAAATATCGGAATCCACCGCATTTAAATGGATCCCGTCCACCAACCAAAATCACCCTCGCCCGTTTCCAAATTGAAATGCCGCACGGCAACACCCCCATTTCTAACAATAGAAACAGACACCGCTCTGTTAACTTTTTTCCTGGCCCGATTAACCTCTCCAATGATCTCATAGACCACCAACGCCTGTGTGGCACCATCGAAGACCACACAAAAGTGATCTCCCGATACATCCACCACAACCATAAGCAATCCTGCTTAATGTCCTTGACCAACTCCCGAAAAGGCCGAACCGCCAGATCGTTACCCCCGATCGTGAATAATGAGAACATCTGGTGCCCGGTCCAACCGAATGCACTCGTGGACCTCTGGCAACACCGTTCGCCACACCAGGCCCCTGAAACCGAGCCACTGCACCACCACCACAGTCCTGGGAATCTCCAGCTGTCTGCCTTCGTTCCTCACATCAACTCGCAATGCTCCCCGATATACGAAGGAGTGACCAAAATCCGGACCAGCAGCGGTCCAGCACCTGACACGCAAAACGACACTAACAGAAAAACATACTTACAGCATAAATTGTACCCAATCCACTCCACACCTGGTCGACCCATTAAGGCCGAACACAACTACGGTACCGATTAGACCTCCACCCACCAATGCGCTGTACTAAAGAGGGACCCAAAACACGTGCTGCCCCCTCGGTCGCCACCCACATCCTAAATGAATGAGAAGCAAAGCGAGAACCATCTATCCCAAAATACCAAATGGATTTTTGAAAAACCTGCGCCCAACTGATACCGGGAAAACTACCCCCGTCTGCGTGGGACAACAAGGATCCGCACAAACTGGGATGAAGCTCCCAAAAATTACGCAAACACTAAACCGGGCACATTACAGAACCCGACACGCCACCCAACACAACTCGCCGGCCTCTACCAGGCTGGACCGTTTTAGACCTTCGCAGCCATAATTCAGCCCTCTGTGAGGTCAATACCGTACACCTGGCTAATAAGCCACCCATCGACATTTATTAGGCGACACAAGCTCCCCAACCCGCAATGCTCCAAAAAATGCAAACGAGAGGACCAGGCGAAACAACACAACCATTCATCAATCCGAACAGACTGACTCAAGAACCTGACCCATTTGCTCCAGCAGATTAAACGATACCGGCCGTCTTAAATCACCCCCACCTCTGAAACGGCGGAGACCTTTCGCCGCCTGTTTGAAAAAGTTATTTACGTCAAAACACTGCTCCCGCGCAACCGAAAACCAAAAGACAAACCTGCTAACAAGCACGTTACCTTTTCACGCGACCAATGCGCGCTCGCACCTTGCCCTAACCAGGACAACAACAATCCCTCCTGATCAAGTCTGAAACAACTAGTTTGACGAGCCGTAAGGACCTCTACCCCACATCCGCCACACTACCCGGTAAGCCTCCCAAGTTCTTGATGCCAGAGACAATTCAATCAGCGACTCTGCAGCCCGTAAGCCCCCTCCCCAGCCCCTCCGGACAAGTTAGCCCGTCAATCACTGCTTTCGGAGCCAAAGAATGAAACAATCCTGCTGCCAACGAGAGAGAGAGTCAGCTAACCCGTTCCTTACACCAAGCACGTGCACCGCGGTCACGAGTGCATTAAAAAACAGACACAATAGCACCAATTGCTGCAAAACTCGAACGACTGGAGGAGACGCCCGGTAATACCATTAATCGCGCTCACAACGCCCATGTTGTTGCAATTAAAACGCACACGCAGGTTCCTGAAATCCCTCCCCCACAAATTCACCACCACTAGCATCGCAAAAAATCTCCAATAACATGATGTTGCACAGCCAGACCGGCCGAAACCAACGTGTCAGGCCAAGGAGCCGCACACCATTGCCCTCTGACATAGGCACCAAAAACCGACCCCGCTAGCCGCGTCCAATGCATCGTTACCCACCACCACCGCCATTGCCAAAAAACGACCGCTGTATTCTTCCAAAAAGGACTCCCAGATCGTAAATCGGCCCTAAGCTCCGCCGACAACCCAACAAAATGGTGGGGGGTCCGAATCCCTGCAGTAGAGCGAGCCAACCTAAGCGAAAAAACCCTACCCCTCGGCATAACCCGACAAGCAAAGTCAAGCTCCCCAACAGCGACCGAAGATCGCGCCACGATATTTTAGTCGAGAGACGAGCTCGGACCACATCAGACCACAAATCCACCAGCTTGTCCTCAGGCAACCAGAACTCCCCAATTGTATTGATGACGATTACCAGGAAACGCAAACACATGCTAGGACCCTCCTTTTCCCGGGTGCTAACGGGACACCGAAGTGATCCGCCACCCACCCAATGGCTTTCAAAAACCTGAGACAAGGCGATGAATCAGCCGGCCAAACACACAAGAAATCGTGCAATAATGAATACCGAGTCGAAAACCGGAAACGTCGCACACAACCCCCTCGAGAAAGGAACTAACACCTCGAAATACGCACAGGACAACGAACCACCCATAGGTAAAACACCTATCTATAAAAAACCCCCTTCCCAAAAACAGCCCAGCAGCGTCACGCTGACAGGATGAACTGGTAGTAAACGAAAAGTGGATTCGACATCAGTCTTTGCCATAAGGGCACCACGACCACATTTGCGCACCCACCGAGCCGCCTCGTCAAACAAATAGTAGACCACCAAACGAAACTCCGGATCAATACCATCGTTAATCGATCTCCCACACGGGTAAGCCAAATGTTGAATGAGCCGAAACTTCCTTCTCCGAAACGAAAGGGCCCGCCATGCGGCCCAACAAAACTTTTTTACGTTTCTCAGAAACTACTGCGGAATGCTCCAAAGCTGAGCGCAAATTTTTCAAAACTAACGGGATTTCAAACGGAGGACTCGGAATGTGAAAACCCTCCGTAAAACCTGAATACAACAAGCCCGCTCTTTCCCTATCAGGGTACCTATTTAGATAGGGAGCCATCCATTCCAGATACACAGGAGTCTCACCCTTACGAATTCCCGCACCCGGCTCTAGACTTCCCTCGTTTGAAACACTTTGACGCTCAGTGTGAGGCTCCATTACAATTAGAGCAGAGGTGTTTGAATTACAATTAGCCCCGAACCTGCACTGGCCGTCATTAAACTGCCAGCCAACACCCGCCTTGTGTGTACCTCTGGCTGAGGCTTCCAGCCCCCCTATGACAGGAGCTCCCAAACTTATTGTGCGCTATCACACGCATCCACAAACCAATATCTTTCTGACGGAATTGCTCGTCATACCACAGCCACCCTGACCACCATACACTCTGTAAGCCTCACCTATATCGTCCATATAACAAAAAGGCGCCGAGCAATCGTCAGGGGCCTGTTCCCCAACAACGCTCGCCAAAAGCTTGCTGCCAATTCACAAACGTCTGAGGAATCAAAACGCCACCTGAGCTTTACCTCCCCCTCCTATCTGCCTCCTCCTTTTTGCTTTTGTCTAAATTAAACGACTCCAGAGGCAGCAGCGAAAATATTACAACATACTCAACCTTCCAAGTTCGCTCTTCCACTTCTATTTTTAAGTGAACCCCCAATGAACCTTCAAAACATACGTACACCTCGCCATGCGCCCGATCATCTAAATGCACACGACACTCCCTCTCTTTGTCGATTCGAACCGACACGGACACTGGCTCGCTGAAGCGGGGCCCGACTCTAGACCGCACTGACCCGCCGACCCCCGATCCGACCCACGCTGCTACCGGCGAAAACCCGACAAAGCTCCGCTCCAGGCGTAACAGCACACTACGCACATCCGCATATCGCACACTTCCCCGGCCGACCCAGTACTGCTCAACCCAGCCCCCACCCCAACACCACTAGCCTCAGCCAAGGGCCCCCTTTCCACCACTGACGAAGATAAAAACGGGTGACAAACAGGGGACATGGACGCATACTCACCGGGCTGCGAGGGGGCTGTGTACCCTCCAGCCGGAACTCCTGGATCCCCCGAAGCCTCGCGGACCTCACGACTCACAGTAGCGGACTCGCTGCTGTGACGAACAGCCCACCGCCGTTCGTCCACTTACGGGCGACACTAACGGGAGTCCCGCTGCCACCAAAACGCGACGGACAGCGGACCCTGTGTCACCACTATGTCACAGTCCCACCACTGACACGGGTGTATCAGCGGACGGAGGGGCGTGACACAATGCCGGCACACGGCTATCACAGGCGCAGTGGGGCTTATCTTAGTTATCCCAACACTGGCACCATGTGACCAAAAATATCCAGCAAGCTAATCTCGCTCTACAATTTGCCGCAGGGGGAGTTTAATTTGGATGCCCCACCACTGCTATCAATCTTCCAAGTACTGCGGGGATTTATGTATATCCCACTTTCTCAGTTCCACTTTGGAACTCGCAGCTCTCCGGCGCCCCCCTTACCCTCAGGTCAGTCAGGGAACTGCACCTAGGATAATTAGTCGCCGGACGGGCTGCCTGTTGTGAACCGGCAATTAGGCTTCTGCAGTAAGGGAATTATCAATGCTGTGGCTGAAGCCCCTTACTCAGCAATATAAGACCCTTCTAGACTGCCAGCAAGCCGTAATAGCCGTACACAACGCGCTGCCACCAGTCACGGTTACTTAATTCACAGTGTTAAATTAAGAGGGTCCGTGGCAAACCCCTTGAATTAGTAGCGATTATCTATCAAAGGCGTATAGTTCGATTCTTAGAGCATGGAGACAGATCTAAATAATTTCATTTATTTTCTGAAAGAGGACAGTGATTACAGATAAAAGTTGCTATAAAATTGAGACATAAAATATGTACAGTACAGGTATAAAATAAAAGTGGAGAAAACAAAGAGATTACACTCACAGTTCCATATTGTTCCTTAGGCAGACCATGCGGCTAAGGTGGGTGGAGGCGGAGCTGCACTTCTCCGCTCATCTGGATCTTTCTAGCACGACGACTTGAGCTGTTCTGAGCTGGTTCTGCCAGGGAATGCCTTATAGACTTTCCTATGTGACATCACAGAGAGGTGCATTCTGGGTTGATCCCACCTCTCTTATCCAAGTTATGTTTTGGCTACAAAACTTAGATTAGCTATAACTTTATGGGAGAAGCTGGTATGGACTCATCAGTGGTATCATGTTTCCCAGCGTAATGAGCCCATCAAGAAAACATCAAACATC
The DNA here is from genome assembly GCF_039654945.1 of Dendrobates tinctorius. Classification (NCBI taxonomy): domain Eukaryota; kingdom Metazoa; phylum Chordata; class Amphibia; order Anura; family Dendrobatidae; genus Dendrobates; species Dendrobates tinctorius. Next base: position 4,328,790 of record NW_027361899.1, on the reverse strand, counting down.
TATGCGATATGACCGTCCATTTGGGCGCAAATCATATCTCAGGTTCTGGACATCCGAGAGTTTTGCAACAGGCACCACAGCGAAGCTGGGTCTGCTCGGATTGCAGAAATATGATTTTTATATTTCTGCTGGGTATGGTTTTCGCGGGACAATCCCTTATTGTTTTATTCAAACTCCTGGTTTCAAACAAAGAGTTTAGTTCCCGCACTTTTTTTTCTCTTTCAGCTGAGAGAAGCCAAATGGTGTGGGGAAGATGGTCTAGCTAATTAACATTCCTGCTCTTCCAGAGGAAGTGGCAGGGTTGATAAAACCTGGGGGGAAGGAATTCCTATTACTGACAGTTTACAATGTCCTAGGATGGAGGATTTGTTAGCACATTGCAACAGAAAACATATCTTGCCGACATTGTACATCACACCTCCCCCCTTAAGAGGGCGCTAAGGAGGCATTACCTCTCGGTAATCTGCCATGCGCACCTCAGCGGGTTCGCCCCGGCGGGACAACCCATCGGCATTGCCGTTTTCACTGCCCTTCCTGTGTTTTACAGTAAAATCGTACTGTTGAAGGGCAAGGCTCCAGCGGAGCAATCTTCCATTGGTTCCGGACACTGTGTGCAACCAGCTCAGAGGGTTGTGGTCGGTTACCACCGTGAAGGCGCGCCCATACAGGTAGGGCTGCAAACGTTGCAGTGCCCACACCATGGCCAGACACTCCTTCTCGATGGTCGAGTATGCCACTTCCCTCGGCAAAAGTTTCCGGCTCAGGTACAACACGGGGTGCTCTTGGTCCCCCGAGTCGACCTGGCTAAGCACAGCACCGAGGCCAAACTCGCTGGCGTCGGTCTGTACCAGAAACGGGCGACTGCTGTCGACTGCTCTCAACACTGGAGAGTTGCACAGGGCTGCTTTCAAAGCTTGGAAAGCCGCCTCACAGTCATCTGTCCAGTTGACTGTTTGGGGTAGCCTCTGCTTGGTGAGGTCAGTCAAGGGTTTGGCAAGGGCGCTATAGTCCTGTACGAACCGCCTATAGTACCCTGCAGTGCCCAAGAAGGACTTCACCTGTTTCTTGGTCCTGGGGGTGGGCCAGGACACGATTGCGTCCACTTTTTCTGGCTCCGGACTCATGGAACCCCCGCCTACCCGGTGCCCCAGGTAGTGGACCTCGCGCATGCCTATCTGGCACTTCCCCGGCTTGATGGTCAGGCCTGCCTGGTGAAGACGCTTGAGCACCTCCTGGAGGTGCTGAAGGTGTTCCTCCCAGGTGGAACTGAAGACGGCAATATCGTCTAAGTACGCCACGGCGTACTCCTCCAGTCCCCGAAGCAGGTGGTTGACCATCCGCTGGAAAGTGGCAGGGGCATTCTTCATGCCGAAGGGCATGACCGTGGACTCGTACAGTCCAAAGGGGGTGATAAAGGCGGATTTCTCCTGCGCCTCAGGGCTCAGGGGAATCTGCCAGTATCCCCGACTCAAATCCATGATGGATATGTAGTTGGCGTTTGTCAACCGCTCGAGCAGATCCTCGATGCGCGGCATCGGGTGGGCATCAGAGGTTGTGATGGCGTTGAGCCCCCTGTAGTCCACGCAGAACCGGGTGGTTCGATCCTTTTTAGGCACGAGGACTACAGGTGAAGCCCACGCACCTTTTGACCGTCGAATCACTCCCAGCCTTAACATCTCATCGACCTCTTGGCGCATGACTTGTTGCACCGTTTCAGAGATCCGATAAGGTGTTCGCCGTAATGGGGCATGATTCCCGGTGTCCACCTCACGAACCGCTAACTCCGTCCTCCCAGGACGGTTGGTGAACACGGGCCGGAAGAGTTCCAGGGTGGCCATCAACTGCAACCGCTGGGACACGGTGAGCGAACCACTTATCTCCATGTCCTCAATGGACCCATTGGCCTTGGCCTGGGCCAGCATGTCCAGGAGGGAATCTTCCTCCCCATCCTCTGGCAGATTGCAGACCGGTAGGATGCAAGCTTCACGTTCGTAGTGCGCCTTCAGCATGTTGACGTGAAAGGCCTTGCGCCTACCCCGAGCATGGTCAAGCGTGACCACGTAGGTGACCGGGTTGAGCTGTTGGTGGACGACGTACGGGCCTTCCCAGGCTGCCTGAAGCTTATCCGTTGGTACCGGGACCAACACCCACACCTTTTGACCCACCTGGTAGGTCCGCTCCCGGGCGTTCTGGTCGTACCAGCGCTTCTGGTCAGCCTGAGCCTGCGTCATGTTGTCATGCACCAACTGCGTCAAGGTCTGCATCTTGTCACGGAAGCGCATGACATAATCCACGATGGACACTTCTGTGGGGTTTGGCTCATCTTCCCAGGATTCTCTTATCAACCCAAGGGGTCCCCGGACTCGCCTGCCATACAGGAGCTCGAAGGGGGAGAACCCGGTCGAAGCCTGCGGAACTTCTCTGTAAGCGAACAGCAGGTGTGGGAGGTACCGCTCCCAGTCGCGCCCTTGGGTCTCAACCAGTATGCGGAGCATCTGTTTGAGGGTACCGTTGAAACGTTCACACAAACCGTTAGTCTGTGGGTGATACGGACTCGATACCAGCTGCGTCACCTGCATTTTCTCACAGAGAGCCTCCATTAGGCGAGACATGAATTGGGGCCCTTGATCGGTAAGCATCTCCCTGGGAAATCCTACTCTCGAAAAGATGGTCACCAGTGCGTCAGCCACCTTATCTGCCCTGGTTGAAGACAGAGCTACTGCCTCTGGGTACCGGGTAGCGTAGTCTACCACGGTGAGAATGTATCGCTTTCCGGAGCTGCTGGGGACGGACAGCGGTCCTACAATGTCCACCGCGATTCTCTGGAAAGGCTCCTCTATCACCGGCAAAGGAATAAGGGGAGCCTTAAGAGCAGGCCCCGCCTTACCCACTTTTTGACAGGTGGCACAGGAGCGGCAGTAGTGTGTTACATCTGTCCCCATCTTGGGCCAATAGAAGTGTTGAGACAGCCGTGCCTTTGTTTTGCTGATCCCCAAGTGTCCAGCGAGTGGAATCTCATGGGCAATCCGCAACAACTCAGTTCTGAACTGATAGGGGACGACCAGCTGTCTTTCCCTCAACCACTCCTTTTTAGGATCTCCGGGTACTGTCTCCCGGTACAACCTTCCTCGTTCCCAGAACACCCTCTCCTTATCAGACTTGGAGGTGGGCGTCTCGGCGAGACCTCTCAATTTCTCCAGGCTGGCATCTGAGTGCAGAGCAGCCTGGAACTCCATGCTGGAGGCTGCCAGAAGTGACGTCAGGGTCCCCTCTTTACTGGGACCCTCTGGAACCGGCTTTGGGTTCACCTCTGGTTCAGTCTCTCCTGTAGCAGCAGAGGGTCCAGAAGACAGTGCGTTACCTGCGATCTGGGCACTCTGACTGCGTGTGACAGCTGCTATGTATGCTGTCTCCCTGGGGATTTCTGCAGACCCACCAGCTGGTGCTGCCCTGGGCTCTACCTCCCCATCCACCCCCAACACTTCAGGAGCAGTGCTACTTATGGGCCAGTTACCTTCCTCGGTGGCACTGGTCAGCTGCATGGCATTACCTTCCTCATGGTCCCCATGCACCTCCCCATTTCCTTGAGCACCGTTGCTTACTCCTGCCAGGGGTTCCTCAGCCGTCTCACTCCGCAGAGTGACGGGGCTGAGCACTTCGGTACCTGTGGACACATCTACCGCTTCAAAGAAAGGGTTAACGGGTTCAGTCGGCACAGATACATCAACATCATCATCATCCTTCCTAGGAGAAGAATGGTTATCAGTTTGCTTTGGTACATTCACATCAGCATCAGCATCGTACCTGGGGAAAGAATGGTTGTTAATTGCATCATTACTCATCAAGGCATTAGCAGGTAACACATTCAGTTTCCCATCATCAACATCATCAGGGTTAACGTTACCCTTATTATCAGTTTGGGGAAGGGTGTCAGGGACATAGTATGCAACCATCCTCCCCAAGTCAGTCCCCAATAAAACATCAGTGGGCAAATTTTCAGACACTCCCACCTCCCTCAACCCGCTCCCGGCACCCCAATCAAGAAAAACTCGTGCCACTGGCAAGGGACAACGGGTTCCTCCAATCCCGGTGACAGTCAGGGTTTTCCCCTCAACAAACTCTTCAGGGGCCGCCAGTCCAGGACGGATGAGGGTTCGTTCAGCCCCGGTGTCCTTGAGGCCTGTAGCAAGACGGGCCCCCACCTGAACAGGTTGAACGTTGTCGTCAGCCCTCCCAACCACACCTCCCACCAAAAGAACAGAGGCGTTGGGCCCGGGGGCCTTGGCTGGGGGGTTCTTCGGCCTATTCGGACAGGTGTAAAAGAAGTGACCAGGCCGCTGGCAGTGGTGACACAGGCGACTGTCAGTAGCCGGCCTGCTGTTGGCAACAGGGACTGGGCCTCCGGAGGGACGGCTAGCTGGGGCATTGGGGTTGGTTGCTGGCTTACCCCCTTTCCAGCTGGTGGCGACTGGCCTCCGCGTCTCGGGCTTCCGGTTGGCCTCGTGGTTGTCGGCGATCTGCGCCGCTTTGTCCGCGTTCGTTGGTTCGCGGTCCAGGATGAACTGTCGGACCTCAGCTGGGCAGAGATGCAGGAACTGGTCTTTGATCATCAGGTCCCGTAGCTGCTCAAAGGTTTCAACGGACAGTCCATGGATCCACTGGTCAAAGTGGGTCCTGAGTCCTTGCACCACATCACTGTAGCTATCGTGTGGGCCACGTTGGAGGTGTCGGAACTTCTTTCGGTATACCTCAGGTGTCAGCCGGTATTTGGCGATCAGCGCCTGCTTTATGGCGTCATAGTCATCATCGGCTTCTGGCGGAAGAGAAGCAAATGCCTCCAGGGCTTTGCCTTTTAGCCCTGGGGTCAAGTACCTTGCCCATTGGTCTCTAGGCAGCTGGTACTGTCTGCAGGCTTTCTCAAAGGCTCGCAGAAATGTGTCCAAGTCCCCGTCCTTTTCCATCACGGGAAAATGCTCTGGCCGGGGTTTAGGAGTCTGGACGCTGCTGGGCTCACGGCTTCAGGCTGTGAGGGCATTCCCACCCCGCTGGAGTACCTCCAGTTCATGGGCCCTCTGCGCCTGGCGCTCGGCTCTCTCAGCCTCAGCTTGGCGCTCAGTTCTCTCTGCCTGGCGCTCGGCTCGCTGCTCTGCTCTCTCTCGAGCTTGCTGGATCAGCCTCACCCGCCCATCACTGTCTTCGGCGGGGAGTTCGTCCAAGGCCATTTGCAGATAGGGGTCCACCCCGTTCTGGTTGAATGTGGGGCCAGCGCTCAGGAGTGGAGCCTCTGCTGCAGCCCCATTGCAACTTGGGCCAACTTCTGCGCTCGCTGGATTCTGGTCGTTGTCCAGCTGCACTAGAGCCACGATCATTTGAGCTCTGTTTTTGTTCGTGGCGTCAAGGCCTTGGTACGTGCATAACGCAGCAAGAACTTCCTTTGTCTGCCGGGTGTACCAAGGTTCTCCTTTTGCCGCCATGGTTGCCAAATAAAAGATAGAAAAAGAAAAACGAAGAAACGGGAGGGGGATACTTGCAAGTACACACTAATGTCTCAGGACTAGTAACCACTGAGTCTGTTCTCCAAAACCTATGATGCAGGATTCCCGCAGGAACCGTGCAGGTTTTTAGTGAGAGGAATGATTGCTCAAACCAAATCACTAATGCTCTAGGATTATCCCACCGCGCTGCCACCAATATGTGACGAACAGCCCACCGCCGTTCGTCTACTTACGGGCGACACTAACGGGAGTCCCGCTGCCACCAAAACGCGACGGACAGCGGACCCTGTGTCACCACTATGTCACAGTCCCACCACTGACACGGGTGTATCAGCGGACGGAGGGGCGTGACACAATGCCGGCACACGGCTATCACAGGCGCAGTGGGGCTTATCTTAGTTATCCCAACACTGGCACCATGTGACCAAAAATATCCAGCAAGCTAATCTCGCTCTACAATTTGCCGCAGGGGGAGTTTAATTTGGATGCCCCACCACTGCTATCAATCTTCCAAGTACTGCGGGGATTTATGTATATCCCACTTTCTCAGTTCCACTTTGGAACTCGCAGCTCTCCGGCGCCCCCCTTACCCTCAGGTCAGTCAGGGAACTGCACCTAGGATAATTAGTCGCCGGACGGGCTGCCTGTTGTGAACCGGCAATTAGGCTTCTGCAGTAAGGGAATTATCAATGCTGTGGCTGAAGCCCCTTACTCAGCAATATAAGACCCTTCTAGACTGCCAGCAAGCCGTAATAGCCGTACACAACGCGCTGCCACCAGTCACGGTTACTTAATTCACAGTGTTAAATTAAGAGGGTCCGTGGCAAACCCCTTGAATTAGTAGCGATTATCTATCAAAGGCGTATAGTTCGATTCTTAGAGCATGGAGACAGATCTAAATAATTTCATTTATTTTCCGAAAGAGGACAGTGATTACAGATAAAAGTTGCTATAAAATTGAGACATAAAATATGTACAGTACAGGTATAAAATAAAAGTGGAGAAAACAAAGAGATTACACTCACAGTTCCATATTGTTCCTTAGGCAGACCATGCGGCTAAGGTGGGTGGAGGCGGAGCTGCACTTCTCCGCTCATCTGGATCTTTCTAGCACGACGACTTGAGCTGTTCTGAGCTGGTTCTGCCAGGGAATGCCTTATAGACTTTCCTATGTGACATCACAGAGAGGTGCATTCTGGGTTGATCCCACCTCTCTTATCCAAGTTATGTTTTGGCTACAAAACTTAGATTAGCTATAACTTTATGGGAGAAGCTGGTATGGACTCATCAGTGGTATCATGTTTCCCAGCGTAATGAGCCCATCAAGAAAACATCAAACATCTATGCGATATGACCGTCCATTTGGGCGCAAATCATATCTCAGGTTCTGGACATCCGAGAGTTTTGCAACAGGCACCACAGCGAAACTGGGTCTGCTCGGATCGCAGAAATATGATTTTTATATTTCTGCTGGGTATGGTTTTCGCGGGACAATCCCTTATTGTTTTATTCAAACTCCTGGTTTCAAACAAAGAGTTTAGTTCCCGCACTTTTTTTTCTCTTTCAGCTGAGAGAAGCCAAATGGTGTGAGGAAGATGGTCTAGCTAATTAACATTCTTGCTCTTCCAGAGGAAGTGGCAGGGTTGATAAAACCTGGGGGGAAGGAATTCCTATTACTGACAGTTTACAATGTCCTAGGATGGAGGATTTGTTAGCACATTGCAACAGAAAACATATCTTGCCGACATTGTACATCACAGCTGCCGCGATGCTGGCCCCTCAAGGGAGGACCAGGGCGGGAAGCCAGAACCCTTGGAGAGATCCCGGCTGCGGCACCCTGAAATCAGACGCCTCCTGGCACCCCCCCGCCAGGAGCTCCTGGCGGTGTGCCGTCCCGCCGCACCTGGCCGTCCTGGGCCCCCCAGGACCACTGGGAGCCCGACATCATCCTCCGGCCCCTGGATCTTCCTGCGGCCTCTGCCCCACCATGCTGCCTGCCGCACTCGCCGCCTCCCCAGAGCTGGGACTGCAGGTGCCAATCTAAGAGGCAGGCGCAGCTGCGGGACCCGCGCAGCAGCGCCCCCCGCAGGAAACGATGACCCCCACTGCTGGGGGACGAAGACACAGGCCCTGCCGCCCGACAGGCCGCCACTCTGCCGGCGGCCGACTTCTCCGGTGCTGGAGAGGCAGGCCGCACATCGTGCCCGTCCGCGCCGCGACCCCCGAAGGAGCAGGAGAAACCTGGTGCCCGGCGCGCGCTGGCTCCGCCCCCTCTCTGGATCGAGGCGAAGGCCCAGACACCGCCGCATGGCCTCGCAGCACCCCTGGATTCCTCCCAGGCCGCGATGCGCTGGAAGGGGGATTGCGCATCGCGCGACCTGGAGGGTCCCGGGAGGGGCTCCAGTGGCGACGCGAGGCCCGGGGAGCTGTGTCGGGTGAGAGCCGCTCCGGCGGCCTCACCCGCCTTTATCTGCGCACTCTCTCATCAGCCTGCCCGGGGGTACCTGGGAGCAGGCCAGTGACCCGTGCCTCCAGCCATCCAAGAGGCTGCCCCAGCGCTGCAGCCCGCAGCCGATCCAGGGCCTCTGCAACTCCGGACATCCCAGTAAGTGGATGATGTAGGGTGGGACTGCTTCGGTGCTGGGAGAGCAGGAACAGAGGGAGGGCACACCCCTGACCCTCACCTAAATACCCCCTGACTCCCCCTCCCTGTTAACCCCTCCCCCCCACTAAAACCTTCCAACCCCCCGTCATGTTGGCCTCCGCCTATGCCTCCTATGGGGGGGGAGCTGGGAGGCTTGCTCCGGCCACTTCTGGAGGAGTGGTACTGTGCAGTGTATATATACAGGAGGAGTGGTACTGTGCAGTGTATATATACAGGAGGAGTGGTACTGTGCAGTGTATATATATATACAGGAGGAGCGGTACTGTGCAGTGTATATATACAGGAGGAGTGGTGCTGTGCAGTGTATATATACAGGAGGAGTGCTACTGTGCAGTATATATATATATACAGGAGGAGTGGTACTGTGCAGTGTATATATATATATACAGGATGAGTGGTACTGTGCAGTGTATATATACAGGAGTGGTACTGTGCAGTGTATATATACAGGAGGAGTGGTACTGTGCAGTGTACATATACAGGAGGAGTGGTACTGTGCAGTGTACATATACAGGAGGAGTGGTACTGTGCAGTGTATATATACAGGAGTGGTACTGTGCAGTGTATATATACAGGAGGAGTGGTGCTGTGCAGTGTATATATACAGGAGGAGTGGTACTGTGCAGTATATATATATATATATATACAGGAGGAGTGGTACTGTGCAGTGTATATATATATACAGGAGGAGTGGTACTGTGCAGTGTATATATACAGGAGGAGTGGTACTGTGCAGTGTATATATACAGGAGGAGTGGTACTGTGCAGTGTATATATATATACAGGAGGAGTGGTACTGTGCAGTGTATATATACAGGAGGAGTGGTACTGTGCAGTGTATATATACAGGAGGAGTGGTACTGTGCAGTGTATATATACAGGAGGAGTGGTACTGTGCAGTGTATATATACAGGAGTGGTACTGTGCAGTGTATATATACAGGAGGAGTGGTGCTGTGCAGTGTATATATACAGGAGGAGTGGTACTGTGCAGTGTATATATACAGGAGGAGCGGTACTGTGCAGTGTATATATACAGGAGGAGTGGTACTGTGCAGTGTATATATATACAGGAGGAGTGGTACTGTGCAGTGTATATATACTGGAGGAGTGGTACTGTGCAGTGTATATATACAGGAGGAGTGGTACTGTGCAGTGTACATATACAGGAGGAGTGGTACTGTGCAGTGTATATATACAGGAGGAGTGGTACTGTGCAGTGTATATATAGGAGGAGTGGTACTGTGCAGTGTATATATACAGGAGGAGTGGTACTATGCAGTGTATATATACAGGAGGAGTGGTACTATGCAGTGTATATATACAGGAGGAGTGGTACTGTACAGTGTATATACAGGAGGAGTGGTACTGTGCAGTGTATATATACAGGAGGAGTGGTATTGTGCAGTGTATACACACAGGAGGAGTGGTACTGTGCAGTGTATATATACAGGAGGAGTGGTACTGTGCAGTGTGTGTATATACAGGAGGAGTGGTACTGTGCAGTGTATATATACAGGGGGAGCGGTGCTGTGCAGTGTATATATACAGGAGGAGTGGTACTGTGCAGTGTATATATACAGGAGGAGTGGTACTGTGCAGTGTATATATACAGGAGGAGTGGTACTGTGCAGTGTATATATACAGGAGGAGTGGTACTGAGCAGTGTATATATACACGAGGAGTGGTACTGTGCAGTGTATATATACAGGAGGAGTGGTACTGTGCAGTGTATATATACAGGACAGGAGGAGTGGTACTGTGCAGTGTATATATATATATACAGGAGGAGCGGTACTGTGCAGTGTATATATACAGGAGGAGTGGTACTGTGCAGTGTATATATACTGGAGGAGTGGTACTGTGCAGTGTATATATACTGGAGGAGCGGTACTGTGCAGTGTATATATACAGGAGGAGTGGTACTGTGCAGTGTATATATACAGGAGGAGTGGTACTGTGCAGTGTATATATACAGGAGGAGTGGTACTGTGCAGTGTATATATACAGGAGGAGTGGTACTATGCAGTGTATATATACAGGAGGAGTGGTACTATGCAGTGTATATATACAGGAGGAGTGGTACTGTACAGTGTATATACAGGAGGAGTGGTACTGTGCAGTGTATATATACAGGAGGAGTGGTATTGTGCAGTGTATACACACAGGAGGAGTGGTACTGTGCAGTGTATATATACAGGAGGAGTGGTACTGTGCAGTGTGTATATACAGGAGGAGTGGTACTGTGCAGTGTATATATACAGGGGGAGCGGTGCTGTGCAGTGTATATATACAGGAGGAGTGGTACTGAGCAGTGTATATATACACGAGGAGTGGTACTGTGCAGTGTATATATACAGGAGGAGTGGTACTGTGCAGTGTATATATACACGAGGAGTGGCACTGTGCAGTGTATATATATATACAGGAGGAGCGGTACTGTGCAGTGTATATATACAGGAGGAGTGGTACTGTGCAGTGTATATATACAGGAGGAGTGGTACTGTGCAGTGTATATATACAGGAGGAGTGGTACTGAGAAGTGTATATACAGGAGGAGTGGTACTGTGCAGTGTATATATACAGGAGGAGTGGTACTGTGCAGTGCATATATACAGGAGGAGCGGTACTGTGCAGTGTATATATACAGGAGGAGTGGTACTGTGCAGTGTATATATACAGGAGGAGTGGTACTGTGCAGTGTATATATACACGAGGAGTGGTACTGTGCAGTGTATATATACAGGAGGAGTGGTACTGAGCAGTGTATATACAGGAGGAGTGGTACTGTGCAGTGTATATATACAGGAGGAGTGGTACTGTGCAGTGCATATATACAGGAGGAGCGGTACTGTGCAGTGTATATATACCGGAGGAGTGGTACTGTGCAGTGTATATTTACAGGAGGAGTGGTACTGTGCTGTGTATATATACAGGAGGAGTGGTACTGTGCAGTGATGGTGAAAGTTTATAAATGATTCGTGACGCCACCTGTGGTGTTCGGCAATGAAGATGTTAAACCGACGCTGCAGACAGATCCTCTGGGACAGATGGTGTGGTGCAGCAATGATGTTATAGCCCTCCACAGGCAGGGCTGTAGTCCCAGGGCAGTGTAGGTGAAGTGACTTAGATGGTGTAGTGTCGGGCGCAGGAGGGATGTAGCAGTGTCGAGCAGGTTGGCGCAGGAATAAGTGGAGGACACTGTGATGTACAATGTCTGTGAGGTATGGGGTTTTGTCCACAAAATATGATGTTTTCTGTTGGAATGTGGTAGAAATCTCCCCTTCCCTTCTGAGTTACATGGCACACTGAAGCTATAGCAGTGCCTACCCTCCCCCAAGTGTTATCACCTCTCCAGCTAGCAATAGGATACTTCCTGCTATCACCATTTGGCTCCTCTTCAGAGCGGGAAAAACTTCTTTGTTTGAAACGAATAAAACTATGAGAGACTATACCATAAGAACCAAATACCCTAGAGATATGAAAATCACATTTTTGTAATCCGGGCGGTCACAGCGTCGCTGCCGTGGTTCTTGCGAAGCCTAATCCTTTCAGAACCTGAGATATGTGTTCCAGCTAAACGGTGTATCAGAACTACTGCATATTTGGTCTTGAATTATTGTACTCAACAAATCACAACCAATGATGCCCTATATGTGTCTGTGCGGGCTGCCCCCACGGAGTTACGATTAGTATAAGTTTTCTAGTGTAATTCTAAATCCAAAAGGGAGAGGTGGGATTAACCCAGCATGCATCTCTCCGTGATGTCACATAGCAAGTCTATAAAGCATTTCCTGGACAAAACCAGGGCAGAACAGCTCAAGTCGTCGTGCTAGAAAGACCCAGATGAAGTGCAGCTCCGCCTCCACCCACCTTAGCCGCATGGTCTGCCTAAGGAACAATATGGAACTGTGAGTGTAATCTCTTTGTTTTCTCCACTTTTATTTTATACCTGTACTGTACATATTTTATGTCTCAATTTTATAGCAACTTTGATCTGTAATCACTGTCCTCTTTCGGAAAATAAATGATAAAATTATTTAGTTCTGTCTCTATGCTCTAAGACTCGAACTATACGCCTTTGATAGATAATCACTACTAATTCAAGGGGTTTGCCACGGACCCTCTTAATTTAACACTGTGAATTAAGTAACCGTGACTGGTGGCAGCGCGTTGTGCACGGCTATTGCGGCTTGCTGGCAGTCTAGAAGGGTCTTATATAGCTGAATAAGGGTCTGCGGCACCAGCATTCATAATTCCCTTACTGCAGAAGCCTAATTGCCGGTTCACAACAAGCAGCCCGTCCGGCGACCAATTATCCTAGGTGCAGTTCCCTGACTGACCTGAGGGTAAGGGGGGCGCCGGAGAGCTGCAAGTTCCAAAGTGGAACTGAGAAAGTGGGATATACATAAATCCCCTCAGTACTTGGAAGATTGATAGCAGTGGTGGGGCATCCAAATTAAACTCCCCCTGCGGCAAATTGTAGAGCGAGATTAGCTTGCTGGATATTTTTGGTCACATGGTGCCAGTGTTGGGATAACTAAGATAAGCCCCACTGCGCCTGTGATAGCCGTGTGCCGGCATTGTGTCACGCCCCTCCGTCCGCTGATACACCGGTGTCAGTGGTGGGATTGTGACATAGTGGTGACACAGGGTCCGCTGTCCGTCGCGTTTTGGTGGCAGCGGGACCCCCATTAGTGTCGCCCGTAAGTGGACGAACGGCGGTGGGCTGTTCGTCACATATTGGTGGCAGAGCGGTGGGATAATCCTAGAGCATTAGTGATTTGGTTTGAGCAATCATTCCTCTCACTAAAGACCTGCACGATTCCTGCGGGAATCCTGCATCATAGGTTTTGGAGAACAGACTCAGTGGTTACTAGTCCTGAGACATTAGTGTGTACTTGCAAGTATTCCCTCCCTTTTTCTCCGTTTTTCTTTTCTGTCTTTTATTTGGCAACCATGGCTACGATGGGAGCAGAGTGGTATAAGCAGCATAACAAGGCATCTCTTATTGCCCTCTGCGGGGTGTGGCGGATCGACACCACGAACAAAAACAAAGCCCAAATGATCGCGGCTCTGGTGCAACGGGAAAACGACCAGAGCCCAGCGAACGCAGAAGCGGGCTCAAGTAACAATGGGGCTGCAGCAGAGGCTCCACTCACGAGCGCTGGCCCCACATTCAACCATAATGGGGTGGACCCCTATCTGCAAATGGCCTTGGACGAACTCCCTGCCGAAGACAGTGAGGGTCGTCTGACACTGATCCGGCAATATCGGCAGGAGGCCCAGGCCGAGCGTCAAGCCCAGGCTGAGAGAGCCGAACGTGAGCGTCAATCCCAGGCTGAGAGAGCTGAGCGCCATGCAGAAGCTCAGAGGGCCCATGAGCTGGAGATGCTCCAGCGGGGGTGGAATGCCCCCACAGCCCGAACCAGTGAGCCCAGCAGCGTCCAGACTCCTAAACCCCGGACAGAGCATTTTCCCGTGATGGAAAAGGACGGGGACTTGGACACGTTTCTGCGAGCCTTTGAGAAAGCCTGCAGACAGTACTGACTGCCCGAAGACCAATGGGCCAGGTACTTGACCCCAGGGCTAAAAGGCAAAGCTCTGGAGGCGTTTGCTTCTCTTCCGCAAGCGCATGATGATGACTATCGCACCATAAAAGAGGCGCTGATCGCCAAATATCGGCTGACACCTGAGGTATATCGAAAGAAGTTCCGACACCTCCAACGTGGCCCACATGATAGCTACAGTGATGTGGTGCAAGGACTCAGGACCCACTTTGACCAGTGGATCCATGGACTGTCCGTTGAAACCTTTGAGCAGCTACGGGACCTGATGATCAAAGACCAGTTCCTGCATCTCTGCCCAGCTGAGGTCCGACAGTTCATCCTGGACCGCGAACCAACGAACGCGGACAAAGCGGCGCAGATCGCCGACAACCACGAGGCCAACCGGAAGCCCAAGACGCGGAGGCCAGTCGCCACCAGCTGGAAAGGGGGTAAGCCATCAACCAACCCCAATGCCCCAGCTAGCCGTCCCTCCGGAGGCCCTGTCCCTGTTGCCAACAACAGGCTGGCTACTGACAGTCGCCTGTGTCACCACTGCCAGCGGCCTGGTCACTTCTTTTACACCTGTCCGAATAGGCCGAAGAACCCCCCAGCCAAGGCCCCCGGGCCCAACGCCTCTGTTCTTTTGGTGGGAGGTGTGGTTGGGAGGGCTGACGACAACGTTCAACCTGTTCAGGTGGGGGCCCGTCTTGCTACAGGCCTCAAGGACACTGGGGCTGAACGAACCCTCATCCGTCCTGGACTGGCGGCCCCTGAAGAGTTTGTTGAGGGGAAAAGCCTGACTGTCACCGGGATTGGAGGCACCCGTTGTCCCTTGCCAGTGGCACGAGTTTTCCTGGACTGGGGTGCCGGGAGCGGGTTGAGGGAGGTGGGAGTGTCTGAAAACCTGCCCACTGATGTTTTATTGGGGACTGACTTGGGGAGGATGGTTGCATACTACGTCCCTGACACCCTTCCCCAAACTGATAATAAGGGTAACGTTAACCCTGATGATGATGATGATGAGGGGAAACTGAATGTGTTACCTGCTAATGCCTTGATGAGTATTGATGCAACTAACAACCATTCTTTCCCCAGGTATGATGCTGATGCTGATGTGAATGTGCCAAAGCAAACTGATAACCATTCTTCCCCTAGGAAGGATGATGATGAGGTTGATGTATCTGTGCCGACTGAACCCGTTAACCCTTTCTTTGAAGCGGTAGATGTGTCCACAGGTACCGAAGTGCTCAGCCCCGTCACTCTGCGGAGTGAGACGGCTGAGGAACCCCTGGCAGGGGTAAGCAACTGTGCTCAAGAGAATGGGGAGGTGCATGGGGACCATGAGGAAGGTAATGCCATGCAGCTGACCAGTGCCACCGAGGAAGGTAACTGGCCCATAAGTAGCCCTGCTCCTGAAGTGTTGGGGGTGGATGGGGAGGTAGAGCCCAAGCCAGCACCGGCTGGTGGGTCTGTAGAAATCCCCAGGGAGACAGCATACATAGCAGCTGTCACACGCAGTCAGAGTGCCCAGATCGCTGGTAACGCACTGTCTTCTGGACCCTCTGCTGCTACAGGAGAGACTGAACCAGAGGTGAACCCAGAGCCGGTTCCAGAGGGTCCCAGTAAAGAGGGGACCCTGACGTCACTTCTGGCAGCCTCCAGCATGGAGTTCCAGGCTGCTCTGCACTCAGATGCCAGCCTGGAGAAATTGAGAGGTCTCGCCGAGACGCCCACCTCCAAGTCTGATAAGGAGAGGGTGTTCTGGGAACGAGGAAGGTTGTACCGGGAGACAGTACCCGGAGATCCTAAAAAGGAGTGGTTGAGGGAAAGACAGCTAGTCGTCCCCTATCAGTTCAGAACCGAGTTGTTGCGGATTGCCCATGAGATTCCACTCGCTGGACACTTGGGGATCAGCAAAACAAAGGCACGGCTGTCTCAACACTTCTGTGATGTACAATATCTGCAAGATATGTTTTCTGTTGCAATGTGCTAACAAATCCTCCATCCTAGGACATTGTAAACTGTCAGTAGTAGGAATTCCTTCCCCCCAGGTTTTACCAACCCTGCCACTTCCTCTGGAAGAGCAGGAATGTTAATTAGCTAGACCATCTTCCTCACACCATTTGGCTTCTCTCAGCTGAAAGAAAAATGCGGGAAAAAGGTCTTTGTTTGAAATAAAACTTTAAGAGCCTGCCCTGCGAAAACCGTACCAAGTAGAGATATGAAAATCATATTTTTGTAACCTGAGCGGTCCCAGCTTCGAGACCGCGTATGTTTCGAAGTTCTACCCTGTCCAGAACATGAGATAGGATTTGCGCCCAAATGGATGGTCATATCGCATAGATGTTTGATGTTTTCTTGATAGGCTCATTACGCTGGGAAACATGATACCACTGATGAGTCCATACCAGCTTCTCCCATAAAGTTATAGCTAATCTAAGTTTTGTAGCCAAAACATAACTCGGATGAGAGAGGAGGGATCAACCCAGAATGCACCTCTCCGTGATGTCACAAAGCAAAGCCTATAAGGCCTTCCCTGGGCAAACCAGCTCAGAACAGCTGCAGAGTCCGTGCTGACAAGAACTCAGATGAGCGGAGAAGTGCAGCTCCGCCTCCACCCACCTTAGCCGCATGGTCTGCCTAAGGAACAATATGGAACTGTGAGTGTAATCTCTTTGTTTTCTCCACTTTTATTTTATACCTGTACTGTACATATTTTATGTCTCAATTTTATAGCAACTTTTATCTGTAATCACTGTCCTCTTTCGGAAAATAAATGAAATAATTATTTAGATCTGTCTCTATGCTCTAAGACTCGAACTATACGCCTTTGATAGATAATCGCTACTAATTCAAGGGGTTTGCCACGGACCCTCTTAATTTAACACTGTGAATTAAGTAACCGTGACTGGTGGCAGCGCGTTGTGTACGGCTATTACGGCTTGCTGGCAGTACAGAAGGGTCTTATATTGCTGAATAAGGGTCTGCGGCCACAGCATTGATAATTCCCTTACTGCAGAAGCCTAATTGCCGGTTCACAACAGGCAGCCCGTCCGGCGACCAATTATCCTAGGTGCAGTTCCCTGACTGACCTGAGGGTAAGGGGGGCGCCGGAGAGCTGCGAGTTCCAAGGTGGAACTGAGAAAGTGGGATATACACAAATCCCCGCAGTACTTGGAAGATTGATAGCAGTGGTGGGGCATCCAAATTAAACTCCCCCTGCGGCAAATTGTAGAGCGAGATTAGCTTGCTGGATATTTTTGTCACATGGTGCCAGTGGTGGGATAACTAAGATAAGCCCCCCTGCGCCTGTGATAGCCGTGTGCCGGCATTGTGTCACGTCCCTCCGTCCGCTGATACACCGGTGTCAGTGGTGGGATTGTGACATAGTGGTGACACAGGGTCCGCTGTCCGTCGCGTTTTGGTGGCAGCGGGACCCCCGTTGGTGTCGCCCGTAAGTGGACGAACGGCCGTGGGCTGTTTGTCACAACTTCTATTGGCCCAAGATGGGGACAGATGTAACACACTACTGCCGCTCCTGCGCCACCTGTCAAAAAGTGGGTAAGGCGGGGCCTGCTCTTAAGGCTCCCCTTATTCCTTTGCCGGTGATAGAGGAGCCTTTCCAGAGAATTGCGGTGGACATTGTAGGACCGCTGTCCGTCCCCAGCAGCTCTGGAAAGCGATACATTCTCACTGTGGTAGACTACGCTACCCGGTACCCAGAGGCAGTAGCTCTGTCTTCAACCAGGGCAGATAAGGTGGCTGACACACTGGTGACCATCTTTTCAAGAGTACGATTTCCCAGGGAGATGCTTACCGATCAAGGGCCCCAATTCATGTCTCGCCTAATGGAGGCTCTCTGTGAGAAAATGCAGGTGACGCAGCTGGTATCGAGTCCGTATCACCCACAGACTAATGGTTTGTGTGAACGTTTCAACGGTACCCTCAAACAGATGCTCCGCATACTGGTTGAGACCCAAGGGCGCGACTGGGAGCAGTACCTCCCACACCTGCTGTTCGCTTACAGAGAAGTTCCGCAGGCCTCGACCGGGTTCTCCCCCTTCGAGCTCCTGTATGGCAGGCGAGTCCGGGGACCCCTTGGGTTGATAAGAGAATCCTGGGAAGATGAGCCAAACCCCACAGAAGTGTCCATCGTGGATTATGTCATGCGCTTCCGTGACAAGATGCAGACCTTGACGCAGTTGGTGCATGACAACATGACGCAGGCTCAGGCTGACCAGAAGCGCTGGTACGACCAGAACGCCCGGGAGCGGACCTACCAGGTGGGTCAAAAGGTGTGGGCGCTGGTCCCTGTACCAACGGATAAGCTTCAGGCAGCCTGGGAAGGCCCATACGTCGTCCACCAACAGCTCAACCCAGTCACCTATGTGGTCACGCTTGACCATGCTCGGGGTAGGCGCAAGGCCTTTCACGTCAACATGCTGAAGGCGCACTACGAACGTGAAGCTTGCGTCCTACCGGTCTGCAATCTGCCAGAGGATGGGGAGGAAGATCCCCTCCTGGACATGCTGGCCCAGGCCAAGGCCAATGGGTCCATTGAGGACATGGAGATAAGTGGTTCGCTCACCGTGTCCCAGCGGTTGCAGTTGATGGCCACCCTGAAACTCTTCCGGCCCGTGTTCACCAACCGTCCTGGGAGGACGGAGTTAGCGGTTCATGAGGTGGACACCGGGAATCACGCCCCATTACGGCGAACACCTTATCGGATCTCTGAAACGGTGCAACAAGTCATGCGCCAAGAGATCGATGAGATGTTAAGGCTGGGGGTGATTCGACGGTCAAAAAGCGCGTGGGCTTCACCTGTAGTCCTCGTGCCTAAAAAGGATCGAACCACCAGGTTCTGCGTGGACTACAGGGGGCTCAACGCCATCACAACCTCTGATGCCCACCCGATGCCGCGCATCGAGGATCTGCTCGAGCAGTTGACAAACGCCAACTACATATCCATCATGGATTTGAGTCGGGGATACTGGCAGATTCCCCTGAGCCCTGAGGCGCAGGAGAAATCCGCCTTTATCACCCCCTTTGGACTGTATGAGTCCACGGTCATGCCCTTCGGCATGAAGAATGCCCCTGCCACTTTCCAGCGGATGGTCAACCACCTGCTTCGGGGACTGGAGGAGTACGCGGTGGCGTACTTAGACGATATTGCCGTCTTCAGTTCCACCTGGGAGGAACACCTTCAGCACCTCCAGGAGGTGCTCAAGCGTCTTCACCAGGCAGGCCTGACCATCAAGCCGGGGAAGTGCCAGATAGGCATGCGCAAGGTCCACTACCTGGGGCACCGGGTAGGCGGGGGTTCCATGAGTCCGGAGCCAGGAAAAGTGGACGCAATCGTGTCCTGGCCCACCCCCAGGACCAAGAAACAGGTGAAGTCCTTCTTGGGCACTGCAGGGTACTATAGGCGGTTCGCACAGGACTATAGCGCCCTTGCCAAACCCTTGACTGACCTCACCAAGCAGAGGCTACCCCAAACAGTCAACTGGACAGATGACTGTGAGGCGGCTTTCCAAGCTTTGAAAGCAGCCCTGTGCAACTCTCCAGTGTTGAGAGCAGTCGACAGCAGTCGCCCGTTTCTGGTACAGACCGACGCCAGCGAGTTTGGCCTCGGTGCTGTGCTTAGCCAGGTCGACTCGGGGGACCAAGAACACCCCGTGTTGTACCTGAGCCGGAAACTTTTGCCGAGGGAAGTGGCATACTCGACCATCGAGAAGGAGTGTCTGGCCATGGTGTGGGCACTGCAACGTTTGCAGCCCTACCTGTACGGGCGCGCCTTCACGGTGGTAACTGACCACAACCCTCTGAGCTGGTTGCACACAGTGTCCAGAACCAATGGAAGGTTGCTCCGCTGGAGCCTTGCCCTTCAACAGTACGACTTCACTGTAAAACACAGGAAGGGCAGTGAAAACGGCAATGCCGATGGGTTGTCCCGCCGGGGCGAACCCGCTGAGGTGCGCATGGCCGATTACTGAGAGGTAATGCCTCCTTAGCGCCCTCTTAAGGGGGGAGGTGTGATGTACAATGTCTGTGAGGTATGGGGTTTTGTCCACAAAATATGATGTTTTCTGTTGGAATGTGGTAGAAATCTCCCCTTCCCTTCTGAGTTACATGGCACACTGAAGCTATAGCAGTGCCTACCCTCCCCCAAGTGTTATCACCTCTCCAGCTAGCAATAGGATACTTCCTGCTATCACCATTTGGCTCCTCTTCAGAGCGGGAAAAACTTCTTTGTTTGAAACGAATAAAACTATGAGAGACTATACCATAAGAACCAAATACCCTAGAGATATGAAAATCACATTTTTGTAATCCGGGCGGTCACAGCGTCGCTGCCGTGGTTCTTGCGAAGCCTAATCCTTTCAGAACCTGAGATATGTGTTCCCGCTAAACGGTGTATCAGAACTACTGCATATTTGGTCTTGAATTATTGTACTCAACAAATCACAACCAATGATGCCCTATATGTGTCTGTGCGGGCTGCCCCCACGGAGTTACGATTAGTATAAGTTTTCTAGTGTAATTCTAAATCCAAAAGGGAGAGGTGGGATTAACCCAGCATGCATCTCTCCGTGATGTCACATAGCAAGTCTATAAAGCATTTCCTGGACAAAACCAGGGCAGAACAGCTCAAGTCGTCGTGCTAGAAAGACCCAGATGAAGTGCAGCTCCGCCTCCACCCACCTTAGCCGCATGGTCTGCCTAAGGAACAATATGGAACTGTGAGTGTAATCTCTTTGTTTTCTCCACTTTTATTTTATACCTGTACTGTACATATTTTATGTCTCAATTTTATAGCAACTTTGATCTGTAATCACTGTCCTCTTTCGGAAAATAAATGATAAAATTATTTAGTTCTGTCTCTATGCTCTAAGACTCGAACTATACGCCTTTGATAGATAATCGCTACTAATTCAAGGGGTTTGCCACGGACCCTCTTAATTTAACACTGTGAATTAAGTAACCGTGACTGGTGGCAGCGCGTTGTGCACGGCTATTGCGGCTTGCTGGCAGTCTAGAAGGGTCTTATATAGCTGAATAAGGGTCTGCGGCACCAGCATTCATAATTCCCTTACTGCAGAAGCCTAATTGCCGGTTCACAACAGGCAGCCCGTCCGGCGACCAATTATCCTAGGTGCAGTTCCCTGACTGACCTGAGGGTAAGGGGGGCGACGGAGAGCTGCAAGTTCCAAAGTGGAACTGAGAAAGTGGGATATACATAAATCCCCGCAGTACTTGGAAGATTGATAGCAGTGGTGGGGCATCCAAATTAAACTCCCCCTGCGGCAAATTGTAGAGCGAGATTAGCTTGCTGGATATTTTTGGTCACATGGTGCCAGTGTTGGGATAACTAAGATAAGCCCCACTGCGCCTGTGATAGCCGTGTGCCGGCATTGTGTCACGCCCCTCCGTCCGCTGATACACCGTGTCAGTGGTGGGATTGTGACATAGTGGTGACACAGGGTCCGCTGTCCGTCGCGTTTTGGTGGCAGCGGGACCCCCGTTAGTGTCGCCCGTAAGTGGATGAACGGCGGTGGGCTGTTCGTCACAGACACCAGGGCATGTAGTTCCAAAGCTTTACTCACAGTCTGTTGTGGTACAGGTGCCAGCATCCGTGCCGTGTCCTCCAGGGCAGGAGCTCTGCCAACTTCCAGGCAAGATGAAGTACTCCTTTCCAACACTCCGCCAACATATGTGCCTTTTCTGAACGTCTCCCTCTTAGCGCCTTTTAGTGAAGTACTCTCAGTACTGAGTTACACTGGAGTTCCTCCTGTCAGATGTTCCTAAGAACTCTACTTGTACGGCAGACAGCTGTAGCCTGCTTCGGAGACTCCTTGCTACCTAGTCCCGGCTCACACACGTTGCTGTTGTGCCCCCAAGTCTGGTGTGGGAATAAAGTGGTGACAACTTCTATTCCTCCGGTGTCTGCTGCAGGACCATTAGTATCCATACAACCTCGGGGACCGGACCCCGGCCTTGCGCTTAGAACTTGAGAAGAGTTCTCCTCTATCCCTGGTCCTTGTTCTCTTATTCTCCTCACATTCCATATCAATCCTTTCTTTCTTATGGAGAGTCAGGCTTTCTATCAATGTTCCTTTCTTGTGCCAGCGGACCCAGGTCACTGAGGTCGGCTGCAGCACTTCCTTCATCCATCCCTCTCAGGGGATCTTCTATCACAGACTGACCTCGTTAGACTCCTGTGACTAACTGACTAAATCCTATCCTCTTCCCGCTCTTTTAGTGCAAACTAAGCTCCACCCGCCTCCCAGCACGCTTCGTGTTCCAAGCAGGGATCCACCAAAGGGTGCTATGCTACACTACTGTGTTGTGTGGGATGCAGGTGTTGGAGCATGGTCAGGTGTCTCCACCTTACGTGGATAGTGGGGCACCACACCTCAGGAGGAGGTGCAGTACCTCTGTGGCGACTGAACCCTCAGGGGCGCCACACTGGAGTGGTACTGTGCAGTGTATATAGAGCTGGAGTGGTACTGTGCAGAGTATATTTCTCTGCCCCTTTCCCCGCAGCGGACACACTGTAGGTCATGATTCTCTCCCTTTCTTCTTCTCCTCTCATCTCCTGGATTCTGCCGGCATTTTCTGATTGTTTCGTGTAGTTGTTGCTCAGGATTCTTCTGGTTGCGGTGATAATAGGATGGAACGTGACACTGATCTCCAGACGTCTTCATCAGTGAATAATTATCACATTTCTCTTGGATTTTTTGATCAGGTTCCGGTGTCAGCATTTGGATCACATAGGATTTTCTCTTCCTTCAGACCCTGGGATGTTGGACGGTCCTGAAGTCATCTACACACGAGGCTGGAGGAGATTATTGGCTCCATTAGCATGCTGCAGAAACTGTCTAAAAATCTTCATCCCATTCATTTCAATGTTAGTCCACTTTAGTTTTTTATATGAGGGATTTTTGAGTGCTTTTTTTCCATTTCAGGTTTTTTGACTCCTGATGGACAACGCTCCAAACTAGTCACTGTCTAATCAAAAGGCTGAAAAACACAACGGCAAACCTTCGAAAACGCTTCAAAAAAGGCTACAAAAGTGCTGCAAGACAGAAAAAGCTCAGAAAATCCTCCCCGAAGAAGGAACATTCCTGAAGCTGAAATACTTGTTGAATCCTCAAACTCTGTGCATAGAGCCTCACAGAAACCAGTCAGCCCCCTTCGTCCCCTCCATCCCCTCTGTCTCCCTCAGTCCCCCTCAATCCCTCTCAGCCCCCTCAGTCCCCCTCCATCCCCTTCCATCCCCTCTGTTCCCCTCTGTCCCCTTCCGTCCACTCCGTTCAATCTGTTCCCCTCTGTCCCCCTCCGTCCCCTCTCGCCCCCTCCATCCCCGCAGCCCACTCCGTCCCCAGCCTAATCCATCCCCCTCCATCTCCGCAGCCCCCTCTGTCCCCGCAGCCCACTCCGTCCCTCTCTCTCCCCTTCCATCCCCCTTCGTTCCCTCCGTCCCCCTTCGTTCCCTCCGTCCCTCTTCGTTCCGTCCGTCCCCCTTCGTTCCCTCTGTCCCCCTTTGTTCCCTCCGTCCCCCTTCGTTCCCTCCATCTCCCTTCGTTCCCTCCGTCCCCCTTCGTCCCCTCCGTCCCCCTTCGTCGCCTCCGTCCCCCTTCGTCCCCTCCGTCCCCCTTCGTCCCCTCCGTCCCCCTTCGTCCCCTCCGCCCCCCTTCGTTCCCTCCGTCCCCCTTCGTCCCCCTTCGTCCCCTCCGTCCCCCTTCGTTCCCTCCGTCCCCCTTCGTTCCCTCCGTCCCCCTTCGTCCCCCTTCGTTCCCTCCGTCCCCCTTCGTTCCCTCCGTCCCCCTTCGTTCCCTCCGTCTCCCTTCGTTCCCTCCGTCCCCCTTCGTTCCCTCCGTCCCCTTCGTTACCTCCGTCCCCCTTCGTTCCCTCCGCCCCCCTTCGTTCCCTCCGTCTTCCTTCGTTCCCTCCGTCCCCCTTCGTTCCCTCCGTCCCCCTTCGTTCCCTCCGTCTCCCTTCGTTCCCTCCGTCCCCCTTCGTTCCTCCGTCCCCCTTCGTCCCCTCCGTCCCCCTTCGTCCCCTCTGTCCCCCTTCGTCCCCTCCGTCCCCCTTCGTCCCCTCCGTCCCCCTTCGTTCCCTTCGTCTCCCTTCGTTCCCTCCGTCCCCCTTCGTTCCCTCCGTCCCCCTTCGTTCCCTCCGTCTCCCTTCGTTCCCTCCGTCCCCTCCACTCTCAGCTTTAATAACAGGATTTTTCTTTTCCAAATCTTTTATATTTGAATCTAAAATGAAAACCTGCGATTCAGTTGAGTTAATTAATCTGAAAATCTCTTCTCTGTCCTCATGGTTCCTGATGCACGTGTGCCATCTATCACACGGCGAGGCTCTGACGCCGAGAAGCAGCCGGATAATCTCAGCGACTCAACCGCAACATAAACAGCAAGAATTATCCGCTGCAGCAAAATGACCTCTGCGAGCGCCGCGATTTACATCTCCCACTAATCCCACTGGGCAGCCGATCTGGAGACAAAGTGTATTTCATTCTCTCTAGTCTGGAAATAGACTTCAGTTACTTTCTATTATTGTATCAATTCTTCAAAAGTTTCAAAATCTTTGCTGTGAATAAAAATTTTCAGGAATCCATACATAATAAAAATATAAAGCTCAAATACTAAGAATTTGGTACAATCAAGACTGTTACTAAGACTTAGGACCAAAATACCATAGACCACCAGCACTGGTGTAACTAGAGTCTGATGGGCCTCAGTCCCCCCCCCCCCTGCATGTTGGTCAGATGTACGGTCCCTTGTAGCATTCAAAATCCTATAATGACATACGTGTTGCCCCCCCCTCACCCATTATATAGTAATGCCTCCCATCCTGGTATATGTCACACATCCTGGTATATATGTTTCTCCTCCTGGTATACACTGTATGCAGAATTATTAGGCAAATGAGTATTTTGATCACATCATCCTTTTTATACATGTTGTCCTACTCCAAGCTGTATAGGCTTGAAAGCCAACTGCCAATTATGTAAATCAGGTGATTGGCATCTCTGTAATGAGGAGGGGTGTGGTCTAATGACATCAACACCCTATATAAGGTGTGCTTAATTATTAGGCAACTTCCTTTCCTTTGGCAAAATGGGTCAGAAGAGAGATTAGACGGACTCTGAAAAGTCAAAAATTGTGCGATGTCTTGCAGAGGGATGCAGCAGTCTTGAAATTGCCAAACTTCTGAAGCATGATCACCAAACAATCAAGCATTTCATGGCAAATATCCAACAGGGTCACAAGAAGCGTGCTGATAAAAAAAAGGCACAAAATAACTGCCCATGAATTGAGGAAAATCAAGCGTGAAGCCGCCAAGATGCCATTTGCCACCAGTTTTGCCGTATTTCAGAGCTGCAATGTTACTGGAGTATCAAAAAGCACAAGGCGTGCCATACTCAGAGACATGGCCAAGGTAAGGAAGGCTGGAAAACGACCACCTCTGAACAAGAAACATAAGATAAAACGTCAAGACTGGGCCAAGAAATATCTTCAGACTGATTTTTCTAAGGTTTTATGGACTGATGAAATGAGAGCGACTCTTGATGGGCCAGATGGATGGGCCCGAGCCTGGATCAGTAAAGGGCAGAGAGCTCCACTCCGACTCAGACGCCAGCAAGGTGGAGGTGGGGCACTGGTATGGGCTGGTATCATCAAAGATGAACTTGTGGGACCTTTTCGGGTTGAGGATGGAGTGAAGCTCAACTCCCAGACCTACTGCCAGTCTCTGGAAGACACCTTCTTCAAGCAGCGGTACAGGAAGAAGTCGGTATCGTTCAAGAAAAACATGATTTTCCTGCAGGACAATGCTCCATCACATGCCTCCAAATACTCCACAGTGTGGCTGCCCAGTAAAGGTCTAAAAGAAGAAAAAATAACGACATGGCCCCCTTGTTCCCCTGATCTGAACCCCATAGAGAACCTGTGGTCCCTCATAAAATGTGAGATCTACAGGGAGGGAAAACAGTACACCTCTGGGGACAGATCTACAGGGAGGGAAAACAGTACACCTCTGGGGACAGTGTCTGGGAGGCTGTGGTGGCTGCGGCACATCGCAATGTGGATCGTAAACAGATCAAGCAACTGACAGAATCTATGGATGGAAGGAAGGTGAGTGTCATCGGAAAGAAAGGTGAAAGCTATGTTGGGCACTGATTTTTTTTGTTTTGTTTTTGAATGTCAGAAATGTTTATTTCTACATTTTGTGTTGCTCTATTGGTTTACTTGGTGAAATAAACACGTGAGATGGGTAGATATTTGGTTTTTATTAAGTTGCCTAATAAATCTGCACAGTAATAGTTACCTGAAAAAACATATATCCTCCTAAGATAGCCAAATCTAAAAAAACCCACTCCAACTTCCAAAAATATTAAGCTTTGATATCTATGAGTCTTTTGGGTTGATTGAGAACATAGCTGTTGTTCAATAATAACAAGAATCCTCTCAAATACAACTTGCGTAAAAATTCTGCACACGGTGTATAACAGCTGTGGCAAAAATTAAGAGACCACTTTGAAATCTTCAGTTTCTCTGATTTTTCTCTTTATATTTTTGAGTAAAATGTAAATTGCTCTTTTATTCTATAAACTACTGACAACATGTCTCCGAATTTCCAAGCACTAAATTTTGTTTTTTTATTTCTGAAAACGAGAAATGGTCAAAATTAAAAAAAACATGGTCAAAATTAAAAAACAAACAAACTCCAGTGCTTTCAGACCTCATACAATGCAAAGAAAACAAGTTCATAATCATTTAGAAACAACAATACTAATGTTTTAACTCAGGAAGAGTTCAGAAATTAATATTTTGTGGAATAACCATGATTGTTAATCCCAGCTTTCATGAGACTTGGCTGCTTTCCACCAGTCTGTCACATGGTTTTTGGGTGACCTTATGCCACTCCTGGTACACATATGTGGCGCCCCCAGGAGATGGCCGCCACAGTGGCTTTGCCTTCCTCCAGGGAGGGTAATGCCAGGCTTGGAAGCAGTGAAGGGTCTCTCTCGCAGTTAACCTATACATGCAACACAGTTCCACTCCAGGTCAGCAGGGGGGACTCTGAACCAGATTTGAAGGGAGGAGTGCTCTCTGGGGGCCAAGAGGAAGGAGTGTTCAGTTAGTGTGAGGAGATCCATGTGTGCAGACGTGTGGAGAGAAGCTGGAGGTTGAGCTGAGGACAGAGAGCTCCCTCACAGCGAGAGCACATGAACTGGGGCCTGGTCTCCACGGTTGTACGGATACTAATGGTCCTGCAACAGACACCAGAGGAGTAGGAGGCTGTAAATGCCCTACCCCCATCTAAGACTCGGAGGCACAACAGCATGGAGTGATCCAAGAGAGGAATAGCGGCTACGGCTGTCTGCCATATGAGGAGTGCTAGTAGAAGAGAATTAGGAGGAACTTCAGTGTAACTCAGTACTAGGAGTACTTCACTCAAATAGGCGCTAAGAAGGAGACTGCACAGCCCGTCTGCTGAGAGAGAATCCCTGAGCTGCTTCCAGGCTAGCCTGCTTCAGTACGATCTGTAATCAGGACCCTGGACTGCAGTTATCAAGTAAAGGTACAGAAATTGCACCCCGCTGTGTCTTGTCTGCTTCCTACCTTTCCGGCACTGCTACATCCCCGTGCCAACCACATCTACACTGCCCTGGGACTACAGCTTCACCTGTGGGGAGCTTTTATATCTTTGCTGCACCATACCATCAGTCCCAGTGGATCTGCATGCAGCGTCGGCTTAACATCTCACTTGCCAAACACCACAGGTGGCGTCACAAACTATTCCATTAATTACATTCCACCATTCAAACTTCCACTATTAATTGGGCGCCCAGGGCCATGGACCGGGTCACCACTGCTGTGACACATCCCGCCGACACTGGCCCGGTACCGAGTACCCCACGGCCCTGGGAGGGCGACCCACATATGTAAGCAGTTCTTCTTTGATGGCTTGTGACTATCCATCATCCTCTTGATTACATTCCAGAGGTTTTCAATGGGGTTCAGGTCTGGAGATTGGGCTGGCCATGACAGGGATCTGATGTGGTGGTCTCTTAATTTTTGCCAGAGCTGTATGTCACGCATCCTGGTATATATGTCCCCCCTCCTAGTATATATATCCCCCATCCAGATATATTTGTCCCCCTTCCTGGTATATATTCCCCATCCTGTCTCCCATCGTGACCACATCTTCATATATATGTCTCCCATCCTGAGCACATCCTGGTACATATGTCTCTCATCCTGAGCACATCCTGGTACATATGTCTCCCATCCTGAACACATCCTGGTATATATGTCTCCCATCCTGAGCCCATCCTGATATGCATGTCTGTTGTGAATTCTCTTGCTCGGAGTTCTGAGCCGAAGCTCCATCTGCTCCCTCTGGTGGTTGCTGAGAGTAGTGGAGCTGGCCAGGTGGATGGAAGTTCCCCACCTGACGACGATAATTGGAAACCTGGGATTATTGGCTGGGAGCATATAATTGATCAGACTGCTCTTGGAGGTTGCTGGTGATTTCCTCCATGTGCAATTGGAGCTCTTTTGTCCCCTGCCTGATCTGCATGGTTCAGCTAAGTGATTCTTTTGCTAATCCTTTGCATCTAATCTGGTTGTGTCTTTTTTTTGCTTTCTGTTTTGCTGCTAGGGTTCAGCGTGCTCCCTGCTGGGGGCAGCGCTGGGCCCTGCTTCATATGTTGCAGCTTGTTCAATCCCCTGTTATGTTAGTATCTCTTTGCTTGCTGCCAGTTTATACCAGAGTGCTGATCTAGCGGGGGTGAGATCGTGTGATCTCAGGTTTTTTGTATATCAGAAGTGTTGGACTTTTTCAGGGTTTTGTGCGTGAATGCAGACAGTATCTTTTCTATCCTGTACTGTCTAGACAGCTTGGGCCCCACCGCTTGCTCAGTCTGTTCTCTGCCTGTGTTTGTGTCTCATCTTGTCTCACCGACAATATATGTTTGGGGGCTATCTATTCCTTTGGGGATCTGCTATGGGGCAGTTTAGATTTAGTCTTTCTGTCTTTAGGCTTAGTTAGTCCTCCAGCTGTGATGAGGCGTCTAGGGCATCGTAGGAATATTCCACGGCTACTGCTAGTTGTGCGGATAGGATCAGGGGTCTGCAATCCACTTAGTTACCAACCATTCTGGTCTTCTAGTGGCTTAGTCTGTTCCTGCCATCCTCCTCAGTGACCCATTCATAACACATGTCCCCCATTCTGGTATATATGTCCCCCATCCTGGTATATATGTCCGCCTTCCTGGTATATATATTCCCCATGCTGGTACATATGTCTCCCATCCTGAGCACATCCTGGTATATATGTCCCCCATTCTGCCACTGTTGCTTAATGCCTTAAAAAAATAAACAATTGCGGCGTGCTCTTCTCTGTGCCACAATGCATTTTAGCTGAATGTCCTTCCTCGGACACACATCCAGCTGAGATAGCTGCTGGTTTCGATGCACCCCGCACCGTGCTAGGTCATGATAGTTACACCCCTGACCACCAGGAATATTCACCCTTACCATACTCCGGATCACCAGGGGAGATAAGCTTTGAACTCTGAAAAACACATAAAGTGATCCAATATTTCTTTTCACGTCAGATCTATTGCTGTGAACGTTCATTCAGAGCGACGGTGGCCGCAGTCTCCCTATCTACCATCTGTTCAGCGCTGTCGCCTGCGCACTCCGCTGCCTCCGGGACTTTGATATTTATGGTGCGCTGCTCCCATGCAGGGAGAGCAGCATCCACACATTGGATGCCCCTAGATGGATCTATTCAAAGACTGAAGTTTATGGATCGTGTTTCCAGCTGAAAAACAATCGATTGTCAGTAACTTTGTACATATAGCGGTCGTTGAGGATTCCCCCTTTTTGAGCGGGGCATTTTGTCTAGCTTTCCACACACACTCCGGTCTGGGCCCTGCTCGGCCCCTGTCTACTGCTGACATATAGCGAGGTACAAGAGTTGGGGTCCACTTTGTTGCGGTGCAATGGATTTTGCACTTTTGTTTTATCAACATTGTGTCATCCAAGTCCCCTATGTGATCTCCATGCACTGTTACTATTACTATTTTTGTTAATGTTTTCTTTTATTCACTTATTACATTTTGTGTTTATCTTAGGTTCTGTTTGTTAGATGACCGCAGTGTGAACGCGTGTCTAGACATTTCACGTATACCAACATATGCGCCCGCTCAATTTGTTTTGTGTTACTGAGAGCAATCAATCTTTAGATGGATATATGAGACGTCTATGTCAATTTATCGCACGTGCAATAAAATAAAGACCCTATCTACCAGAGATAATAACTTAAGAACATACACTGAGGCTGCGCGGAGTCCCCGGCTGTCCTGAGGTGAACTGACAGCGTGGGAAAAAGTTCAGAAACTTTCCCACGCTAAACAGTTCATCCCCGGTCAGTCGGAGTGCCTGCGCAGACATAATTTAATTCATTCTGCAGCGGTTTACAGCTGGGCCGTTAGCATTAGCACTGGTCCCGGTTGTAAACTAGTTTAACCCCTTCTGATGGATTACAGTGGGGGACCTGACTGAACGGCGGAGAGGTATGGATATTGTTGGTTTTTTATTTTTTGTTTTTTTTTGTTACAGGAGAACAAGGGATTCTCTTGGATTAGCAGAATAATAAATTTGGTTAAAAACTGTGTCATTATTTCAGTAAAATAATTTTTAATTAATGTGTGTGTGTCTTTTTTAACCCTTTAATACTATAGGATTAATACTGTATAGTTGTCTTATTGACACCTCTCCGTTATTAAACCAGCTTAATGTTACCTTTCAATAGCAAGGTGGCATTAACCCCTTATTATCCCATGAGCCACTGCTAAAGGCAATGGCAATAGAAAGGCTAAGTGCCAGAAAAGGGCATAACCATGGTCCCTCTCTAGGCTATTAATATCTGCCCTCACTCACTGGCTTTATCTCTCTGGTGGAGAAACTACCGCAGGAGGCCACACAATTTTTTTCAACGAATTTACCTGTTAATTTAACACCTACATGTCCCAAATTTTACAAACACACAGTAATTTAATTATTAGTCAAAGACATATAAAAAATAAATGAAATGTAATGGTTTACTGTATGTTGGGTTTTGTAATGATTTTATTTTCCCAGAGGAGCATTGCACGGCGAATAAGTCTCCTTACCTTGACAAGCCACAGCTGGCATGTCACTCTCCGCAAGGAGAAACCTTACTTCTTAGACCCTAGTCCAGTGCCTCTCACCTTGCCAAATCAGATCTCATACTTTGCACTGATGAGAGCCAACAGCTCGAAACACCGTGTCTGCAAATTGAGATTCTGATTTGGCTTGTATCCTAAGTCATACTACAAGACTCGTTAAAGGGTTGATTGTGACTTGTAGGATCGCTACTACCAATAGGTGGCGCTGTAGAGTAAAAGTCCTCTTTCTTTCTGAAGAGGCAATTTGCATATTATTTTCCCAGAGGAGCATTGCACGGCGAATAAGTCTCCTTACCTTGACAAGCCACAGCTGGCATGTCACTCTCCGCAAGGAGAAACCTTACTTCTTAGACCCTAGTCCAGAGCCTCTCACCTTGCCAAATCAGATCTCATACTTTGCACTGATGAGAGCCAACAGCTCGAAACACCGTGTCTGCAAATTGAGATTCTGATTTGGCTTGTATCCTAAGTCATACTACAAGACTCGTTAAAGGGTTGATTGTGACTTGTAGGATCGCTACTACCAATAGGTGGCGCTGTAGAGTAAAAGTCCTCTTTCTTTCTGAAGAGGCAATTTGCATATTATTTTCCCAGAGGAGCATTGCACGGCGAATAAGTCTCCTTACCTTGACAAGTCACAGCTGGCATGTCACTCTCCGCAAGGAGAAACCTTACTTCTTAGACCCTAGTCCAGAGCCTCTCACCTTGCCAAATCAGATCTCATACTTTGCACTGATGAGAGCCAACAGCTCGAAACACCGTGTCTGCAAATTGAGATTCTGATTTGGCTTGTATCCTAAGTCATACTACAAGACTCGTTAAAGGGTTGATTGTGACTTGTAGGATCGCTACTACCAATAGGTGGCGCTGTAGAGTAAAAGTCCTCTTTCTTTCTGAAGAGGCAATTTGCATATTATTTTCCCAGAGGAGCATTGCACGGCGAATAAGTCTCCTTACCTTGACAAGCCACAGCTGGCATGTCACTCTCCGCAAGGAGAAACCTTACTTCTTGGACCCTAGTCCAGAGCCTCTCACCTTGCCAAATCAGATCTCATACTTTGCACTGATGAGAGCCAACAGCTCGAAACACCGTGTCTGCAAATTGAGATTCTGATTTGGCTTGTATCCTAAGTCCTACTACAAGACTCGTTAAAGGGTTGATTGTGACTTGTAGGATCGCTACTACCAATAGGTGGCGCTGTAGAGTAAAAGTCCTCTTTCTTTCTGAAGAGGCAATTTGCATATTATTTTGCTATGTAGAACTCTATGAAATATGTACTGTATATATATATATATATATGTGTGTGTGTCTCAATGGCATTCTATGTGTATACATCTATCCTTTTGTTTGTGTTCTAAGCTGTCATTGGGATCCATTATATGTCCATTTTGCAAGCCAGCGAGAAAATCTCACCATACGGATGCTTAGATGCGAGAAAATTGCATCCTCGCATTACAATCGGATGACATACGGATCACTGGTCATGAAACATTTGTGCGATTCTGGTCCGTGAAAAATGGACCGTATTTTTATAAGTTGTGTGTGACTCCGGCCTAATAATGACATTACATCCATCGTGTATTTCTGCAGCAATCAGAATTTATAGTTTGGTCCAGGAAGAACAATGCCAGGACTATGCTGTTGATCCTGAGATAGCGGATCGGTCCGAGCATGGAGCCAGTTCTCAGAGGTTTACTCCATGGCATATGTATGTGCCCCCCTCACCTTTAGCATCACATGTAAACCATAGATGCGGCTCCGCACCCCAGGACCTGCAGCTGCTGGCAGCGCACATCAATCAAATTCTAGCCAATTTTGGGAAGATCATCTACATGGAGCTGCGGGTAATTGGATTTTGCATTTTGCAGTATATTTATGTTACATAAACAAAAGATACAGGAGGAAAATGAGACGTTGCGGAGCCGAAACCTGCGGCATCTGGAAGATATTTCAGGA
Source organism: Dendrobates tinctorius (assembly GCF_039654945.1). Classification (NCBI taxonomy): domain Eukaryota; kingdom Metazoa; phylum Chordata; class Amphibia; order Anura; family Dendrobatidae; genus Dendrobates; species Dendrobates tinctorius. The sequence goes on along the minus strand of NW_027361899.1, from coordinate 4,295,892 downwards.
GCCGGAGAGTTTAATGTCTCCTTTCTTTATTACAAGCTCAAGAACCGCAGAAGAGAATGGATCATTATTCCGGTCTCCTTTATCATTAGTGCGGATCTGGGAGGGAAGGCTCTTCGCAGTCTATTAGCTTCTCCAGGAGAGAGGAGAATGAGGAGACGCCATAACTGCGCCATAGTTATTCCCTCCGATAGCCGAGTGCCTCTCGTGAGCCCTGACACATTCATTCTCATTATTTATATGCGGCCACACTTGGTGGCTTTTATATAGCGTCCTATTTGCCGCCAATGACAAAGTCGGGAATCACATTAGGTGTAAATTATCGAATGGGAAGTGAGCGGCGGGCGGACCCATGGTGGCGGTAATCAGAGAGGATGCAAAGTTTCCCACTTTTACACTTCGGGAGAATTAATATTTTTACAAGATCCAACGCTGACCCCATTGGAGAAAACCACATATAAGAAGAATCGTGCCACCACTACTGGGGCACGTAGGAAGGACAACCCCCCAGTCTGCTCACAAAAACTGTAGTGATCCACCTTTGTGTTGTCAGCAAGTAGGGGCACAGATAGCACTCCTAAACCTGGCCCATCCACCAACCATCACTGGTGCTGATGTCTCCCCACTAATTCCATTAGGTGTCCCATGCAAAAGTTTGTGTCAACTGCTTCTGCCTGGCAGCCCCAATCATCCACATGGTTACCCCACCCACCTACTCACCTGCTACTGCCCTCAAATCCCCTTTTCTCCCTGCAATTACCCCCTTTATTACCTTCACTACAGCCCCCCAGACCTCCTGAAAATGTTACCATCTACTAATCCTGAGATCGTATACAAGGGAAATAGGCACACAAAACTTTATGCAAACAACAATAAAGCCAATACAGAGTGGGGGGCAGGTAATATATGGTGATAGGCCAAAATATGGCACCAAAGTTCAGCTAGGTCACATTAAGATCTATACAGCATACAAATTGTTAAAGTAAAAGCTGAGGCTTTACAAAGAAACAATCAAATGACTACTCAATTAATGTGAGGAAACACATATGTATAACTACAAGGAGTGACACAGTGCAATTACAGAGCTGATGATAGCATCCCCCAGAAGAAGGCCTGCAAGCCGAAATGTGCGTCGGGGTAGTGGCACCCTCGCTTTATGCTAGGTAATGATTGTTTTATTACCTTGTATATGATTCATGCATGCTCTAAGTAATTTTTTGGCTTTGTAGCTTGATGCTGGTTGTCTTGCTACAACACTGTTACCAGCATATGGATATTTCCTCACATTAATTCAGTAGTCATTTGATTGTTTGTTTGGAATTCCTCAGCTTTAACTTCAACAATTTGTATGCTGTTTAGATCTTAGTGTGACCTAGCTGATAACCAACCAAGGAAAGCTAACAGCTGGGGGCTTATATTATCAGGCTGGGAAGGTCCTTGGTTATTGGTAGCGGTCTATCAGACACCCTCATTACTAACTAGATATTAAAAAATAAAAACACACAGAAAAAATGCTTTATTTGAGTAAACACTCTCCAACACTTTCCCTGGTTCACCAATTTATTAAAAAAATAAACCCATGCAGGTCCGCTGCAGTTCACCGAATTCACCATAGACTACAAATGGAAACCTGAAAAACATAAAAAGACAGAAATAAAAACAAGAGACAGTCTCTCATTCACCAGTTTATTAGAAAAAATGTTCCCATGCAGCTTCGACGTAGTCCATGTTCCCCTCACCTGGCCCTGATGACTGTGAATAGCAGTAACATTGCTGCTCTTCACAGTCACCGGGTACTGACGTCACTGTGAGGCCCGGCGGCTCTGAACAGTGGTGATGTCAGTAACAATAATGCTCATCAGAATCTATGAGTCTCACAGGGTGCAGCGGGAGGTGGTGACTCTGATGACCGGTGACATCAGTACCCAGCGACTGTGAATACCGGTAATGTTACTGCTCTTCACAGTCGCCAGGGCTGAATTAGTTGAGCGCTGGACTATGTTGGAGATACGTAGGAAATTTTTTCTAATTAATTCTTTTGACGAGGGACTGTGTCTTGTTTCTTTTTCTCTATTTTTATATTTCTCTGGTATTTATTTGTGGACTACGTCAGCACACATATGACGTACGGATGGCAACGAATCATGCACATGCACACATGGACTTGGATTACAATGGTACTGGGTTTTCCAGTACTGGTAACATCAGGACTTATGAAGGGGCCTAAGGTTGTGCTATTTGTGTAATGTGGGGCTGAGAGATAGTGAAGTCAGAGTCCCCCATGTACCACCCCAGCATGATGCCCGAAATGTAGATTATTATAGAGGAGCAGGCCAGGGTCCACACCCTGGAGCTCCCAGTTATGAGGCTGTGGTGGCCTTGAGGAGCAGACCCTAATAGGAGCAGACAGGAGCCAAGGAAAGGACCGTCCTGGTGGGTGAGTGCGCAGTGGAAATGTCAGGGCTGATCTCAGCGCGACGCTGCGGAGTAACATGTGTGAACATGGGCCTCAGTGACACTGGGAGAGAGTGCTGTGAAAGGACAGGTGGTGGCGAAAGCATTAGCACATCAAGGACCCCGAGGTGGGAAGAAGCTTCATAAGTATTTTAACATTTTAAAGTATCGTGTCTCCATATTGGAAGGAAAAATAAATTTCAGCCCTTTTAAAGGAGTTGTTCACAACTCCTCAACTCCAGCGTTATCACTTCTGGAGGCCAATTGCAGTGCCTTGCAAAAGTATTCAGCCCCCTGGAACTTTTCAACCTTTTCCCACATATCATGCTTCAAACATAAAGATACCAAATGTAAATTTTTGGTGAAGAATCAACAACAAGTGGGACACAATTGTGAAGTTGAACAAAATTTATTGGTTATTTTAAATTTTTGTGGAAATTCAAAAACTGAAAAGTGGGGCGTCAGCGATGTCAGCAACGTTGATCCTGTAGAGGAAGGTGATTTGTGCAGCCTTTACTATTTCATCAGAGTGGACGTCCACCCATCACATTGCTGATATGGCGCCTCTTCATGGGCTGGTACTTCTTTACAGACTCGATGGTGAGGTGTAGCGTAATCTCCTCCCTGATGATACATACTTTCTCCAGGTTTCTGGCTTAGATAGTTGTCACCGCGCAGTCACCACCATCGGAGGAGACGCAGATCAGCAATCATGGTTACTTAAGGGCATGTCACACTAAAGGTACTGTCACACTTAGCGATGTACCAGCGATCCCGACCAGCGATATGACGTGGTCAGGATCGCTGGTACATCGCTAAGTAGTCGCTAGTGAGCTGCCACACAGGCAGATCTCACTAGCGACATCGCTGGGGACGGGGATCGCTACTTACCTGTCACACCAGGCGATCCTGCGTCCTCCCGCCCGGCTCCACGCGTCGCTCGCCTTCACAGCAGGAACCGCCACAGGAAGCTGACGACGAGAAACAGTCCTGAACGTTCTCGCGCGATCAGCGATAACCAGCGGGGGAGCCGGTCGCTGGTAAGTATCAGACACAGCGATATCGCTAGCAATATCGCTATAACGTCACTAGTTATAGCGATATTGCTAGCGATATCTCTTATTAGACATCAGGAGCTCTCCATTCTTGATGGCCTCTTAATAGAAACAATGTAACAATTGCTTTATAGTGACTCCACTCACACATTACACTTCTCCGGATGTTCCCCCTCCCATACAGCAGTTCCACACTACTGAGCTCCATCATCTGATAAGTTCCTTCCAATCTCACACGCCTCTATTTCACGTTTTTCTTTTTCTGTCTCTGACCTGATTTGTCTCTCACTCTCCTTATCTCGGAGTCTTTTTCTCCTGGTTTTCATGTCTCTTTTACCTGTCTCTCACTCTCCTTATTTTGGGCTCTTCTGCTCCTGGTTTCCATGTCTCTTTTTCCTGTCTCTCACTCTCCTTATCTTGGACTCTTCTGCTCCTGTCTCTCACTCTCCTTATTTTGGGCTCTTCTGCTCCGGTTTCCATGTCTCTGTTTCCTGTCTCTCACTCTCCTTATCTTGGACTCTTCTGCTCCGGTTTCCATGTCTCTGTTTCCTGTCTCTCACTCTCCTTATTTTGGGCTCTTCTGCTCCGGTTTCCATGTCTCTGTTTCCTGTCTCTCACTCTCCTTATCTCGGACTCTTCTGCTCCGGTTTCCATGTCTCTGTTTCCTGTCTCTCACTCTCCTTATTTTGGACTCTTATGCTCCAAGTTTCCATGTCTCTTTTTCCTGTCTCTCTCTCTCCTTATCTCGGACTCTTCTGCTCCCGGTTTCCAAGTCTCTTTTTCCTGTCTCTCACTCTCCTTATTTTGGGCTCTTCTGCTCCGGTTTCCATGTCTCTTTTTCCTGTCTCTCACTCTCCTTATTTTGGACTCTTCTGCTCCCGGTTTCCAAGTCTCTTTTTCCTGTCTCTCTCTCTCCTTATCTTGGACTCTTCTGCTCTAAGTTTCCATGTCTCTTTTTCCTGTCTCTCACTCTCCTTATTTTGGACTCTTCTGCTCCCGGTTTCCAAGTCTCTTTTTCCTGTCTCTCTCTCTCCTTATCTTGGACTCTTCTGCTCCAAGTTTCCATGTCTCTTTTTCCTGTCTCTCACTCTCCTTATCTTGGACTCTTCTGCTCCAAGTTTCCATGTCTCTTTTTCCTGTCTCTCACTCTCCTTATTTTGGACTCTTCTGCTCCAAGTTTCCATGTCTCTTTTTCCTGTCTCTCACTCTCCTTATCTCGGACTCTTCTGCTCCCGGTTTCCAAGTCTCTTTTTCCTGTCTCTCACTCTCCTTATTTTGGGCTCTTCTGCTCCAGTTTCCATGTCTCTTTTTCCTGTCTGTCACTCTCCTTATCTCGGACTCTTCTGCTCCGGTTTCCATGTCTCTGTTTCCTGTCTCTCACTCTCCTTATCTCGGACTCTTCTGCTCCCGGTATCCATGTCTCTGTTTCCTGTCTCTCACTCTCCTTATTTTGGGCTCTTCTGCTCCCGGTATCCATGTCTCTGTTTCCTGTCTCTCACTCTCCTTATCTCGGACTCTTCTGCTCCCGGTATCCATGTCTCTGTTTCCTGTCTCTCACTCTCCTTATTTTGGGCTCTTCTGCTCCCGGTTTCCATGTCTCTGTTTCATATCTCTCACTCTCCTTATCTTGGATTCTTCTGCTCCAGTTTCCATGTCTCTGTTTCCTGTCTCTCTCCTTATCTCGGACTCTTCTGCTCCCGGTATCCATGTCTCTGCTTCCTGTCTCTCACTCTCCTTATTTTGGATTCTTCTGCTCCGGTTTCCATGTCTCTGTTTCCTGTCTCTCTCTCTTTATCTCGGACGCTTCTGCTCCTGGTTTCCATGTCTCTGTTTCCTATCTCTCACTCTCCTTATCTTGGACTCTTCTGCTCCAGGTTTCCATGTCTCTTTTTCCTGTCTCTCACTCTCCTTATCTCGGACTCTTCTGCTCCGGTTTCCATGTCTCTGTTTCCTGTCTCTCACTCTCCTTATCTCGGACTCTTCTGCTCCGGTTTCCATGTCTCTGTTTCCTGTCTCTCACTCTCCTTATCTCGGACTCTTCTGCTCCCGGATTCCCTGTCTCTTTTTCCTGTCTCTCACTCTCCTTATCTCGGACTCTTCTGCTCCGGTTTCCATGTCTCTGTTTCCTGTCTCTCACTCTCCTTATCTCGGACTCTTCTGCTCCGGTTTCCATGTCTCTTTTTCCTGTCTCTCACTCTCCTTATCTCGGACTCTTCTGCTCCGGTTTCCATGTCTCTGTTTCCTGTCTCTCACTCTCCTTATCTCGGACTCTTCTGCTCCGGTTTCCATGTCTCTTTTTCCTGTCTCTCACTCTCCTTATCTCGGACTCTTCTGCTCCGGTTTCCATGTCTCTGTTTCCTGTCTCTCACTCTCCTTATCTCGGACTCTTCTGCTCCGGTTTCCATGTCTCTTTTTCCTGTCTCTCACTCTCCTTATCTCGGACTCTTCTGCTCCGGTTTCCATGTCTCTGTTTCCTGTCTCTCACTCTCCTTATCTCGGACTCTTCTGCTCCCGGATTCCCTGTCTCTTTTTCCTGTCTCTCACTCTCCTTATCTCGGACTCTTCTGCTCCGGTTTCCATGTCTCTTCTTGCTGTTTCTCCTCATTGTCTCCTTTGTTCTTCTTCCTTGGTCATTGTATTGACCTCTTCTCTTGTCTTTATCGGTGGTCACACACAGGACGATAATCATTAATGATAATTATCATCTTTTCTCTGAACCGTTCCATAAATATCATTTCCATCAATCGGAGAAATGGTTAGAGCAGTGAGAAATCTATTCTCATTAGTCTCAGGCTCGGTTTTCCACTCGTCCTTTGCTCTATTGTGTAACACCAGGCAGCCTTGTCTGTCCTAACTCTGCTTCATTATCTCTGTCTCTCTCGTGACACCTTGTTCTCTGTGCAACAATTTATGGGCCCTTGGCAGCTCAAGAGCTCCTAAAAATGAAACATTGCACCTGCTTTGGAGGTAGAAGTGGGTCCCATTTCCCCTTGGGCCTCTCTACAGCCACACATATTGCACCAATGATGAGTCCGCCTCTGTCTGCATCTATCTAGCTCTGAAACCTACTTTTTATTTTCTTTATATCTCCACCTTTCCTTAAAGCGAATCTGACTAGGGCAGAGCAAAGTACTGCAGTGCGCAGGGGCCGGGAAAGGCCAAAGAGCCCTGGTCAGAGAGGGGCACCTGCACAGGAGTGCAGTGCCGGGGAAACTGTGTGGATGACATAGGGACACATCATCTCTAGTGTTGAGCTTTCCGATACCGCAAGTATCGGGTATCGGCCGATATTAGCTGTATCGGAATTCCGATACTGACTTCCGATACTTTTTTCATATCGGATACCGGAATCGGAAGTTCCCATAATGCTATCAGCCCGCTCGCTTTGATTCAGCCAATGGGAATCCTCAGAAGTGTGGGCACATCCTGTTAGGCATGTAGGCATGTTAACTATTGGCATGGCTGTGATTGGCTGCTGAAATGATGTCATGATGCACTATAAAAGCCACAGCCGCAGCCATTTCTGGTCACTCTGCTGTGAATTCAGTTAGGGACAGGCTGCTGTTGACGACTGTGAGGGACAGTTAGAAATAGCGATTCTCAAAACAATATTGTGCTTTACCCAGGCTACATAAACTACCACTGTAGCCTTCTTTGCCCTAGCAGCAGTGTTCACAGCTGTCTGCAAGGGCTGTGTGAGTGCAGCTCACGCTGTGGAGTGGGTCCTGCAGCCACGTCTGGTTGTAGGCCGCCCAGCGTGCCTCACAGCTGCCTCATACATATTTTTCTTTTTGAGCTGCTATTTTAAAAAAATTCTATCTACTGTGCTTCCATCCGTATCCATATACGGTGGTTGCAAACACTCTAGGAGTACACAGCGGAGCCTTTCTGCAGCCTGTCAGTGCTAGTGCCCACTTCTCTGCACTTTTCACGGCTGTCTGAGAGGTCTCTGACTGTGTGTGAGTGCAGCTCACGCTGAGTAGTGTGTCCTGCAGCTACGTCTGGTTGTAGGCTGCTCAGCGTGCGTCACTGCCTCACACATATATTTCTTTAATTGCAGCTCATTTTTTCTTCTCCTATTAGTGTGCATCCATCCATATCCATCTACATTGGTTGGTTGCAAACACTATATAGGAGTAGATAGAGGAACCTTTTTTCTGGCTTGTGCCCTTCAGCTGCAGCCAGATTAGTATTACCTAATTTTTTTGGAGCCTCATCTTTTGCATTGTAGGTTGCCTGCCTGCATTGTAATAGCTCCAGAAAGTTGGTGATACTCTGACTTTCAAATCTTTGGTCACATCCTTTTAGTTTTTTTTCCCCCCCAAAAAAACAAACAAGTTCACCAAACACTACATTTGAAAGTTGTGTAGGCCACAGTATCTCCTATTAAAGTGTAGTCGACACACACTTCATAAAATTAGTGTTTCTTATACCTGTAACCAGCTGTTCAGGAATAAGCACACTAAGGCCCCCCTTTGTACTTTTCTGCCTATCTTTCTCAGTCTAGCAAGATGAAGAAGGCAGGGAGTAAGGCACGTGGGCGTGGAGTTTCAGCAGGGAGAGGACGTGGGGATTCTGCAGGGAGAGGACGTGGGGATTCTGCAGGGAGAGGACGTGGGGATTCTGTGCCTGCTGTTGGCACCAGTGAGTCAGCATCCCCCAGTTTTAACAGGCAACAGTCCTTTATGCGCAGCTTTGTAGGACCTCACCGTACCCCACTGCTGCGGGAGGAACAAATTGAAGCCGTTGTCGGACGGATGGCAGCTAACGCATCGACTTCAATTACTTCCACATCCTCTCAGGGCCAGAGCACCGAAGAGCAACCATCTGTCTCTTCACCACCTGCCAAAGTGCCCAGGCAGTCAGAGACCCATGGACAGGAGCCATCACAGTCTCTACTTCTGTTCTCGGAATCTGTTGGTTTGGAAAGAGGGGGCCAGCCAAGCAGCATTCCAGAATGTGAAGAAGAGGGAGTATGCAGTGATGCGCAACTTCTTTGTCCCTCTGAATCTGAATAGGCGGGTGGGCCAGTGCCTATGGTCAGCACACCTCAGTACGCATCAGATGATGACGAGACTCAGTTACCACTTTCTGGTGCGTACGGTGCTGGCGAGACAACCCAGGAGAAGCAGGTGTTTGAAGAGGGGAGTGTAGATGATGAGGTCCTTGACCCATCATAGCGTGAGGAACAGGAAGGTGGTGGGAGCAGGCTCTGAGGAAGAGATTCCCCGAACGGCCAAAAAATCGGAGGGAGAGGGAGGGGGCAGACTTGGTTGCCTGTAGCCTCCACTTCGGCACCCGTTAGGAGCATTCCACTTTCAAAAGGCAAAAGGGGCGCTCCCAAGACTTGCAGTGTGTGGTCCTTTTTTGTCACAGTTGCAGATGACATTTGCTTTGTCAAATGCAAGCTGTGTCATCAGAGAGTCAAAAGAGGGAAAAATGTCAGCAACCTCAATACCACTAATATGTGGAAACATGTGCGGACTAAGCACGAGCTGGAGTTACACAGACACACTGAAGACGTAGGCCAACGTACAGCACCACCTACCACCTCTTCAGCTCGTGTTGGAGTCTCTTCCTCCAGCTCACACACAGCTGGTTCGGCTTCCTCACATGATCGCCAAGGAAGAACCTCTGGCACTGTTGTCCGGAGACCCTGTGACATTCCACCCACAGCACCACGTTCCCAGTCATCCTCACACTCCCAGGCCACTCGGCAGCCATCGGTAGCACAGGCATGGGAGAAAAGGCGGCCATACTCGGCAAACCATCCCCAAGCACAGGCTCTGAATGCTGGCATTGCCAAACTACTGGCCCATGAAATGCTCTCATTCAGGCTGGTGGAGACTGACACCATCTGGTACTTCATGGCATTGGCAGTCCCACAATACACTGTGCCCAGCCGCTTTTATTTCAGCAGGCGAGCCGTCCCTGCCCTGCAGAAACATGTGGAGGCAAACATAAAACATGCGCTACTAAACGCCGTTAGTAGCAAGGTCCACCTGACCACCGATGCGTGGACCAGTAACCATGGACAGGGACGATACCTTTCCCTCACTGCCCATTGGGTCAATGTTGTGGAGCCGGGTACAGATCTGGAGAGTGGCGCTGTACGTGTTCTGCCAACTCCACGGATTGCAGGAATCCAGTCTGTACACATTGAGTCCTCCTCCTACTCCAGTTCCTCTGAAACAGCGCAGCAGGAGCCTGTTACGACCGATATGAGCACAGCCGTGGCCAAACGTCAACAGGCCGTACTGAAATTAATTTCATTGGGGAATCGAAGCCACACAGCGCAGGAGCTCTGGAATGCCATCAAGCAGGAGAGCGACGTGTGGTTTCTGCCAGCGAATCTCCAGCCGGGCTTGGTAGTGTGTGACAATGGCCGAAATCTGGTGGCAGCTCTTGGCCTTGGCAACCTCACTCACATCCCATGTCTGGCACATGTGCTGAACTTGGTCGTGCAGAGCTTTCTGAGGGACTATCTGGATCTTGATGCACTGCTGCACAAGGTTCGCCTAGAGTGTGCTCACTTGCGACGTTCCAGCACAGCAAGATCGCACCTTGCTGCTCTGCAGCTCCAATTACTCCTTCCGGAACATCGCATCATATGTGACCTACCCACCAGGTGGAATTCAACGTTACATATGTTGGAGCGGTTGTGTGAGCAGCAGGCAGCAGTCATGGAGTACCAGCAGCATCAGGCACAAACAAGTCGCAATGAGTGGGCCTCTATGAAGGACATCTGCTTCGTTTTGCGTGCCTTCAATGATTGCACGCGGATGGCGAGTGCAGATGATGCACTAGTCAGCATGACTGTCCCCCTTATCTGCCTGCTTCAAAATACACTGCAAGCACTAAGGGAGGAGGTTTTGGAAGAGGTGGAGGATGAGGAGTCCCAAATGCCATCTGCCTCCGGACAGTCTGCGCTACGTGTTTCCTCACAAAGGCCTAGGCAGGGGACACTTTGTGAGGAGGATGAGGAGGAGTCGATGGAGGAGGAAGACATCTCTCCACAGGAGGGAGGTACACAAAGCTGTAGTCAGTATGTACAGCAATGGTGGGGTGATGCAGAGCAGGCCGAGGTCACGCCTCAAGCAGGGGACAGCGGTTCTTTGGCAGTTGGGAGTCTGCAGCACATGGTTGATTTCATGCTGCAGTGCCTGAGAAACGACCGCCGCATTGCCCACATTCTCTACACGGCTGATTATTGGGTGTACACCCTCCTAGATCCTCGCTACCGGGACAACTTGCAAACCCTCATACCAACGTTGAACCGGGAGCGTAAACAGCGGGAGTACCAAGACACACTGGTGCAGTCCATCATGTTTTCCATTCCACCCGACAGCAGTGGTGCTAGTGCTTTACAAAGCACCTCTGTGCGTCGACCCAGTGGAGGAAACTGCCGTCTTCACAGAGAAAAACACACTAGCTCCTGTGTTAGTGGGGTTCAGTAACGTCAGCTGTTCCCCTGCTGTGTGGACGGCAATGTCTCCTGCTGCCTCCACATGCAAACTACTACAGATTTGTAACTTTGGTCAAATTAGGCCTCCGGCTCCACTGTCTCTAGTATTTCCCCAGGCCAACAACCACACCAGTTACAGCTGTGAAGTGGCGTCTGCACAATCCACACTTGTTCCTGAGTTACTGTGGCTAAGTCCCGTCAGTTGATCCCCTGATGTGTGTCCGGCAATGTCTCTTGCTCTGTCCACATTCACATTACTAGTAGTGTGACTGAGGACTGAATAGGAGAGATTGCCAGACACACATCAGGGGATCAACAGATGGGACTGAGCCACAGTTACACAGGAACAAGTGTGGATTGTGCAGACGCCACTTCACAGCTGTAACTGGTGGGGTTGTTGGCCTGGGGAAATACTAGAGACAGTGGAGCCGGAGGCCATAGTGGAGCACGGCGACAATCAGTAGTAGTCTACAACCTCTATAAAACCAGCTGCAAGTTGTCCTCCGCCTGCTGCATGCTTCATCCTGGGCTACAACACAGCCAGTTGTAGCCTGGAAGTGCCGTCCGCACAGATAGAAACACTCGCTCCGGTGTCTGTGGGGTTCAGTAACGCCAGCTGTTCCCCTGCTGTGCGGATGGCAAAGTCTCCTGCTGCCTCCAACATCACCCTACATGTTATTTTCCACTTGCTCCAAGTAGGCCTCAGCCTGCTCGGAGCATTGATCCTGGGCTTCAACACAGCCAGTTGTAGCTTGGAAGTGCCATCCGCACAGATAGAAACACTCGCTCCTGTGTCACCAGTAGCGTGAATGAGGACAGAGCAGGAGACCTTGCCGGACACACATCGGGGGATCAACTGACGGCACTGAGGCCAAGTAACACAGGAACAAGTGTGGATTGTGCTGACGCCACTTCAGAGCTGTCACTGGCGGGGTTGGAGGCCAGGGGAAATACTAGAGACAGTGGAGCCAGAGGCCTAAGTGGAGCACGGTTACAATCAGAAGTAGTGTACAACCTCTATAAAACGTGCTTGAAGTTGGCCTCAGCCAACTCCATGCCTCATCCTGGGCTCCAACAATGCCAGTTGGTGTTCAGAAGTGCCGTCTTAACAGAGAAACACACACTAGCTCCTGTGTTAGTGGGGTTCAGTAACGCCAGCTGTTCCCCTGCTGTGCGGATGGCAAAGTCTCCTGCTTCCTCTAACATCACACAACATGTTATTTTCCACTTGCTCCAAGTAGGCCTCAGCCTGCTCGGAGCATTGATCCTGGGCTTCAACACAGCCAGTTGTAGCTTGGAAGTGCCGTCCGCACAGATAGAAACACTCGCTCCTGTGTCTGTGGGGTTCAGTAACGCCAGCTGTTCCCCTGCTGTGCGGATGGCAAAGTCTCCTGCTGCCTCCAACATCACACTACTACTGACTTTTAACCGTGGTCCACTTAGGCCTCTGGCTGTACTGTCTCTAGTATTTCCCCTGGCCTCCAACCCCGCCAGTCGCTGCTCTGATGTGCCGTCTGCACAATCCACACTTGTTCCTGTGTTACTGGGGCTCAGTCACGTCAGTTGATCCCCTGTGGTGTGTCCGGCAATGTCTCCTGCTCTGTCCCCATTCCCATTAATAGTTGTGGGAATGTGGACAGAGCAGGACACCTTGCCGGACACACATCAGGGGATCAACTGACGTGACTGAGCCCCAGTAACTCAGGAACGTGTGGATTGTTCAGACAACTCTGCAGAGCAGCAACTGCCGTGGTTGGAGGCCAGGGGAAATACTAGAGACAGTAGAGCCAGAGGCCAAAGTGGATCACGGTTACAATCAGTAGTTGTGTACAACCAATATAAAACTCGCTCCAAGTTGGCCTCAGCCTGCTGCCTGATTGACCCCTGGGCTTCAACATCGCATGTTGCTGCTCAGAAGTGTGTTTGCCACGGGTACTCCCTCCTGCCCAGCCGGGTTCCAGCAGCGTCAGCTGTTTCTCGGCAGAGCCTTTGGCCTAGGTGCCTCCTTCATGGTATCTGAGTTCCAGCAACGTCTGCTGGTCCTTGGTAGTGCTTTTTAGCACAGGTACCTCCTGCTTAGTAACCGTGTTCCAGCAACGTCAGCTGTTCCACGGTTGTCCCATTGGCTCTTGTTCCTTTTGCTGCCCCTCCGGGTTCCAGCACCGTCAGCTGGTCCTCGCTAGTGTCATTTGCTCTTGCAGCTTCTGCTACCCATCCGGGTTCCAGCACCGTCAGCTGGCTCTCAGCAGAGCCTTTGGCCTAGGTGCCTCCTTCTCGGTATCCGAGTTCCAGCAACGTCTGCTGGTCCTTGGTAGTGCTTTGGAGCACAGGTACCTCCTGCTTAGTAACCGTGTTCCAGCACCGTCAGCTGGTCCACGGTTGTGCCATTGGCTGTTGTTCCTTCTGCTGCCCCTCCGGGTTCCAGCACCGTCAGCTGGTTCTCGGTAGTTCCATTGACTCTTGTAGCTAATGCTACCCATCCGGGTTGCAGCACCGTCAGCTGGTTCTCGGAAGTGTCTTTGGCACGGGCACTCCCTCCTTCCCAGCCTGGTTACAGCACGCCTGCTGTTTTTGGGTAGTGTCAACGTCACTTTGCCACCGATACGTTGTCCTGACGTGTTGCGGTTGGGTTAGCCGAGTCTATGCTGCCTGCAGTTTCGGTGCTTCCTATGTGGGCTGCGGGTTCTGGTAATAAAGGCTGGTTCCGTAGTGACAATAGGACAAGCACCCCCTGTAGGAATGTGGGTTTCGGTAACTGCGGCCGGCTCACGGCCTTGCAACTTTGTTTTTTTCCTGGGTACCTTCTGCTACCCATCCGGGTTCCAGCACCGTCAGCTGGTTCTCGGCAGAGCCTTTGGCCTAGGTGCCTCCTTCATGGTATCCGAGTTCCAGCAATGTCTGCTGGTCCTTGGTAGTGCTTTTTAGCACAGGTACCTCCTGCTTAGTAACCGTGTTCTAGCACCGTCAGCTGGTCCACGGTTGTCCCATTGGCTCTTGTTCCTTCTGCTGCCCCTCCGGGTTCCAGCACCGTCAGCTGGTCCTCGCTAGTGTCATTTGCTCTAGCAGCTTCTGCTACTCATCTGGGTTCCAGCACTGTCAGCTGGCTCTCAGCAGCTTTGGCCTAGGTGCCTCTCTCTCGGTATCCGAGTTCCAGCAATGTCTGCTGGTCCTTGGTAGTGCTTTGGAGCACAGGTACCTCCTGCTTAGTAACCAGGCACGGGCACTCCCTCCTGCCCAGCCTGGTTACAGCACGCCTGCTGTTTCCGGGTAGTGTCAACGTCACTTTGCCACTGATATGTTGTCCTGTCGTGTTGCGGTCGGGATAGCCGAGTCTATGGTGCCTGCAGTTTCAGTGCTTCCTATGTGGACTGCGGGTTCTGGTAACAAAGGCTGGTTCCATAGTGCCAATAGGAAAAGCACCCCCTGTAGGACTGTGGGTTTCGGTAACTGCGGCCTGCTCGCGGACGCGACACTTTGTTAATCATGGGTACCTTCTGCTACCCATCCGGGTTCCAGCAACGTCAGCTGGATCCCGGCAGAGCCTTTGGCCTAGGTGCCTACTTGTCGGTATCCAAGTTCCAGCAACGTCTGCTGGTCCTTGATAGTGCTTTGGAGCACAGGTACCTCCTGCTTAGTAACCGTGTTCCAGCACCGTCAGCTGTTCCACGGTTGTCCCATTGGCTCTTGTTCCTTCTGCTGCCCCTCCGGGTTCCAGCACCGTCAGCTGGTCCTCGCTAGTTTCATTTGCTCTTGCAGCTTCTGCTGCCCATCTGGGTTCCTGCACCGTCAACTGGTTCTCGGCAGTGCCTTTGGCCTAGGTGCCTCCTTCTCGGTATCCGAGTTCCACCAACGTCTGCTGGTCCTTGGTAGTGCTTTGGAGCACAGGTACCTCCTGCTTAGTAACCGTGTTCCAGCACCGTCAGCTGGTCCATGGTTGTGCCATTGGCTCTTGTTCATTCTGCTGCCACTCCGGGTTCCAGTACCATCAGCTAGTTCTCGCCAGTTCCTCAGCCTTCTTGTAACTTCTGCTACTTTTCAAAGTTCAAGCTTGTGAAAATGGTTTTTGATTCTCACTCTGGATCTCCCTGACAATGACCCTGAAGACGACGACCCTGAAGACCACACAGAAGAATACCTAAAAGATGACCCTGAAGAAGATGAACAAGAGGACAAAGAACAGGAAGACAACCACCAAGATGCAGAACAACAAGAGACAGAAGACCAAGAAGCATAAAAACCAAAAGCAGAAGAATATTAAGCATAAGACTAAAAATCTGAGCAAATGAGATTATCAAATTTATAAGCAGAAGAAGACTAAGCAGTGTATGGGAGTGAGTCCGTTCCTCCTCGTGGTGCCCCTGGAAAAGGCCTGCTGCTGCAGGCCAAACTGAACGCGGACAAATCCTGTTGTAAATCTTTTGTGACAGGCTGAACGGAAGGTGTAATCTTCAAACTTTTATAGATAACAACTACAGGAATGCCTGACACAAATAAGAATAGGAAGAAGAAGAAGAAGAATAGGAAGAAGAAGAAGAATAGGAAGAAGAAGAAGAATAGGAAGAAGAAGAAGAAGAAGAATAGGAAAAAGAAGAATAGGAAGAAGAAGAAGAATTGGAAGAAGAAAAAGAAGAATAGGAAGAAGAAGAAGAATAGGAAGAAGAAGAAGAATAGGAAGAAGAAGAAGAATAGGAAGAAGAAGAAGAATGGGAAGAAGAAGAAGAATAGGAAGAAGAAGAATAGGAAGAAGAAGAAGAAGAAGATACTGCTGCTGAAGATGATGAAGGAGAAAGTGTGGTGGGAGAAGTAAAAAAGAAGGTGAAGAGCATGGAAGTAGTGAAACATACATATCTGACAAAAAATTAAAGAATTTAACATAGTCAATATCTTTGTAACTACGAACGTCTTTAAAAAAAAAAAAAATTCCTGCTATTCCATTTGATTGGGCTAAACCTCTATGGCTTTAATGTCTCCTACACCTCCCACAATACATTCTACATTATTATTAGTTGTTTTTCTCCATGTAGAATTAACCAACAGGGAAAAAAAGGGTATTTTTTAATTCCGATATTTCTGTTCCATTGACTTGAATGGGACTTCCGGGATCGGAATCGGCGATACCCGATACTTTTTTAGATGGGCCGATCCATTCCGATACGATATTTTTCAGTATCGGGTGGTATCGCTCAACACTAATCATCTCTCTTTGCTTGGAGAACAAGAGAAGTCCCAGAAGACTGGAGAAGAGCAAATGTTGTACCTATCTTCAAAAAGGGGAAGAAGGTGGACCCAGGCAACTATAGGCCAGTGAGTCTGACTTCTATACCAGGAAAGATCTTTGAGCAAATTATTAAACAACATGTATGTCAGTACCTGGATAAGAATGAAGTGATTAAACAGAGTCAGCATGGGTTTGTAACTAATAAGTCATGTCAGACTAACTTAATTTCCTTCTATGACGGAATCATTGATTGGGTGGATCAAGGAAATGCTGTAGATATAGTATATCTTGACTTCAGCAAAACATTTGGCAAAGTATCTCATACAATCCTTATTGAAAAAATGACTAAGTATGGAATGGACAAGGCAACTGTTAGGTGGATTCATAACTGGCTTAGTGATCGGACCCAAAGAGTGGTCGTAAATGGCTGCAGATCCAGTTGGAAGAATGTCTCAAGTGGGGTACCACAGGGCTCTGTCCTGGGCCCTGTATTGTTCAACATCTTTATCAACGATTTAGATGAAGGAATTGAGGGTAAACTGATTAAATTTGCTGATGACACAAAGCTAGGAGGGATAGCTAATACGAGAGAAGAGAGAGAGAAGATTCAAAAAGATATAAATAAACTGGAGAAGTGTGCAGCAACTAACAGAATGGTTTTTTAACAGGGAGAAATGCAAAGTACTACATCTGGGCAATAAAAATGAAAAAAGCATATATAGAATGGGAGGAATAGGGCTAAGTGACAGCACATGTGAAAAAAGACTTGGGTATACTAATAGATCACAGACTGAATATGAGTCAACAGTGTGATGCAGCAGCAAAAAAGACAAATGCAATTCTAGGATGTATTAACAGAAGCATACAGTCTAGATCACGTGAAGTCATTATTTCCCTCTACTCCTCTTTGGTCAGACCTCATCTGGAATATTGTGTCCAGTTTTGGGCGCCACATTTTAAAAAAGACATCAACAAACTGGAGCAAGTTCAGAAAAGAGCGACTAGAATGGTGACCGGTCTGCAAACCCTGTCTTATGAGGAAAGGTTGCAGGATTTGGGAATGTTTAGTTTGCAAAAGATAAGACTGAGAGGAGACTTAATAGCTGTCTACAAATATCTAAAGGGCTGTCACATTGTAGAAGGATCAACCTTATTCTCATTTGCACAAGAAAAGACTAGAAGCAATGGGATAAAACTGAAGGGGAGGAGACACAGATTAGATATTAGAAAAAACTTTTTGACAGTTAGAGTGATCAATGAGTGGAACAAGCTGCCACGAGAAGTGGTGAGTTCTCCTTCAATAGAAGTCTTCACACAGAGGCTGGACAGACATCTGGGATGATTTAGCGAATCCTGCTTTGAGCAGGGGGTTGGACCAGATGGCCCAGGAGGTCCCTTCCAACTCTACCATTCTATGATTCTTCTTTCTCTTCCTTCTTTTTCACTATAGCTCCTCATTTTCTCCTCACCTTGCTCTCTACCTCTGTCTCTTCCTTCTCACCTTGCTCTTTACCTCTATCTCGTCCTTCTCACAATGCTCTTCTTCTTTCTCTTCCTCCTCAATCTGCGCTCTACCTCTGTCTCATTCTCCTTACCCTTCCCTCTACCTCTGTCTTAGAATCATAGAATCATAGAATCGTAGAGTTGGAAGGGACCTCCTGGGCCATCTGGTCCAACCCCCTGCTCAAAGCAGGATTCGATAAATCATCCCAGTCAGATGTCTGTCCAGCCTCTGTTTGAAGACTTCCATTGAAGGAGAACTCACCACTTCTCGTGGCAGCCTGTTCCACTCATTGATCACTCTAACTGTCAAAAAGTTTTTTCTAATATCTAATCTGTGTCTCCTCCCATTCAGTTTCATCCCATTGCTTCTAGTCTTTCCTTGTGCAAATGAGAATAAAGTTGATCCTTCTACAATGTGACAGCCCTTTAGATATTTGTAGACAGCTATTAAGTCTCCTCTCAGTCTTCTCTTTTGCAAACTAAACATTCCCAAATCCTGCAACCTTTCCTCATAAGACAGGGTTTGCAGACCGGTCACCATTCTGGTCGCTCTTTTCTGAACTTGCTCCAGTTTGTTGATGTCTTTTTTAAAATGTGGTGCCCAAAACTGGACACAATATTCCAGATGAGGTCTTGTCCTCCTCACCATTCTCTCTACCTCTGTCTCTTCATCATCACTCTTCTCTTTATATCTGTCTCTTGCTCCTGACCCTGCTATCTCCCTCTGTCTCTTCCTTCTAACTCTGCTCTCTACCTCCGTCTCTTCCTCTTCACCCTTCTCTCTACCTCTGTCTCTTCCTCCACACTCTGAACTCTACCTCTGTCTCTTCCTCCTCACTCTGTGCTCTACCTCTGTCTCTTCCTCCTCACTTTGCACTCTACTTCTGTCTCTTCCTCCTCACTCTGTGCTCTACCTCTGTCTCTTCCTCCTCACCCTTCTCTCTACCTCTGTCTCTTTCTATACACTCTGCACTCTACCTCTGTCTCTTCCTCCTCACCCTTCTTTCTACCTCTGTCTCTTCCTCCACACTCTGCACTCTACCTCTGTCTCTTCCTCCTCACCCTTCTCTCTACCTCTGTCTCTTCCTCCACACTCTGCACACTACCTCTGTCTCTTCCTCCTCACCTTTCTTTCTACCTCTGTCTCTTCCTCCACACTCTGCACACTACCTCTGTCTCTTCCTCCTCACCTTTCTCTCTACCTCTGTCTCTTCCTCCACACTCTGCACACTACCTCTGTCTCTTCCTCCTCACCCTTCTCTCTACCTCTGTCTCTTCCTCCACACTCTGCACACTACCTCTGTCTCTTCCTCCTCACCTTTCTCTCTACCTCTGTCTCTTCCTCCACACTCTGCACACTACCTCTGTCTCTTCCTCCTCACCCTTCTCTCTACTGTCTCTTCCTCCACACTCTGCACACTACCTCTGTCTCTTCCTCCTCACCTTTCTCTCTACCTCTGTCTCTTCCTCCTCACCCTTCTCTCTACCTCTGTCTCTTCCTCCACACTCTGCACACTACCTCTGTCTCTTCCTCCTCACCCTTCTCTCTACCTCTGTCTCTTCCTCCACACTCTGCACACTACCTCTGTCTCTTCCTCCTCACCCTTCTCTCTACCTCTGTCTCTTCCTCCACACTCTGCACACTACCTCTGTCTCTTCCTCCTCACCTATCTCTCTAACCTGTTTCTTCCTCCTCACCCTTCTCTCTACCTCTGTCTCTTCCACACTCTGCACACTACCTCTGTCTCTTCCACACTCTGCACACTACCTCTGTCTCTTCCTCCTCACCTATCGCTCTACCTCTTTCTCTTCCTCCACACTCTGCACACTACCTCTGTCTCTTCCTCCTCACCCTTCTCTCTACCTCTGTCTCTTCCTCCACACTCTGCACACTACCTCTGTCTCTTCCTCCTCACCTTTCTCTCTACCTCTGTCTCTTCCTCCACACTCTGCACACTACCTCTGTCTCTTCCTCCTCACCTTTCTCTTTACCTCTGTCTCTTCCTCCTCACCCTTCTCTCTACCTCTGTCTCTTCCTCCACACTCTGCACACTACCTCTGTCTCTTCCTCCTCACCCTTCTCTCTACCTCTGTCTCTTCCTCCACACTCTGCACACTACCTCTGTCTCTTCCTCCTCACCTATCTCTCTACCTGTTTCTTCCTCCTCACCCTTCTCTCTACCTCTGTCTCTTCCTCCACACTCTGCTCACTACCTCTGTCTCTTCCTCCTCACCTTTCTCTCTACCTCTTTCTCTTCCTCCTCACTCTGCACACTACCTCTGTCTCTTCCTCCTCACCCTTCTCTCTACCTCTGTCTCTTCCTCCACACTCTGCACACTACCTCTGTCTCTTCCTCCTCACCCTTCTCTCTACCTCTGTCTCTTCCTCCACACTCTGCACACTACCTCTGTCTCTTCCTCCTCACCTATCTCTCTACCTGTTTCTTCCTCCTCACCCTTCTCTCTACCTCTGTCTCTTCCTCCACACTCTGCACACTACCTCTGTCTCTTCCTCCTCACCTATCTCTCTACCTGTTTCTTCCTCCTCACCCTTCTCTCTACCTCTGTCTCTTCCTCCACACTCTGCACACTACCTCTGTCTCTTCCTCCTCACCTTTCTCTCTACCTCTGTCTCTTCCTTCCCTCTCTTAGAATATCCCATTAATATAACACATATTTTTTTCCTTTGTTCTTTATGTGACTTTTCTGGACCTGGGGAGGGTGATAGACGTCCGCTGCATACAACCCAACGCTCCTGCTCTGGGGGTAACAGAGATCTCAGATTTATGGACTTAGAGGTGGATTGGAGCGTTTACTGATTTTCACACCCACGGCCGCGGCTCCTCCAAGACTTTCCCTTATTCTTATTAGGACTCACAATGTAGGAGACAAAGCTGCGGAAATAGGTCGTGCGCTTCACGAATGATCCCGCGATCTGGAATCTGAATAATTAAAGGATTTAATACATGGAGATGCTGCAAACGGATACCGAGAGGTGGAGGAAGGACCCACACTAGGACTGCAGCACAGAGTATTTCAGAGAGGGGTGTGCTGATCTGATGGGAGATATTAGACTGTGAATTACACAGAGGAACGATCAGAGTCCAAGTAGAGCAGAGTATTTCAGGAAAGGAGTGTGCGCATCTTGTGGAAAGTCACAGACTGATCATATAATAGTGTAAGTAGCAGTGCGCCCAGCAGCACAGAGGATTTCAGGAGATGTTCTCTGTCATCTAATAACATGGATTCCTATGGACTCTTCATTCTGCTCTTCTGTCTCTTCCTCATTTCATCATCTCCAGAACTTGATTTCCACTTTTCGCACAACGCGTTGTGAGAATCATGTGGGAATAGTGGATGAGGGCAGGTATATCTCGCACAGATTCCTTTCCTATGTGGCCTAGTCTGGTCAGTATCGCACCTGCTTGCTAATGAATAATGGGAGGTGGATATAAAAGGATGCAAGGTGGTTGTGTGAGTGTCTCAGCCTGGGAACACAGAGAGCCTGTCTGTGTGAGAGACACACGTGATTGAAAGCAGTGCCCACTGCAACTGTGGTTTGGCTGGACGGGAGAAGCCCGCCAGTTGGTAGTTAGGTTGTACCTTGTTTAGTTAGTGCCGGACAGGCGAGGATTTGTTTTATGTTTTATTTCCTTTATGCATTGCTTTCACCGTTAATAAACCTGACCCAGTGTCAGTTATACCCGGACCCCGGCTGTGCGCCTGAGTTTCATGCTGAACGCACGTGACCTTTGACCCCAGCAAAGGCGATCCCGGAGTGTTTTGTCACATTGTGGTGGAGAACGCGGGCATCATGTGGGAAGCATGAGCATGGAGGACGTGGTGAAAGCACTGGTACAGTCCACCGCCGTCCAGCAAGAAGCTAATCGGGTGATGATGGCCCAGTTGAAGGAGTTGGTGGACATGACAGCTACCGATCGTTCGCTTCTCCAGCAGGTGGCGCAGCGCCTGGCAAGCTTACCTGAGGTTAACCTGGAAGCAGAGTCGAGAGTGATTCACGTGAGTCAGTACTGGCAGAAGATGACAACCGAAGATGACGTCGAGGCATACCTGACCACGTTTGAACGGACGGCGGTGCGAGAAAAATGGCCGAAGGCACGATGGGCCGGCCTGATTGCCCCGTTTCTTTCCAGTGAGGCCCAAAAGGCGTATTATGACTTGGAACCTGAAGCTGCGCAGGACTTTCACAAATTGAAAGCCGAGATCTTGGCCCGGCTGGGAGTGACGACCGTGCACAGAGAGTGCATCAATGGACTTATCAGCCGGATAAACCACCGCGGTCACAGATGTTCGACCTGATCCACGTGACGAAGAAGTGGCTACAACCCGAGGTGTTGACAGCGCCAGAGATAATCCAGAGAGTCGTCATGGACAAGTACCTGAGAGCTCTACCGCCAGCCCCGACTGGACCATCAGACAAATTTTCTGTAACGTGTGTGCATGGAGACACCTGTTCGTACCTCACCACGGTCATATGCATTACTACTTCCTATGGGTCTGTGCAACATAAAGTGGGACTCGTCCCGGCGTTATTGCATGATGTTATCCTGGGCCGGGATTTTCCCCACTTCTGGCAATTGTGGGAGAATCAGTTGATGCCCTCGGGTAATAGTGTACATGATTCTTCTCCCAGGGCGCGTGGGGGTCTCGAACCCCTGGAAGATGTCTCCCCGGAAGACTCGGAGGAAGAGTCTGCGGGAAATGACCTTCAGTTCCCGTTTTCAGTCATGGCGGGTGATACGGAGGAGATCGGGGAAGAGTAGGAGGCCGACAACCGTCCACCTCCCCGTTTGCCGGATTTAGAAGTTCAGAAAGATGACTTCCAAAGCGAGCAAATAAAGGATCCTACCCTTTCTCAGGCTAGGACAAATGTAAAAGTGATAAATGGGGTACCCGTAGAACCTGGCTCTAGGCTGGCATATCCTTACATGGTTCTGGAGAATGATTTACGCTATCAGATAGAGAAAAAGGGGGAAGATACGGTGCAACTATTAGTCATGCCAAAACCCTACCGGCGGCAGGTGCTGGACCTGGCCCACGGACATGTGATGGGAGGTCACCTGGGAGTCCAGAAAACCACCGAAAGGATATTACACTGTTTTGTTTGGCCAGGCATGCATCACGATATTCGTGTATATTGTGAGTCTTGTCCTGACTGCCAAGCCTCTGCGCCTAAGCCCCGGTTCTGTAGCCCTTTGGTACCCCTACCTATTATTGAGGTCCCGTTTGAGAGGATTGGGATGGATTTAGTTGGGCCACTTCCACGGTCTGCACATGGACAACAACATATCCTGGTCATCGTGGATTATGCCACTCGTTACCCGGAGGCCATCCCTTTGTGTAACACGGTCACCAAGACGATTGCCAAGGAACTGGTGCATGTGTTTAGTCGGGTCGGTATACCAAAACAGATACTCACCGACCAGGGGACCCCCTTTATGTCCAGGGTAATGAAGGAGCTCTGCCGATTGTTACAAATCGAACCATTACGCACATCCGTGTATCACCCTCAAACAGACGGGTTGGTCGAACGGTTCAATAAAACTCTGAAGCAGATGCTGAGAAAGGTGATAGACAAGGATGGGAAGAACTGGGACTATTTACTTCCGTATTTGCTTTTTGCCATCAGGGAAGTACCCCAGTCTTCCACGGGATTCTCGCCTTTCGAGTTATTGTACGCCTGACGTCCTCGCGGACTGTTAGACGTTGCAAAAGAAACCTGGGAGGGTCAGGTCACTCCATTTAAAACAGTGATAGATCACGTCACACAAATGCAGGACCGTATTGCGGCTGTTATGCCTATCGTCAAAGAACACATGATACAGGCTCAAGGAGCCCAAAAAAGAATCTATTATAGGGGCACCAAGATCCGTACGTTTGCACCCGGAGATAGGGTGTTGATCCTGGTCCCCACGGCCGACAGAAAGTTCCTGGCAAAGTGGCAGGGCCCCTTTGAGATTAAGGAAAGAGTTGGTGAAGTAAACTACAAAGTATACCAGGCAGGTAAATGGAAACCTGAACAGATTTATCATGTAAATCTGATAAAACCCTGGAAAGATCGGTCTGCCTTGTCAGCAGAGCTGGCCCGTCCCGTCTGCTCGCATACCGTACCGGCGGTACGGGTTACAGAGACTCTCTCGGAGCGGCAAAAAACTGAGGTCAGGCAGATTCTACTTCACAACCAAAAGTTTTTCTCAGAAAAACCCGGGCAGACTACACTAATGAAACATGACATTATAATGGAACCTGGGGTCACCGTCCATGTGAAACCCTACAGAATTCCGGAAGCGCGCTGTGAAGCCGTTTCCCGAGAAGTAAAGGCAATGTTAGAGTTAGGTGTCATTGAGGAGTCGCACAGTGCTTGGTCCAGCCCGATTGTGCTAATTCCTAAACCGGACGGCACCATCCGGTTCTGCAATGACTTCAGGAAACTGAATGCGATCTCAAAATTTGATGCCTACCCTATTCCCCAGGTCGACGAGTTAATAGATCGGTTAGGAAAAGCCTGGTATATTACGACCCTAGACCTAACAAAGGGGTAATGGCAGATCCCTCTGGCGGAGGTTTATTCCAGTATGTGTATATGCCGTTTGGACTGCACGGGGCACCGGCGACCTTCCAGAGACTGATGGATCGAGTCTTGAGGCCACATAGGCGGTATGCTTCGGCCTATTTGGATGACATTGTCATTTACAGCTTGGACTGGGAGACTCATCTCCAGAAAGTACAAGCTGTGATTGACGACCTGTGGGAGGCAGGTCTAACCGCGAACCCCAAGAAATGTCACATCGGGCTAGAAGAAGCCCGGTATTTGGGGTATGTAATTGGGAGGGGTATTGTTAAACCCCAGGTTGATAAGATTCAGGCGGTTCAGGACTGGCCACAACCTGTCAACAAGAAGCAGGTGCAAGCCTTCCTGGGGATCGCCGGTTATTATCGCCAGTTCATACCCAATTTTGCAGCCATCGCTACCCCCCTGACGGATCTTACAAAAGGGAAAGACTCCGTCATGAATAAATGGAATTTAGCGGCTGAAGAAGCCTTCCATAGCCTAAAACGGGCACTTTGCTCTCAGCCCGTACTGGTGACTCCGGACTTCCGCAGCGAGTTTGTGGTACAAACGGATGCCTCTGATACCGGTATCGGGGCCGTACTCTCACAAGTGAGGGACGGAGTGGAACACCCAGTCCTCTATCTCAGCAGGAAGCTGAATAAACACGAGCAAAGGTATGCAGTCGTAGAAAAAGAGTGCCTAGCCATTAAGTGGGCTCTAGAGGCCCTCAAATATTACCTGGTGGGCCGAAAGTTCAGGCTGATCACTGACCATGCCCCCTCAAGTGGATGCACTTGAACAAGGAACGGAATAGCCGGGTGACCCGGTGGTTCCTTGCCCTGCAGGCCTACACTTTTACGGTGGAGCACCGCCCAGGGGTACAGATGGGGAATGCAGATGCCCTGTCCCGAGTGCACTGTTTGGCGGGTGTCATTGCTCGACCGGAGTGGTCTGAGCAGAGAGGGGGGGGATATGTGAGAATCATGTGGGAATAGTGGATGAGGGCAGGTATATCTCGCCCAGATACCTTTCCTATGTGGCCTAGTCTGGTCAGTATCGCACCTGCTTGCCGGACAGGCAAGGATTTGTTTTATGTTTTATTTCCTTTTGCATTGCTTTCACCGTTAATAAACCTGACCCAGTGTCAGTTATAACCGGACCCCGGCTGTGCGCCTGAGTTTCATGCTGAACGCACGTGACCTTTGACCCCAGCAAAGCCGATCCCAGAGTGTTTTATCACAGCGTCCAGTGGATTTCTAGCGTTTTGTGGACGGCGGACTGTTGACAAACTGAGAGAAGATGAGACTGGCAGCCGATGAGATGTGTAGCTGAAGGACAACGCAGGCGACACAAGGTCACGTTCACACCACAAGAGGAGACGCGCTCGTCCCTGGGAAGGATGACGCTCTGAGGATTGCAGCGCTTCAAGTCTCCTTTGGGATTGATCGCTGCTGCCACAATGACAGGAACTTTTCAGCTTTAGAAAACGTGTCACATCCACTTCTTGTGGTACTTCAGTTGTGAAGGCGGAGGTCACAGGAGCAGAGCTCACAGGAGCAGAGGTCACAGGGGCAGAGGTCACATGGGCATAGGTCACAGGGGCAGAGGTCACAGCATCAGAGGTCACAGGGGCAGAGGTCACAGGGGCGGAGGTCACAGGGGTGGAAGTCACAGGGGCGGAGGGCACAAGAGCTAAGATAACGGGCTGAGGTCACAGGATCTGAGGTCACAGGGGCAGAGGTCACAGGGGCAGAGGTCACAGGGGCGGAGGTCACAGGGGCTGGGTTCACAGAGGTGGAGGTCACAGGGGTGGAAGTCACAGGGGCGAAGGGCACAAGAGCTAAGATAACAGGCTGAGGTCACAGGGTCTGAGGTCACAGAAGCTGAAGTCACAGAGGCTGAAGTCTCAGGGGCATAGGTTACAGAGGCTGAAGTCACAGGGGCGTAGGTCACGGAGGCTGTAGTCACAGAGGCTGAAGTCACAGAGGCTGAAGTCACAGGGGCATAGGTCACAGAGGCTGAAGTCACAGAGGCTGAAGTCACAGCGGAGTAGGTCACAGAGGCTGAAGTCACAGGGGCGTAGGTCACAGAGGCTGAAGACACAGGGGCGTAGGTTACAGGGGTTGCAACCGCTGCGTTATCAGTCATTGGCTCTCTGCTCCACCACTTATTATATGTCTATCAGAGTGTCCCATGCGGAGTGAGTGACACCACTTGCACATGCCAAGAAGCCCAGTCACTTGTCGGGAGCAGGGAGAGTTGCTACTCAGGGTTTCTTTTTTTAATTATTAGTTTTTGTGGTGCGGCATAAGTGTTATTACTACTGTATGGGGGACACAAAGAGGGATGTTACTACGGTACGGAGGCAGCTAGGGTGTCACTGCTACTGAATAGAGGGCACAAATGAAGAACATTCCTATTGTATAAAGGGTGCAAAAGGGGACATTTCTATATGAAAGGCACAAAAAAGGTCATACCTACTGTATGGAGGGCAGACGCGGGGTATATTACTACTGTCGGAGGGCATAAAAGAGGGACATTATTGTTGAATGGGGGTTGTAGCAACGTCAGATAGTCTAGGGTTAAATCCTAGCTCTGCTTGCTCTGATTAGTGCACCTAGTTATCTCTGCAGATAACCAGGCTAGCTGTACTCCTTAGTAAGTCAGCTGAGGAAGCGGACCAGACTGGATGTGTCTTGGAGCTCAAAAGAGAGACAGGACAGAATCGTTCTCTGAGTAGAATCTGCACTGATCGTCTACAGAGACCCACCAATATCAGTGGTTGCTATGGACGATAACTGTTGTGTGACCGAGACGGGGTAAGCTCAGCCATGTAGGCCTAGCCAGGGTCTGTTCTGTGTAATTGGTGCTTGGGCAGAGCCAGGATTTATGTTTATGAGTTTGATTTTCTGTGTAACCTGTGGACAGCAATAATAAACTGCATGCTTTTGGACCAAAACAGCATTGCTTGTGTGAACGCTTCCTAAGGTCTAATGCCTAGCAGAGCGAGTGAATCCCTACAATTAGTGGATGAAATGCAGGTGAGACGTCCCAGAGAAGACAGAAGATTGCAGTCCTGCGTAAAGGTAGCTACAGCATTGCAAGGTGAGGGGCCTGTAATGACATGTGATTTTGAACAGTGTCCAACTGACCAGACTCCTGGACTCAGGGAGTTTGGTGACCCTGGCAAGGGCCAGTGTAGGGACGGCAGAAATGAGACTGAGACAAGGGTTGTGTCCAACAGTTCAGATTTTATTGGCCGCTTTTCGGACGACCACTGTACTTCATGACAGGATTTGTCCACAATTCACTTTTTACACAGACCCCAGTACCTTCTTTTTCTTATATTACCATTTGTGGCATCCTCTATGGCTCTTCCCTGCTGTGGCTGCCCTAAGCACTTTCACCACAGCGTTTCACCCTTTAGAGTACGCCGTCCACCTGATACTCACAGTCTGTCTCTGTCCGCAGCCACTGTCCTTTTGGGTTACCCCCCGTGACGGTCTCCACTGTCAGTAGCTCTCTGTAGGCCTTTTCCGTCTTTCTACCTACAGCAAACTCTCCTCTCTAGTGAGCTCCCTTGGCTGACTGGAACTTCCAGAACCTTCCCTGACCTCTTATACTCCCAGTCCCAGTAGCTCTGCCCACTATCACCTGACAGTAACCCTTAACCAATGGCAGTGACCTTGACCCATGGCAGTTACATAACCACTCTCTCCTACGCTCCCCTGTTGTGAGTTCATTTTCTGGTCCACCAGTTTTGAGTTCTCCTTCCAGGCTCCCTCTGGTGGTAACTGGAGGTAGTGAGGCTGATTTAATCAGTAGAAATCTGCCATCTGATAATGAGGATGACGATTGGACCTCAGGAATCTCAGACTGGATTTAAGACAGTCGACGCCCTAGTCTGGTTCTGGTGATTCCTTCTGGCTTGTCAGGTCTTGGTTTTTAGCTCTGTTCCAGTCATCTAAAGCTAAGTTTTTCTGCTAATGTTCACACTTGATTTTGTTGGTCTATTAAGTTTTTTGTGTGGTCAGCCAGCCCCGGCTGGGGCTGCACTAAATTTCCACTCTTATTTATCTGTATTTGCCAATTTGCTTTTTGTCCCTTATTGGATTGGCCTCTTTTTGCTCTGTCTCAGAATATTTCAGAGTGCTGATATAGTGGGAGAAGTCTAGTGACTTCAGGGTTAATTTTGCTATCAGAAGTGTTGGACTTTATTTTTGTAGGGTTTTTTGCAGATTGCAGACAGTGTCTTTCCTTTCCTATCCTTTGTAGTTAGTTTGGGCCCCATCGTTTGCTCAGCCTATTTTCCTGCCTGTGTTTGTACTTTCATCTTGTTTGACCGTCAATACATGTGTGGGGGCTGTCTTTCCTTTGGGGTCTGCTCTGGGGCAGTTAGTTTTCCCCTTCTCATGCTTCAGGCTTATTTAGTCCTCCGGCTGTGACGAAGCATCTAGGACCATCATAGGTACGCTCCATGGCTGCTGCTAGTTGTGTGGTTAGGATCAGGGATCTGCAGTCTGCATAGTTACCAACCTCTCTGGTTTTCTGTGACTTAGCTTGTTTTGTTTTTTTCTCCTCGGTGACCCATTCATAACACTCCCCATTGCCCTCTAATGGTCAAACGGCTACATGTCGCCCCTGGCTCTATATCTCAGCCTACACTGCGCTGCTCCTCTGCCTCTCTCCTTAGCCAGATCCGTCCATCAGACCAACCTCCCCACATTCTCCCTTACTTTGTCTATTGTCGTCCTCGACAATCTTACTCTGAGGGAGGCGTGGTACTGGGGGCCTAACTCATGTACCCCGATCTGTCTACACTCTTCCTGTCTTGACGTCCTGTCCTCTTAAATAAGTCATGGTCGCCATACTGCATGCACTCGGAACCTGTTGAACACACTTTTTCTTTAAATAACATTTTACCATTTCAAAATCACTACACACTTTACCATATTTGTTGCAATACATTTTTTTTGTTTTTAGAACAATACTCTTTAAACATATAACAAAGCAAGCACAAAACAAAAAAACAAAACTATTATCAGAATGAGTACAGGGACGCTCCCCCTTCCTTTATGAACAACACCCCCACTGGCATTCCTGGAAGATCAGGAGGAGGGTAGGCTTTCTATGGGGACATGGAACAGTCCCTTCTTTGTGCAACGGTGCACTGCAGTCCCGGCAGTTCATTATATGGGCCTTCCGGGCCACCCCCTGGCAGCTATTGTGTTGCCGTAACAGGGGACTCCACCGCCGTAGAGTCTCTGGGATACCAATAGTGTCTCTATTTTGGGGGCTCATACCCCTCAGGGTAAGCAATGACCGCTATGGTGTAGAGTCCACGGGGACAGTGTTCCTTGTAATACGAGACCAAGCCTCCCTCCCACAGGTCAGGTTCATTCTTGACGGAGGCTACATTTAGGTAGATCTTATAGCCGGTGGCAAGGTCCCGAATGAAACTATAACCTTTTCCCTTGTTCATGTGTACCAGCTGCCCGTATGAACGTGGAACAGACATGGCGGCCTCTCCTTTCTCATGGAGTAGCGCCCACACCTCCCGCTCTTTGGCCTTTTTCCTCTTAATAATCTCCGCAACCCAAGTGGAGGGTCCGGTATAGGCCGCAGAGTCCGGTGGGCGGGCCGCAGCCGAGGGTGGAGCAGAAGTGGCCGCGGACAAGGGGAAGCAGGCTGCCACCGGAGTAACAGGCGGAACTGAGGAGGCCGCGGGCATCTTCAGATGAGTTGGGGAGTCGGTCAGAACCGGAATCAAGTGATACAGGCAAGGCGTGCACTCTGTGGATATGAGGTAGATGCAAGCTGAACCTGGAACTTAGTCCAGACGGTCATCCAGTGAAGAGAAAACAACTGCACTCTGGGAAATTTTGATTTTCAATGCAAAATTTTTTTTATTGAAGACACCACAGGGGGAATAGTGCTTTGAGGTACCTCAACGCACTATTCCCCTGTGGTGTCTTTAATAAAACATTTTTTGCATTGAAAATCAAAATTTCCCAGAGTGCAGCTGTTTTCTCTTCACTGGACAACCGGAATCGAGGTGGCCGTGGGCTCCGGTAAATAGGCCGCAGCCATGACTGTGGACGCAACAACAGCAGCCGCGGGTGTTGGTACGTAGGCTGCGGTTTTCTGTGGCGGGCCCATGATGATGGCAGGTTCTGATGAGCAGGCCACAACCGGTGGCCAGAGCACGGCAGGGGCGGCTGTGGCTTGGTTCCGCGCCGGCGGTGCCGGGTGAGGCGGCTCGGATTGGTCAACAAGAGCCGTGAGCTCATCCAGGGTTGAAGTCACTGTAGAGCCGGGAGTCGTCCAGGGAGGTTGAGGGCTGATGTCTGGACCTGGGGACCCGTCTGTTGCGCTGGGCATGGGGGTTGGTTCTGTCTGCGATGCCGCCGATTGGGCCGGGGGAACGCTCACCTTCGCCGGCGTCGCAGCTCCGAGCAGGTTGTGCCACCGCTCCTCCATTCACCAAAGATCTTCGCCCTGCCGTCCGGTGCGGCCGGCCTCC
Organism: Dendrobates tinctorius; assembly: GCF_039654945.1. Taxonomy (NCBI): domain Eukaryota; kingdom Metazoa; phylum Chordata; class Amphibia; order Anura; family Dendrobatidae; genus Dendrobates; species Dendrobates tinctorius. Next base: position 4,265,103 of record NW_027361899.1, on the reverse strand, counting down.
AGGCCCAATGACTCCGCGGGAGAGACTCGCCCAGCTTCTTCCAACGGCAGCTACATCGGGGCACGGGGCACTGAGACTGGCTCCCAGGGACAGGTCTGTCCGTCCCGGGTGGGACGGGGTCCCTAGGGACCAGGGTTGAAAGAAGGCCGCCCAGGGAAGCCTCCACACTCCGGACCTTCCCCACGGGGACCGCCAATCCCTGCTCCTGTTCTTGAGCGCGTGCTTGACTTCCCACCTCGGAAAAGTCTATACGTGGATTCATTCTAATCTGCTCCCGTAATGCCTGCTTTATTAACGGGTCCCGCAGTCCAGTCACCAACAGGTCGCGTAGTGTAATGTCAACAGGTCCTACCCCTATGCTGTCTTTTCTTTTGATAGCCGTGTGTATCTCTTGGAGGACATTCATATACTGAGTGATGGTCTCCCCCTGCATCCGACTGAATAACCGGGTTCTTAACTCTCCCACGTTGGTGGGGTCCCCATGGGTCTGTTCTAAAATCTGCAAAACCTTATCAAAGGTGTTGCAGTGTCCCGTGGGTTTTAACATCACTGAATTCCGAGCCTCCCCATCTAATGCCATGAGAGCTACTTCTGCTTCTAGGTCAGGTGTCATCGGGTGCATTCGAAAGAGCCCCCGCATTCGCTCTGTCCAGCTCCATAGCATGGTATTGGAGCCGGAAAATTTAGGCGGGTTGCTCAGCATAGCCCCCAACGAAATGCTGGGACGAGGGCCCTCGTCAACTGTTAAGTTTACGGCCCTGCCCTGGTCTGGGGCATCGTTGTCCGCGCTCGGAGACTGCATCCTGCCGACTACGCCAAATGTAGGTAACAGCAGGTTGGCAGGAAGCAGTGACGAGACGCGAGACTGGTTGAATTTTGAAAAGCAAACTTTTTATAATTTACAGCCGCTAGGGCTATACTAAGCAACCAAAAAAAGGGGTAACAACAGCTGACCTCGCAGGGACTCAGTACAACCAAACACTAATTGAAAAGAACACGACTAACCCGGCCGAGGCCGGTTACTATGGGGCCACGGTATGGCCGTCTACGGGTCCTTATACTCTATAATGTCACTTATCCGTCCTGTCGTCCCTCGGCGCCTCTGTGGAAGCTGCGTTGCTGCTGAAGCTACTTTGGCGTCCTTGATGAGGCACCTCAATGGGGAGGGAGCAGCTGTGCTGGGGGAGAAAATGGCTAGAAGGTTGGAGGAGTGTTTAAACTAGGGACGGGAGGAGGGTATTCCTTTTATAGGAGGGGAAGACAGTGCAGATAGAGACCTGGGCACAAATAATGACTTTGGGGGTGGGGGTGGCATGGGGGGTGGGGTTAGAACAGTTAATAATTTAAGAAAGAATAGAGGTACAGAGAGATACATAAAGTGCATGTATACTAATGCCAGAAGCCTCGCCAACAAAATGGAGGAATTGGAGTTAATGTTGTTGGAACATAATTATGACATGGTGGGGATATCTGAGACATGGCTGGACGAGAGCCGTGACCGGGGGATAATTTACAGGGCTATAGTCTGTTCAGAAATGACCGTACAAATAAGCGAGGGGGAGGCGTGTGTTTATATGTAAAATCATCCTTACAACCCATCCTGCCTGATAATATATATGAATCTAATGAGCATGTAGAGTCCCTGTGGGGGGAGATAAGGGGAGGGGGGAAAAATAATAAATTACTGATAGGGGATTGTTATAAGTCTCCAAAAATAATGGAAGCAACAGAGAATATCCTCATAAAGCAAATAGATGAAGCAGCGACTCAAGGAGAAGTCATTATTATGGGGGACTTCACCTACCCTGAAATACATTGGGGAACCGAAACCTGCAGCTCCAGCAAAGGTGATAGGTGTCTGACCACTATGAGAGACAATCACATTTCACAACTGGTTCAGGACCCAACAAGAGGGGGGGCACTGCTAGACCTAATATTAACCAACAGGCCAGACCGCATATCAAATGTAAGGGTTGGGGGTCACTGGGGGAATAGTGGTCACAGGATAATAAGTTTTCATGTATCCTTTAATAAGATGTGTAGTAGAGGGGTTACAAGGACACGAAACTTCAGGAAGGCAAATTTCCAACGGACAAGAGATGATCTTGGTGCAATTAACTGGGACGATATCCTGAGACATAAAAATACACAAAGAAAATGGGAGACGTTTATTAGCATCCTGAATAGGAGCTGTGCACAATATATACCGTATGGGAATAAACCTGCGAGAAATAGGAGGAAACCACTATGGCTAAATAGAGCTGTAAGGGGCGCAATAAGGGACAAAAAGAAAGCATTTAGAGAATTAAAGCAAGTAGGTAGTGATGAGGCATTAACTAAATACAGAAGATTAAATAAATTCTGTAAAAAGCAAATCAAGACAGCAAAGATTGAGACAGAGAGACTCATTGCCAGAGAAAGTAAAAATAATCCGAAAATAATCTATAACTACATAAATAGTAAGAAGCTAAAAAATGATAGTGTTGGTCCCCTTAAAAATAGTCTGGGTGAAATGGTGGATGAGGATGAGGAAAAAGCCAATATGCACAATGACTTTTTTCAACAGTATTTACACAAGAAAATCCCATGACGGATAACATGATCAGGGATAAAAAATTCTCCGTTAAATGTCACCTGCTTAATGCAGCAGGAAGTACGGCGGCGTCTAAAAATCACTAAAATTGACAAATCCCCGGGCCTGGATGGGATACACCCCTGAGTACTGCAGGAATTAAGCACAGTCATAGATAGACCATTATTTTTAATCTTTAAAGATTCCATAATAACAGGGTCTGTACCACAGGACTGGCGTATAGCAAATGTGGTGCCAATATTCAAAAAGGGGACAAAAACTGAACTTGGAAATTATAGGCCAGTAAGTTTAACCTCAACTGTGGGTAAAATCCTGGAGGGTTTTCTAAGAGATGCTATACTGGAGTATCTGGAGAAGAATAACCTCATGACCCAATATCAACATGGGTTTACAAGGAACCATTCCTGTCAGACTAATCTGATAAGCTTTTATGAAGAGGCAAGTTCCGGACTGGACCAAGGGAATGCAGTGGTTAAGAGCTGGCTCAGTTATAGGAAACAAAGAGTGGTTATTAATGGAGCACACTCGGACTGGGTCACGGTTAGCAGTGGGGTACCAGAGGGGTCAGTTTGGGCCCGCTTTTTAACATATTTATTAATGACCTTGTAGGGGGCATAGAGAGTAGAATTTCAATATTTGCAGATGACACTAAACTCTGCAGGGTAATCAATACAGAGGAGGACAATTTTATATTACAGGAGGATTTATGTAAACTAGAAGCTTGGCCTGATAATTGGCAAATGAGCTTTAATGGGGATAAATGTAAGGTCATGCACTTGGGTAGAACGAACAAGATGTATAATTATGTGCTTAATTGTAAAACACTGGGCAAAACTGTCACTGAAAAAGACCTGGGTGTATGGGTAGACGACAAACTCACATTTAGTGGCCAGTGTCAGGCAGCTGCTGCAAAGGCAAATAAAATAATGGGATGCACTAAAAGAGGCATAGATGCTCATGAGGAGAACATAACGTTACCTCTATATTAGTCACTAATGCGACCACACTTAGAATACTGTGTACAGTTCTGGTCTCCGGTGTATAAGAAAGACATAGCTGAACTGGAGCGGGTGCAGAGAAGAGCGACCAAGGTTATTAGGGAACTGGGGGGTCTGCAATACCAAGACAGGTTATTTCACTTGGGGTTATTTAGTTTGGAAAATCGAAGGCTTAGGGGTGATCTTATTACAATGTATAAATATATGCGGGGACAATACCAAGACCTTTCTAATGATCTTTTTACTCTTAGACCTGTGACGGGGACAAGGGGGCATCCTCTACGTCTGGAGGAAAGAAGGTTTAAGCATACTCACAGACGCAGATTCTTTACTGTAAGAGCAGTGAGACTATGGAACTCTCTGCCATATGATGTTGCAATGAGTGATTCCCTACTAAAATTTAAGAGGGGACTGGATGCCTTTCTAGAAAAGTATAATATTACAGGGTATATACACTAGTTTCCTTGATATTGCGTTGATCCAGGGAGCTAGTCTGATTGCCGTATGTGGAGTCGGGAAGGAATTTTTTTCCCCAATGTGAAGCTTACTGTTTGCCACATGGGTTTTTTTTGCCTTCCTCTGGATCAACATGTTAGGGCAAGTTAGGATAGGATATGGGTTGAACTAGATGGACTTAAAGTCTCCCTTCAACCTTAATAACTATGTTACTATGTTACTATGCTGTGGTGTCTTTGATGAGGCTGCCTTGACGTAGCAGCCACTGGGCCCAGCTGCTGAAGATTTGGAGAAGTCTTCGGGCACCCCAGCGCCCAGGAGGAGTTGGGGCACAACAGGCCCCGATGGAGTCCTGAGACGAAGTAACCCCCTGTTGTAACAGCGAGGTTGCGTTTTTTAGCGAGTTCAATGGGACTCCTGTCCCCAAGCAGGGTGGTGTCGCAGTGCTCAAGAGTGGCGGTTTACTGGCCGTATGCACAGCCTGGGGCTGTGTGCAGAGTGTCTCTGTTGACAAGGAACAGGCCCCAACTGCCGACTGCAGCGGGGTGAAGGCGGCTGTGTGCGGTGATAGACAGACCGCAACCACGGGCTGACGTAAACCGGCAGCGTCCGCGGGTGGCAGTGGGCAGGCCGCAACCGCGGGCTGAAGGGGAATGGCAGCAGCCAGGAGGGGGAGCGGACAGGCCGCAGAGGGCTCGATCTCAACAGTAATGGCCGAGGATGACCGGGGGCAGATCATATACCGTCAGTGTCCTTCCCGCTCTCTCACGCCTCCTCCGTCTCCTGCTCCGTGTCTGACGTCTCACCAACTGCCTCCTCTGTGCGCTCCCTGTCCCTTTTGTACTCGCCCCTCCCCTTGCTGTCCTGTCACTCTCAACAGTCCACTCTCCTTCTCTGTCCCCCGGGTACTGTTTCCTTAGGAACTCAGATGGTGGTCCCCTTGGTTCCAGCCCAGACACTCTGTGGGGGTCCTCCTCCCTACACCAGATTACCCCTGTGCTAATCCCTGGGAAGGGGGTGGGGGTAAGGCATATCCATGGAGACACCAAGATGCCAAAAATTATCCCACTGCCAAAGTCGACATACTCACAGACTGTGGTTCTGTAATGACCGGAGGTCCGAATAAGATCCAGTGGGTCACAAACCGAGACTGAGGCAGAAATCCCAAAAGAGTCTTAACTCAAACAGCAGAAGAAGTAGAACTTAGTATAAGGAAGAAACAGATGGAATACCTTATCCAGTACACTCACTCAGCCGGAGCTGAAATCACTATGCCTGTCCAAGGTTCCCTGAAGAGTGTATTACACTGGGATTTGAAATAAATTTACCTATCAGAAAGGTCAATTCAGGTACTCAAAGAACAGGTGTAAATCGAATGTAGTGATATCAAGGGACCCCCTGGAATGGCACACTGAGTATAACCTACACAACCCTACAATAACAATACATATAAATATAATACAAAGGTCCTCAAGCGCTTCAACTAGGGATACCCGGGTATCTATGACTATGGTACCTTTAACCTGAGGTGAGTCTCCTCTCAGGCATATAGATTGCATCGGCTGCAGCCAGTCCCGAATCTTTGGCGCCAATCAGTTGCAGCAACACAAGGTTCATCATCTTGTTGGCCGATGCCGAGCCCAAACGCCGGGGACTTATAGTTCTGTAGCCTCAAGATGCCGTCTTTCCTCCTTAGTCCTCACAAATTCTCTTAGAAGCAATACGCCTGTTTCTGTATAAAATGTCTGTCCAATATTGCTTCTCAGCTCATAGCTCATCACAACAGGGACTCCACAGAGCTCTACAGTCACACAGCTCTCAGGAACGCTCAGTCTTTGTTCCACAGCAAGGTCTCAGGCTCCCAAGATGAAGGGTTGCAGTGCACAGTCTCTTACAGCGTTCAATCTCTTTGCTTCTCACAAGCTGCTCCACACACAGTGTCTCTCAGGGCAGTCTCTCTTCTCTTCTGGAAGCTTCCCTTACAGCTCTAGACAGCCGACACTGGGCTCCACCCCCCAGCACACACAGATTTCTGGGCACTCGCAGCACCTGCTCATAGCTACAGCAGGCAATCACCACAGGGTCATAGTGCTTTCCTGGTGTAATCACAGTTCACCCTCTTACAGTTCCATGTCCCACCAGGTGGGAGTGTTCAAGGACTTGTGGCACACTATTGTTATTGGTTGAGATTTTCCTTTGCTCTGAGACTTATGGGCTGAAGCTGTAGCACCCAGTAGTCTGGTATATCCCCAGGAATCAATATGATAAAAAGGTCACATGATGTAATCGGTGAATTTCCGGTCACTCTACTGTCTAGAAAGGAGGATGAGGAACCCTCCACTGAAGCCAATGTCACTGACCTTGAGGAGTCCCAGGACAACTATGGGGCTGCCCTACAGTAAAAGGTACCAAGGAAAATGTAAGTGGGGTTCCCCAGGAGACGGGAGCCAATTGTCAGTTTCCGCAAGGGACTCAGACATAATGATTTATTGTGTTGTGGAGACAAAGTGAAGGGTAGGGTAAAAGAGCGCCTCCTCAAGGCCCAAGAGGCACAATTCAGGGGACTTAATCGGTCGGCTCAACTTAGGCCTGGGGATCAGGTACTTGTGTTAGTGCCCACAGGGGAGAGCAAGTTCCTTATCCAGTGGCAGGGACCATATAAGGTGATGGAAAAAGTGTGAGAAGTCAAATATAAAGTACACCGACCAGGGAAAAAGAAGGCCTTCCCTATATATTATGGCAGCCTACTAAAACCCTGGAAGGGTACAGACCCGCTCGAAACCACTTTCTGGTTGGCCTGGTCAGAAGCCAACATCACGTGTATCAAAGTGCCAGGAAATGTGTCACCTTCCAAGAACCAGCACAGCTGAAAATTGGTGGCCAAAAATAGGGACAGGTTCTTGGAGTTACTAGGTCATCCTTGTGTCATCAAGCATGAACCTCATGTTCAGGTCAATTTAAAGCTCTGATTAGTTCACCTGGCTAGCTTTACATATAACTAGGCTAGATGTTCTCCTTAGGGACTCATCTCAGGGATGCTGAGCAGACTGGATGTGTCTTGGCGCTGGAGAGAGAGAAAGAGAGACTCACTCTCTGAGTAGAGTTTGCATAGGCCGTGTACAGACAATCACCAGTACCATGGACAATAGACAATGGCAATGATGTGTGACCAAACTAGGCTAGCTAAGCCATGTATCAGTAGCCAGGGTCTGTTCTGTTTAGTTAGCGCCTAGACAAGGCTAGAGATTTATGTGTAGGTGGTTTTTTTATGCTGGGCAACCTGTGGAAAGCAATAAAAATTGCACGAGTTTGGACCAAAACTGCCTGTGTTAATGTTACCTAAAGCTTAAGGCCTACAAGAGCGAGTGAATCCCTACACATAAAAGAGGGATATTAATATTGTATTGGGATACAAAGGTGGACATTACTACTGTATGGTTGATTTACAATGCGGCGACCTCTAGTGGAGGATTTACAATGAGGCGACCTCTAGTGGAGGATTTACAATGAGGCGACCTCTAGTGGGGGATTTACAATGCGGCGACCTCTAGTGGAGGATTTACAATGAGGCGACCTCTAGTGGAGGATTTACAATGAGGCGTCCTCTAGTGGAGGATTTACAATGAGGCGACCTCTAGTGGGGGATTTACAATGCGGCGACCTCTAGTGGAGGATTTACAATGAGGCGACCTCTAGTGGAGGATTTACAATGAGGCGACCTCTAGTGGGGGATTTACAATGCGGCGACCTCTAGTGGAGGATTTACAGTGAGGCGACCTCTAGTGGAGGATTTACAATGCGGCGACCTCTAGAGGTTAATTTACAATGAGGCGACCTCTAGAGGTTAATTTACAATGAGGCGACCTCTAGTGGGGGATTTACAATGAGGCGACCTCTAGTGGAGGATTTACAATGAGGCGACCTCTAGTGGTTAATTTACAATGAGGCGATCTCTAGTGGAGGATTTACAATGAGGCGACCTCTAGTGGTTAATTTACAATGAGGCGATCTCTAGTGGAGGATTTACAATGAGGCGACCTCTAGTGGAGGATTTACAATGAGGCGACCTCTAGTGGGGGATTTACAATGCGGCGACCTCTAGTGGAGGATTTACAATGAGGCGACCTCTAGTGGGGGATTTACAATGCGGCGACCTCTAGTGGAGGATTTACAATGAGGCGACCTCTAGTGGAGGATTTACAATGAGGCGACCTCTAGTGGAGGATTTACAATGAGGCGACCTCTAGTGGAGGATTTACAATGAGGCGACCTCTAGTGGTTAATTTACAATGAGGCGACCTCTAGTGGAGGATTTACAATGAGGCGACCTCTAGTGGAGGATTTACAATGAGGCGACCTCTAGTGGTTAATTTACAATGAGGCGACCTCTAGTGGAGGATTTACAATGAGGCGACCTCTAGTGGTTAATTTACAATGAGGCGACCTCTAGTGGTTAATTTACAATGATGCGACCTCTAGTGGAGGATTTACAATGAGGCGACCACTAGTGGAGGATTTACAATGAGGCGACCTCTAGTGGGGGATTTACAATGAGGTGACCTCTATTGGAGGATTTACAATGAGGCGACCTCTAGTGGTGGTCTTGGGGTGCCCTTTTACTTTTTGAAATAACCCCCCTGGTGATGACAGTGACGCCCCCGCTGGTGTCTTGCGTTGTCCCCCTGGTGATGACAGTGATGCCCCCCGCTGGTGTCTTGCGTTGTCCCCCTGGTGATGACAGTGACGCCCCCGCTGGTGTCTTGCGTTGTCCCCCTGGTGATGACAGTGACGCCCCCGCTGGTGTCTTGCGTTGTCCCCCTGGTGATGACAGTGACTCCCCCGCTGGTGTCTTGCGTTGTCCCCCTGGTGATGACAGTGACGCCCCCCGCTGGTGTCTTGCGTTGTTCCCCTGGTGATGACAGTGACGCCCCCCGCTGGTGTCTTGCGTTGTCCCCCTGGTGATGACAGTGACGCCCCCGCTGGTGTCTTGCGTTGTCCCCCTGGTGATGACAGTGACGCCCCCCGCTGGTGTCTTGCGTTGTCCCCCTGGTGATGACAGTGATGCCCCCCGCTGGTGTCTTGCGCTGCCCCCCTGGTGATGACAGTGATGCCCCCCGCTGGTGTCTTGCGCTGCCCCCCTGGTGATGACAGTGACATCCCCGCTGGTGTCTTGCGTTGTCCCCCTGTTGATGACAGTGACGCCCCCGCTGGTGTCTTGCGTTGTCCCCCTGGTGATGACAGTGACGCCCCGCCGGTGTCTTGCGTTGTCCTCCTGGTGATGACAGTGACGCCCCCGCCGGTGTCTTGCGTTGTTCACCTGGTGATGACAGTGACGCCCCCCGCTGGTGTCTTGCGTTGTCCCCCTGGTGATGACAGTGACTCTCCCGCTGGTGTCTTGCGTTGTCCCCCTGGTGATGACAGTGATGCCCCCCGCTGGTGTCTTGCGCTGCCCCCCTGGTGATGACAGTGATGCCCCCCGCTGGTGTCTTGCGCTGCCCCCCTGGTGATGACAGTGACATCCCCGCTGGTGTCTTGCATTGTCCCCCTGTTGATGACAGTGACGCCCCCGCTGGTGTCTTGCGTTGTCCCCCTGGTGATGACAGTGACGCCCCGCCGGTGTCTTGCGTTGTCCTCCTGGTGATGACAGTGACGCCCCCGCCGGTGTCTTGCGTTGTCCCCCTGGTGATGACAGTGACGCCCCCGCCGGTGTCTTGCGTTGTCCCCCTGGTGATGACAGTGACGCCCCCGCCGGTGTCTTGCGTTGTCCCCCTGGTGATGACAGTGACGCCCCCGCCGGTGTCTTGCGTTGTCCCCCTGGTGATGACAGTGACGCCCCCGCCGGTGTCTTGCGTTGTCCCTCTGGTGATGACAGTGACGCCCCCCGCTGGTATCTTGCGTTGTCCCCCTGGTGATGACAGTGACACCCCCGCTGGTGTCTTGCCTTGTCCCCCTGGTGATGACAGTGACGCTCCCGCCGGTGTCTTGCGTTGTCCCCCTGGTGATGACAGTGACGCCCCCCGCCGGTGTCTTGCGTTGTCCCTCTGGTGATGACAGTGACGCCTCCCACCGGTGTCTTGCGTTGTCCCCCTGGTGATGACAGTGACACTCCCGCCGGTGTCTTGCGTTGTCCCCCTGGTGATGACAGTGACGCCCCCCGCTGGTGTCTTGCGTTGTCCCCCTGGTGATGACAGTGACGCACCTGCTGGTGTCTTGCGTTGTCCCCCCTGGTGATGACAGTGACGCCCCCGCTGGTGTCTTGTGTTGTCCCCCTGGTGATGACAGTGACGCCCCCGCTAGTGTCTTGCGTTGTCCCCATGGTGATGACAGTGACGCCCCCGCTGGTGTCTTCCGTTGTCCCCCTGGCGATGACAGTGACGCCCCCGCTGGTGTCCTGCGTTGTCCCCCTGGTGATGACAGTGACACCCCCTGCTGGTGTCTTGCATTGTCCCCCTGGTGATGACAGTGACGCCCCCGCTGGTGTCTTGCATTGTCCCCCTGGTGATGACAGTGATGCCCCCGCCGGTGTCTTGCGTTGTCCCCCTGGTGATGACAGTGACGCCACCGCCGGTGTCTTGCATTGTCCCCCTGGTGATGACAGTGACGCCCCCCGCCGGTGTCTTGCGTTGTCCCCCTGGTGATGACAGTGACGCCCCCGCCGGTGTCTTGCGTTGTCCCCCTGGTGATGACAGTGACGCCCCTGCCGGTGTCTTGCGTTGTCCCCCTGGTAATGACAGTGACGCCCCCGCCGGTGTCTTGCATTGTCCCCCTGGTGATGACAGTGACGCTCCCGCCGGTGTCTTGCGTTGTCCCTCTGGTGATGACAGTGACGCCCCCGCCGGTGTCTTGCGTTGTCCCCTGGTGATGACAGTGACGCCCCCGCCGGTGTCTTGCGTTGTCCCCCTGGTGATGACAGTGACGCCCCCGCTGGTGTTTTGCGTTGTCCCCCTGGTGATAACAATGACGCCCCCGCTGGTGTCTTTTGTTGTCCCCCTGGTGATGACAGTGACGCCCCCCGCTGGTGTCTTGCGTTGTCCCTCTGGTGATGACAGTGACGCCCCCGCCGGTGTCTTGCGTTGTCCCCTGGTGATGACAGTGACGCCCCCGCCGGTGTCTTGCTTTGTCCCCCTGGTGATGACAGTGACGCCCCCGCCGGTGTCTTGCGTTGTCCCCCTGGTGATGACAGTGACGCCCCCGCTGGTGTTTTGCGTTGTCCCCCTGGTGATAACAATGACGCCCCCGCTGGTGTCTTTTGTTGTCCCCCTGGTGATGACAGTGACGCCCCCCGCTGGTGTCTTGCGTTGTCCCTCTGGTGATGACAGTGACGCCCCCGCCGGTGTCTTGCGTTGTCCCCTGGTGATGACAGTGACGCCCCCGCCGGTGTCTTGCTTTGTCCCCCTGGTGATGACAGTGACGCCCCCGCCGGTGTCTTGCGTTGTCCCCCTGGTGATGACAGTGACGCCCCCGCTGGTGTTTTGCGTTGTCCCCCTGGTGATAACAATGACGCCCCCGCCGGTGTCTTGCGTTGTCCCCCTGGTGATGACAGTGACGCCCCCGCCGGTGTCTTGCGTTGTCCCCCTGGTGATGACAGTGACGCCCCCGCCGGTGTCTTGCGTTGTCCCCCTGGTGATGACAGTGACGCCCCCGCCGGTGTCTTGCGTTGTCCCCCTGGTGATGACAGTGACGCCCCCGCCGGTGTCTTGCGTTGTCCCCCTGGTGATGACAGTGACGCCCCCGCCGGTGTCTTGCGTGGTCCCCCTGGTGATGACAGTGACTCCCCCGCCGGTGTCTTGCGTTGTCCCCCTGGTGATGACAGTGACGCCCCCGCCGGTGTCTTGCGTGGTCCCCCTGGTGATAACAGTGACGCCCCCTGCTGGTGCCTTGCGTTGTCGCTCACCTCCCTGTGATCGTCATTATAATGAATCCCGCGTCCCTCGTCTCGTCTCCGCAGGTAATCTCACTATAAGTCTCCGTCATAATCGTCGAGAAGATTTCAACCAAATCAAAATAATAAAACATTTAATCTGAGGAAATTGAATTCTTCTGCGTCTTCTTAATCCCGATAATGCGCCTGATCCGGAATTTATTTGTTTTTATTTAATCTGAAGACAATAAAGAATAAATCACTTGAGTTTGTGAATATGAAGAGCGTGACGACATTAATACAGATGTAATTGTGATCCAGTGTCAGTAAGAACAACATGATGAAGCGGAGCCCGAGGAGCGGCTGACACGTGGCGGGGCTCAGCCCTGACATCGACTATTGGGACCACCGACCTAAGGTTTGATGGCCGCTTCTCAGTCATCAATAAGAAATCAGTGTCAGCGATCTGCTGATGCCAGAAGTCCACGCCGTACTGAGCCGGTACTCCACAGGGCCGTATACAATGTATCCGCTGACCGGTGAGGCGCCAGGTTTTGGAACCCCAACAATTTGATGTTGATTACCTATTCTAAGGAGGGGGCTAGAAAACCAAATCCATACACCCACCTCTCCTCGGCCCTTCCGACTGCTGATCCATCCTCCGATCGGCTCCTTTTAGGAGCTTCTCCTTCTGGAGGCGCCATTGATTAGGTGGGATGTGGTATAAAATGCTTGCCGGTGGCATTAATCACCTGCGTGGCGCCTTCAGTGCCCGCGTGGGCTTCAGCCAACAACAGACCCAGAAGACAGAAGACCTGGAAGGAGAAGAAGGCTGAAGAGCAGATGATTGGAGGACTGGGCGTTGGGGTCGGTGGAGCGGGGTCCTCCCCAGCCCTCGCACAATGGCGGCCGTTCACTCATCACTTAATGCGTTTTCACAAACTGAATCCCACACAATTCGGATTAATTAGAATCCAGTTTCTTTTAGGAAATTGGTAGCGACATTGACTCTTTTAGAATGGACACAACTGTATCGGTTGCATAATATAGGATTCATGTTGCATATTATAAGGTCTTCTGGATTACTAGGTGTCAGAGACAAAGAGAAAAGGGTCAGGACATCGGATTGGCAGGGGTCCGTCCTCATGAGGTCCAGAAATGCTGCTCTCTCTTCCTGTCAATGGACTGAACGGACTGCAATGAATGGACCTGGGTTGCAATATCAGACACAGCCTGTAGTCAGGAGTGGCGCTGTTATGTGGCAGCTCCAGGGAGGCAGGAGGCAATGACTCCAGATACTACAACCCCCATCAGGTCTTAACAAATTAAATAGAATTTAGTATATTTTAAAGAAATTCCCCAATGTTCTGGGGGTGAACGTGGTGCTGATTCCTCCTCTCGGTGGTCGTTTATTTTACCAGGGATCGTTCCCGGCCCCCTCCCCGCTCCGCACTGGGGCTCCAGGCCTTTTCATTAACGTGTAAAAAAATCTCTCCTCCTGCACCTTAATGTGCGCCGGCCTCATTGATGTTTAATGAGAAATACACTTAAGTCCATTTTCTTTGGGCTCTGAAATCTATTGATTCTGTTCAGTCCCTTTAATGGGGTCTGGAGAGAGGAACAGTGTTTATAATGAAACACTAATTAGATTACGAATCCCGCCGTCCCCTCCAATTCTCCCCGTCATTTCTTCATGGCGCGGAAGAAAGAAAAAGAAGGAAAAAAAGAAATCAGAAAACAACCGGCGTCGGATAATGTGAGCCATTACTGAGTGTCCGGAAGTTACATAACAGCAGTATATATATATATACACCTTATACCGCACCAACAGCCGCCTATGACTGCTGACAACCAGCATACCGCAGTGTGGGAGCAGCTGTCAGCCGCCTGTTCACATTTGTCGGCGTTGTCAGATGTCACTTTTCCTTCCTCCTCGGTTCGCTGCGGATTCTTCGCGTCTTTTTGCTCCTCGTGTTATTATCCCTTTAAGTTATCAGTTGTGGAGATGATCAATATTGGGAGTTTCTGTCCTGGAGCAGAAAGTGGTGAAGAATGGGATTCATTATCCGCAGGGCCCTAATGTCACCAGCCCACCCCCGGCCCCACATTATTGGTGATGTGATGGAGGATTCTGTGGATTCTCCCCATTAAGAACACAAAAAGGGCAATAAGCGTGCGGAACCAGGAAGGACGCGGAATATTCAGAGGATTCATCAATATTCTTCTGCCAATGAGCAACATGTCACATAATGAATGGCGGCAGGAGAACGGCAAATACGACCTGCGGAGCACAGGGAGCAAATGGAAGGATAACAGAGGATAAGCGGAACGGAGAGCAAGAGAGAGGGAGCAAAAGGGAGTGCTGCAAAGGAGGAAAAAAGAGTGCTCAAAGTTCAGAGAAGAGTGAGAACAACTAGGAGGAGAGGGAAGAGAGAGAGGAAAAGAGTAATAAAGGGGAAAAAGAAAGTGTGATAAAGAAAGAGGGGAAAAAAGAGCAAGAACAATAAAGAAGAGAGAGGAAGAGAGCAATAAAGGGGAAAAAAGAAAGAGTGTAATAAAGAAACGAGGGGGGGCAAGAACAATAAAGAAGAGAGAGAAGAAAAGAGCAATAAGTGGGAGAAAAGAAGAGAGCACGATAAAGAGAGAGAAAACAGGGTAAGAGCAACAAAGGAGAGGAAAGAGAGAGGAAAAGAGCAATAAAGGGGAAAAAGAAAGTGTGATAAAGAAAGAGGGGGAAAAAGAGCAAGAACAATAAAGAAGAGACAGGAAGAGAGCAATAAAGGGGAAAAAAGAAAGTGTGATAAAGAAAGAGGGGAAAAAAGAGCAAGAACAATGGAGAAGAGACAGGAAGAGAGCAATAAAGGGGAAAAAAGAAAGAGTGTAATAAAGAAACGAGGGGGGGCAAGAACAATAAAGAAGAGAGAGAAGAAAAGAGCAATAAGTGGGAGAAAAGAAGAGAGCACGATAAAGAGAGAGAAAACAGGGTAAGAGCAACAAAGGAGAGGAAAGAGAGAGGAAAAGAGCAATAAAGGGGAAAAAGAAAGTGTGATAAAGAAAGAGGGGGAAAAAGAGCAAGAACAATAAAGAAGAGACAGGAAGAGAGCAATAAAGGGGAAAAAAGAAAGTGTGATAAAGAAAGAGGGGAAAAAAGAGCAAGAACAATGGAGAAGAGACAGGAAGAGAGCAATAAAGGGGAAAAAGAGCAAGAACAACAAGTAGGAGAGGGAAGAGAGAGAGAGGAAAAGAGCAATAAAGGGGAAAAAGAAAGTGTGATAAAGAAAGAGGGGAAAAAAGAGCAAGAACAATGGAGAAGAGACAGGAAGAGAGCAATAAAGGGGAAAAAAGAAAGAGTGATAAAGAAACGAGGGGGGGCAAAAACAATAAAGAAGAGAGAGAAGAAAAGAGCAATAAGTGGGAGAAAAGAAGAGAGCAACGATAAAGAGAGAGAAAACAGGGTAAGAGCAACAAAGGAGAGGAAATAGAGAGGAAAAGAGCAATAAAGGGGAAAAAAGAGTGTGACAAAGAAAGAGGGGAAAAAGAGTAAGAGCAACAAAGAGGAGAGAAAGGAAAAGAGCTATAGACAGGAGAAAAAAGTATAATAGACAGCGGAAAAAAAGAGTAAGAACAACAAAGAGGAGAGGGAAAACAGCGGAAAAGAACAATAAAGGGGAAAATGAGTGTTCATAATTCACAGGAGAAGTGTGAGAGCAACAAAGAGGAAAGAGAGAAAAGAGCAATAAAGGGGAAAAAAGAAAGTGCAATAAAGAAAGAGGGGAAAAAAGAAGAAGAGAGAGAGGAAAAGAGCAATAAAGTGGAGAAAAGAAAAAGTGAGAGCACGAAAAAGAGCGAGAAAATAGGGTAAGGGTAACAAAAAGGAGAAATAGGAAAAGAGCTGTAGACAGAGGAAAAAAGTATGATAGAGAGGGGAAAAAAGAGTAAGAACAACAAAAAGAAGAGGGAAAACAGGAAAAGAGAGTGCCAAAAAGGTGAAAATGAGTGTTCATAATTCACAGGAAAAGTGTGAGAGCAACAAAGAAGAGAAAGAGAGGAAAAGAGCAATATAGGGGGAAAAAGAGCGACAGCGATAAAGAGGGAGGGGAAAAAGTGAGAGCAGCAAAGAGTAGAGGGAAGAGAGAGAGAGGAAAAGAGAATGCTAGTGTAACGTGGCCCGGGGCGGTACCCATGGGTGAGGTACTCTTGCACCCGTTACATGAAGGTGAGGGTCCTGGCTGGATGTGTGCACTTGTACTGAGGGGGCGCTACACCAGTGCAGGCCGCATGTGATTGATGTTGCTAGTTGGCCAGGACCAGATGTTTTACAGTTCAAGGATTGAGACCACCAGTCAAAAATAAACTTTTTACTGAACATTGACTAGGGGAGGGTTAAATACAGCAGATACTGGGTTATGACTACAAGAATGCATGACATTTTCTTTAGACAAATTCAATCCCTTCCTCTTCTCGTTACTTGTCCTCTGTCTTCACTGCTCCTCACCACTTCACCACTGCCCAGCTCTACAGTCCCAGTAGCACAAGTCCTTTATGCAACCTGTAGTTCTGTGTCTTTTCCTTTAAGGGACTACATATCTTCTCTTCTACTGACACTCAGCATTTTCTTTGTCTCGGGTACTGGCCTGTTACCTTTAAGAGTTATAAACGGGGCTGTACTGCTAGTCGTCTTCTCCCAGGACCCATCACCACATAAATCATTCTGTCTCTCATTCACTCTTCCTATATTTCTCCCGGTCTCCTCTCACTTCTAGGGACACCCATGAAATACGGCACTGCTCACACCAGTCCTTGGGGCTGTTCTCTATGCACACTCAGGCTCTAACTTCTTGACAGGAACTGTCTCTTGTCCCTTCAGCTTAGCCCTTCCCACTCTGGGCTAGTCGAAACATTAACTCTCACTGCCCTGTCAACTACCTGTTGCTGGGCAGAATACAATACCAACACCATAACACATTTCACAATTCACATTACACATCAACAATACACATATTCTTCATGGGGGGACATAGGCAGCTACACTAGAAAGGGCAAAAATGAGAGTGTTCAAAATTCGGAAGAGAAGAGTGAGAGTAACAAAGAGCAGAGGGAAGAGAGAGAGGAGAAGAGTAATAGAGTGAAAAAAGAGACAGCGATAGAGAGAGAAAAAAGAATATATGCAAGAGGTGAAGGAAGAGAGCAGAGAAGAGCAATATTGAGAAAAAGATAGAAAACATGATGAAAGAAATGGAAAAAAGAGAGCCTGTGATGAAGAGAGAGGGGAAAAAGAAAAAACATGATAAAGAGAAAGGGGAAAAAGAGAGAGCTCAATAAAGAGAGAGAGGAAAACAGAATGAAATAAAAAAAGAGGTGAGGGAAGAGAGTGTGGAAAAAAGCAATAAAGGGAAAAAATAAAGAGTGTGGTAAAGAAAAAGGGGAAAAAGCGCAAAATAGAGCAATAAAGAATAAAAAGAGAGAGAGCGATAAAGAGGGGGATAAAGAGAGCGCGAGAAAGAGGAAAAAAAGGGTAACAAAGAGGTGATGGAAGAGAGAGGAAAAGAGCAACAGGGAGCAAAAGATAGAGAGATTGTTAAAGAGAAAGGGGAAAAAGAGGCAGCTCCATAAAGAGAGAGGAGAAAACAAAGTAAGAGCAACAAAGAGGTGAGGGGAGAGAGGAGAAAAAAGAGGGTATTAAAGAGAGAGGAAAAAAGAGAAAGGGGAAAGCGTAAGAGCAACAAAGAGGTGAGGGAAGTGAAATAAAGAGGGAATCACTGAGCTAGAGAGTAAAAAAGGAGAGAGAGAATGACAAAGAAAAAAGTCTGAGCAACAAAGAGAAGTAGAGAGTGGAGAGTGCTAGATAGGAGAAGAAAAGAAAGGACATTGAAGAATCAGAGAACAGCAAAAAAGGGAGAGCAGTAAAGAGGAGAGGGAAGAGGACGAAAGAGTAGAAAGAAAAAAAAAAGACAAGCAGAAAAAAGTGTGAGACCAACAAAGAAAGAGAAGAGTGAAGAGGGAAGACGAGAGCTACAGTAGAAAGTAGAAACAAGAGTGAGAGTAACAAAAAAGAGAAGAGAAAGAGAAGAGGGAAGGAGAGTGCTAAAAAGAGAGAAAAAGAGAAAATGTTAAAAAATCAGAGCAACAAAAAGAAAAAAAGAGTGAGAGCAACACATAGAGGAGAGGAAATTGTAAGCGAGAGGGAAGGAGAGAGCTAGAGAGGAGAATAAAAGAGATATTAATGAACAACCAGAGAGGATAAAAAAGAGTCAGAGCAACAAGTCGGGAGAAGAGGTAAGAGGAAGAAAGAGAAAAGGAAGGAGAAAATGGAGATAGAACGATAGGTATAAAACTTTAATGTTATAAGAATTTTGTGATTTGACATTTTTATTAGTTTGCTTTTTTTCACATAAAGCTGCGGAGCCTCATGATCAGGGGCCGCGGAGCCTCATGATCAGGGGCCGTGGAGCCTCATGATCGGGGCCGCGGAGCCTCATGATCAGGGGCCTGGGAGCCTCATGATCGGGGCCGTGGAGCCTCATGATCAGGGGCCGCAGAACCTTCACGATCAGGGGCCGCAGAACCTTCACGATCAGGGGCCGCGGAGCCTCAAGATCAGGGGCCGCGGAGCCTCATGATCAGGGGCTGCGGAGCCTCATGATCGGGGCCGCGGAGCCTCATGATCAGGGGCCGCGGAGTCTCATGATCAGGGGCCCCGGAGCCTCATGATCAGGGGCCGCGGAGCCTCATGATCAGGGGCCGCGGAGCCTCATGATCAGGGGCCGCGGAGTCTCATGATCAGGGGCTGCTTACTATCACCCCATCATGTAATTGGACATTTAATCCAATGTCGGCTTGTTGAATCATTGTGTGAGTCCCAAGTTTTGCTAATGCTGCACAAAAAAGACTGAAGAGCTGATGATCCTGGAATATGGGAGAGAAAAACAAGAATCTACTGTGTTCTCGCTATTAGAAAACTCTTCTATACAAAGTCTTGCTTCCATTGTGGCCCCAGGAGAAGCGTCTTCAGCAGGACAGTAATACTCATCATCACGTATAAGACTGACCAGGAAAGATCAGAGCCAACCGCCGAAACTCCATCACATAAAGGAGGCAGAAAGGGAGGGAAAGAAAAAGAACCAAAGAAATCCCAATCGTTACTCATTCATAACTGAGGTCCAGAGCGTTTACCATGGAGCCGGGAAATGTTTGATGCTTCCCGGATTATTTCCTCTGGGCTCTGACGGAGACGATAATACTAACAGACGGCTCATCAACCATGAGAAACAGCAGCGATAATAATAACCTGCAGCTTAGGTGGAGAATATGAGAGCAGAAGAAGGTCTGAGATGTAGGCTCAGTCCTAGAAGAGACTCAGGCTGAGGTGCCATGGCTCTGCATGTGTGTCATGTCATAAAAAACAGACATGAGTGAAGCTGGCGAGATTGCAATTGGCCAATGTCAAAGATTTACCAAAAATTCCACATGAATGTGCATCTTTATGTATTGCGTTCTGACCATAAGCAGCGCTGGCTTCTCCCCCTTTTTTATACTATAATATTGCAAAAGCAAAAGTCGCTAGAGGCGGCACCTGATGGGGCGAATTCGTGAAGATAAAATCAAAAGCCGGATAATTCAGGGGAGAGACCGGAATGAAATAGGGCGCAATGTCCTGCCCCGGTGACGGGACCTCGCTATGTCTGCAGAGGGAGAATCGCAGTGAAATTCTCACAATACGTTTATTCTCATCGATATTCACAGGTGTAATGATCTGACAGCGGATCCTGCTGAGGACACAAAACGCACAGATATTATGTCACCAGCATTGTGATCCACATCTGGTCTGGAGGGCGCAGACATTTTATTCTTCTTTTTCAACATTTTTTTCTCTTAAATTTTTTTTTTCACAAGTTGCGATCACATATTAGTGACTTTTCTTTCATGAACATGACACTATGGTGACCTTACATAGGAGAGGCTGCTCTAGTAACAAATCTGCTGTTATCCAGATCTACCTATCTGGACCCGACCTCGCCTCCTTACTGACTGAAATCCCACAATCCCACAGAATTCATCATCTTTCCCCCATCTCACTCTACCCCTCCACCAGACCTATCCATCAATGTCAATGGCTGCTCTCTTTCCCTAGTCCCGCACGCTCGGTGCCTTGGGGTGATCCTCGACTCTGCGCTCTCTTTCAAACCACATATCCAAGCCCTCACCTCCTCCTGCCGCCTCAAACTCAAAAATATTTCCCGGATCCACTCATTCCTCAACCACGAAACCACAAAAACACTAGTGCATGCTCTTATCATCTCCCGCCTCGACTACTGCAACCTCCTACTTTCTGGCCTCCCCTCTAGCACTCTAGCACCGCTCCAGTCCATCCTACACTCTGCTGCCTGACTAATCCACCTGTCTCCCCGCTATTCCCCAGCCTCCCCCCTATGCCAGGCCCTTCACTAGCTTCCTATTGCTCAGAGGATCCAATTCCAAACCCTAACCATGACATACAAAGCCATCCACAACCTGTCTCCTCCATACATCTGTGACCTGGTCTCTAGGTACCTACCCGCACGCAACCTCCAATCCTCACAAGATCTCCTCCTCTACTCCCCCCTTATCTCTTGTTCCCACAACCGCATACAAGACTTCTCCTGTGCTTCCCATATACTCTGGAACTCTCTACCCCAACACATCAGACTCTCACCATCAATGGAAACCTTCAAGAAGAACCTGAAGACCCTCCTGTTCCGACAAGCCTACAGCCTGCAATGATCCTCGGTCTACTGAACCACCGCACGACCTGCTCTACCCTCTCCTACTGTATCCTCACCCTCCCTGTAGACTGTGAGCCCTCGCGGGCAGGGTCCCCTCTCCTTATGTACTTGTGTGTCCCTTGTCTTACACATGTTTACTATACTTGTCTATATTTCCCCTTCTCACATGTAAAGCGCCATGGAATAAAGGGCGCTATATAAATGCATAATAATAATAATAATAATAATTTGTAAATTGCAAACTTTTAAAGGTGGATAAAGGTGATGTAAAAATACCAAATGTAACGTTCTGTATTTGACATATTTAAGCCAAACGAGACAGAAAGTAAAAAATAGTATGTGACAATAGGGGAATGACGTTACAGTAAAGGCTACAATAAGATTTATTATGGGACATTTTGTATCTTAAGTTACAAAACAATGTTAAAAAGGTAAAACCGCTCTGATTACATCTAGAATGTAACATCGAGAACTAATAAAAGTCACGATGAATGTAGTCAGGGCAAACAGCCAGTACTGCGGCAGTATGGGGTCAGAGAGCATGCAGAATAGCTGAGAGCTCTGACAAGTCTGCTGCTGGTAAATACTACGGTATACAGTACATTCACTACTGGTATATATTAAAGTATACAATTCATTCACTACTGGTGCACAGTATATTAACCCCTTCACTCCCGGAGCGTTTTTCGATTATTTTGATTTCGTTTTTTCCTCCCCTTCTTTCCAGAGCCATAACTTTTTTATTTTTCCGTCTATATGGCCGTGTGAGGACTTATTTTTTGTGGGACAAGTTGCATTTGTGAAACGACGCCATTGGTTTTACCATGTCGTGTACTCGAAAACGGGAAAAAAATTCCAAGTGCGGTGAAATTGCAAAAAAAAAGTGCAATCCCACACTTGTTTTTTGCTTGGCTTTTTTGCTAGGCTCACTAAATGCTAAATCTGAGCTGCCATTATGATTCTCCAGGTCATTACCAGTTCACAGACACCAAACATGTCTGGGTTCTCTTTTATCTAAGTGGTGAAAAAAAATTCCAAAGTCTGCAAAAAAAACCCAAAACATTGCACAATTTTCCAAGACCAGTAGCGTCTCCATTTTTCGTGATCTGGGGTCGAGTGATGGCTTATTTTTTGCAGGCCGAGCTGACGTTTTCAATGATACCACTTTTGTGCAGATATGATCTTTTGATCGCCCGTTATTGCATTTTAATGCAGTGTTGCGGCGACCAAAAAAAGTAATTCTGGCGTTTTTAATTTTTTTCTCGCTACAGTGTTTAGCGATTGGGTTAATGCTTTTTTTTATTGATAGATTGGGCGATTCTGAATGCGGCAATACCTAATAGTGTATGTGTGAATTTTTTTTTTTTATTGTTTTATTTTGATTGGGGCAAAATGGGGGTGATTTGAACTTTTAGGGTTTTTTTTATTTTTTTTATTTTTAAACATTTTTTTTACTTTTGGCATGCTTCAGTAGCCTCCATAGGAGGCTTGAAGCATTGACAACTCGATCGGCTCTGCTACATATGGGCGATGAGCAGATCGCCCATATGTAGCAGATTTACGACTGTGCTTTGAGCGCCGCCGGCCACCGGCGGCCAGAAGTGCTGTTTAAATGCCCGCTGTCAGCTTTGACAGTGGGATTTAACTAGTTAATAGGCGCGGGCGAATGGCGATTCCGCACGCGCCTATTGCAGGCACATGTTAGCTGTTTATAACAGCGGACATGTCGCGGCTTTGAGGTGGGCTCACCGCCGAAGCCCACCCCAAAGCAGGGGATCCTTACCGTTGACGTACTATTCAGTCATCGGTAAGGAAGGGGTTAAGGTATACAGTACATTCACTACTGCTATATATATTAAGGTATACAATTCATTCACTATCGGTATACAGTGGGTACGGAAAGTATTCAGACCCCTTTAAGTTTTTCACTGTTTGTTTCATTGCAGCCATTTGGTAAATTCTATAAAGTTCATTTTTCTCTCATCACTGTACACTCTGCTCCCCATCTTGACTGAAAAAAACAGAAGTGTGGAAATTTTTGCAAATTTATTAAAGAAAATCTGAAATCTCACATGGTCATAAGTATTCAGCCCCTTTGCTCAGTATTGAGTAGACGCACCTTTTGAGCTAGTACAGCCATGAGTCTTCTTGGGAATGATGCCACAAGTTTTTCACCCCTGGATTTGGGGATCCCCTGCCATTCTTCCTTGCAGATCCTCTCCAGTTCCGTCAGGTTGGATGGTGAACGTTGGTGGACAGCCATTTTCAGGTCTCTCCAGAGATGCTCAATTGGGTTTAGGTCGGGGCTCTGGCTGGGCCAGTCAGGAATGGTCACAGAGTTGTTCTGAAGCCGCTCCTTTATTATTTTAGCTGTGTGCTTAGGGTCATTGTCTGGTTGGAAGGTGAACCTTCGGCCAAGTCTGAGGTCCAGAGCACTCTGGAAGAGGTTTTCATCCAGGATATCTCTGTACTTGGCCACATTCATGTTTCCTTCAATGGCAACCAGTCGTCCTGTCCCTGCAGCTGAAAAACACCCCCATAGCATGATGCTGCCACCACCATGTTTCACTGTTGGGATTGTATTGGGCAGGTGATGAGCAGAGCCTGGTTTTCTCCACACATACCGCTTAGAATTATCACAAAACAGGTCTATCTTCGTCTCATCAGACCAGAGAATCTAATTTCTCATAGTCTGGGAGTCCTTCATGTGTTTTTAGCAAACTCTATGCAGGCTTTCATTTGTCTGGCACTGAGGAGAGGCTTCCGTCAGGCCACTCTACCATTAAGGCCTGACTGGTGGAGGGCTGAGTGGACTTTGTGGAACTTTCTCCCATCTCCCTACTGCATCTGTGGAGCTCAGCCACAGTGATCTTGGGGTTCTTCTTTACCTCTCACCAAGGCTCTTCTCCCACGATTGCTCAGTTTGGCTGGACGGCCAGGTCTAGGAAGACTTCTGGTGGTCCCAAACTTCTTCCATTTAAGGCTTATGGAGGCCACTGTGCGCTTAGAAACCTTGAGTACTGCAGAAATTTGTCTGTAACCTTGGTCAGCTCTGCGCCTTGCCACAATTCTGTCTCTGAGCTCCTTGGCCAGTTCCTTTGGCCTCATGATTCTCATTTGGTGTGACATACACTGTGACCTGTGAGGTCTTATATAGACAGGTGTGAGCCTTTACAAATCAGGTCCTATCAGTGTAATTACACACAGCTGGACTCCAATGAAGGAGTAGAACCATCTCAAGGAGGATCACAAGGAAATAGACAGCATGTGACTTACATATGAGTGTCTGAGCAAAGGGGCTGAATACTTATGACCATGGGATACTTCAGTTTTTCTTTTTTAATAAATTTGCAAAAATTTCTACATTTCTGTTTTTTTCAGTCAAGATGGGGTGCAGAGTGACAATAATGAGAAAAACAATGAACTTTTTTGAATTTACTAAATGGCTGCAATGAAACAAAGAGAGAAAAATGTAAAGGGGTCTGAATACGTTCCATACCCACTGTATATTAAGGTATACAGCTTATTCACCATTGTTATGTATTAAGGTATACAGTTCACTCACTACTGGAACATATTAATGTATGCAGTTTTGCTATATGTATATATATATGTACACACACATATTTCTCTACATATAATAAACACTATTAAAACAGTCACTAATTCAAATCAAAAACCTAATAAATGTGATAAAAGGCAAAAAAAAACCTGAACCACTAAAGAAGTCAGAAACAATTGTGAAAATTCACAAAACAACTGATAATTGTAAATTGATGTGGAATACGTTGGTGCTGTGTAAGTATAATTATTGTTTCCTTCCCCCTCGGACCCCACAGCCGGGACTAGGGCAGTGCTTTATGCATGGATGATAGATTTGGCTTCTACCTTTTCCTTCCTCCACAATTGAGGCACTTCTGCTGACGGGAAGCCTCCTCACTTTCCAGAAGCGCTTCCCATCCCCGTTCCTTTCGGCTCGGGCAGGTTGCGTGTCCCTTTTACGATGTCCCCATGTCTTGCGCCGATCCTATAATTTGCAGCGCGTCTTACACTGGGATCTGCGGACGAACAATAAAGCGAATACAACATTACCGACTATTTTTCTATCTGATGATGAAGTTAAGTAAAAAGTAAATTAAAAAATGTAAAAAAATAATTGGATAAGAAGAGATTTGTAGTGAACGGCGCATTGAGTGTAAGTCTCTGACGCGCGTCCATATGAAGGATCCCTCATCTGGGGAAATCTGCCAGTGATGCGCGTCCCCTTCCCCCGCTTTATAAATATTCTTTACCTTGTTAATAAAGCAGATTTAATTAGCATTTACATCTCCTTGTGCCCTAATGAGAGCCTGAAACACAGAGATAAATTGGATCGTCCAAAGTGACTTTGAGCTGACACTAAAGGGACAATTCATTAAACGACGGTGTCAAAGAGCCTTCTGGGGTAATATGGCTGAATCCGAGCCGGAAATAATTGGTCTTAATAACCTTGTAAGATTTCCATTGCAAACACCGTGTTCTGTATTCACTGCCACATCTGCACAAATCACCCGAGACGCCGGCGCGGCCTCCGTCTTATTACCCTCCGCCCCCCGTCCTTCTGTTCTGTGTACATACGCATTACGCTGTACGCCGCCATCCTGTAAGAAATGACTGATGGAGGCTTCGCCTCGGCTCCTCCCGTCCCAGGATGGAAAGCACATCCTTCCCTAATAAACAATGGATCTTTAGATTCTAATATCTTAAAGGGATCTTCCTCTTGTTTGGGAAAATATTATTGATCAAATGTAACAAGGAATCACAATCAAGTCCTCGCAAATCTTCCTGACTAAGCCCAAAGCCGGCGACACCCAGTAGAGCCGCCATTACAGATCCCATAGACGCTGTCTCTGGCTTCTACCTGACACCTTGTTTGTTGGGATTCATCCGACACTTCTGTAGTATCTGACGTTTACCTGTAGAATTCAGCATCTTCCACGCCCCATTGTATGTTACAGTCGATTGGAGCTGATACATTTAATGATGTTGTTTCCACTTCCTGGTAAAACTGCAGACAGCGGGTAAAATGACTCAACTTTGCCATCCGCTCCTTATAGCTCGTTGCCTCGATTTCTGGCCACTTCTGCAGTTTATCTGCATGCTTGTGTGGTACTCGCAGGATGCAGAGACGGAGACGGAGCAAGCTTAAATTCAACCTTTATATAGGGGTTATAAGTATAACTAGTAAGCTGACAATAGTTTAAACAATAATACACACAAGCAACACGGTATCAGCTACCCGGCCGGTGCCGGTAACTGTATGGCCGCGATGTGGCCAAATACAAGTCCTGACTTATAACTGGCTAACAACAGAGTCTCACTTATCCTTCTCTGATGTCCTGCAGAGTTGTTGTCCGGACGGTGTCCGTTCGGCAACTCAGTTGCTGGACCCAGCCGACGAGGAGCTGTCATAAACTTCTGGCGTTCCTACGCCTGGATGTAGGGGGGGCACAACAGGCCCCAGAAGGGTTCTTCAGCGTGGAGCCCCCTTGCGGATGCGAGGCGGTGGCATCCGCGGCCCTGAACGTATAGGCTGCAGCTGTGATCTGGAACGGGGCAGTGGCTGTCGCGGGGTGCAGCTTCTGGCCCGCAGCCACGGTGTGGATCGGCACAGTGGCAGCCGCGGGTAGAAGCATACAGGCCACAGCTGCGGTGTGGATCGGGACAGTGGCGGCCACAGGTGGCAGCGTACAGGCCACAGCCAGGGGACGGAGCGGGGCAGTGGCTGCCGCGGGGTGCAGCGTCTGGCTCGCAGCCGCGGTGTGAATTGGCACAGTGGCGGCCGCGGGTGGTGGCGTACAGGCCGCAGCTGCGGTGTGGATTGGGACAGTGGCGGCCGCGGTGGGTGGCAGCATACAGGCTGCAGCCGGGTGGCGGAGAGGGGCAGTGGCTGCCGCGGGCTGCAGCGTCTGGCTCGCAGCTGCGGTGTGGATCGGGACAGTGGCGGCCGCAGGTGGCAGCGTACAGGCTGCAGCCGGGGGACGGAGCGGGGCAGTGGCTGCCGCGGGGTGCAGCGTCTGGCTCGCAGCCGCGGTGTGAATTGGCACAGTGGCGGCCGCGGGTGGTGGCGTGCCGGCCGCAGCTGCGGTGTGGATTGGGACAGTGGCAGCCGCAGGTGGCAGCATACAGGCCGCAGCCGGGTGGCGGAGAGGGGCAATGGCGGCCGTGGTTTGCAGCGGGCAGGCCGCAGCCGCAGGCTGGAGTGGGACAGTGGCGGCCGCAGTTTGCAGCGGGCAGGCCACAGCCGTGGTCTGGAGTGGGGCTACGGCAGTCGCGGGTCTCTCCGTCTGGGGCGCAGCTGCAGGTGTCAGGTCTGTGTCACTCCCTCGCGCTGCTCGTTGCCGTCCTCCCTTTGGGCCAGGTGAGCCTTCATCCTGTCTCCCTGGAAGATGTTGACTTCCTCTAGCTCTCCAGTGCCACCTAGGTTCCAGCTTCCTGCTCCTTCTTTCTCTATCTGTCGAGTGCCCCCTGCTGGTTCCTTGTGCTCCTTTAATAACTGCCCCGCCCCCACACTTTCAAGAAGCTCCTTTGGTCCATCCTCTAATCATGTCCCCCGGAAAGAAACCCCCTAGGAACCTTGGTGACAGCCCCCTTGGTTCCGGCCCAGTTACACAGCGGGGGCTCTCTCTCCTACACTTGCATGGTCTTTGCTCTAGAGCTTGTTAGTGCTGCTCTGACGGTGACCGGATTACTGCTTTCAGCCGGGTTCAGTCCCCCTGCACTCCTCTGATTCTGCACAGACATGGCGGCCTCTACTAGCATCCAGGGACATGTAGAGTTAGAACCAGCGGTGCCGCCATTCTGCTGGTCCGAAGTGTCAGTCATCGGGAGCAACCTGCCCCCTGCAGATAGAACAGCAGTGTGAACCTGAAGAAATAAGATTACACAATCAATAAAACAATCACTAAAGGGCATCCATTCCAAATGCATCATGATTGACACTGGCCACGTGTCTACTTGATCACGTTTTAATTGTCTTTATAACTGTTAAGGGGGTTTTACACTAAGCGATATCGCTAGCAATATCGCTAAAACGTCACCGGTTTTGTGACGTAGCAGCGATATTGCTAGCGATATCGCTATGTGTGATACTTACCAACGACCGGCTCCCCCGCTGTCCATCGCTGATCGCGCGAGAATGTCCGGCTCCATTTCTCGTCGGGCGCTTCCTGCTGAGGCTTCCTGCTGTGACGACGAGCGACGCGTGGAGGCGGGCGGGAGGACGTCAGGATCGCTGTGTGTGAATGGTAAGTATCGTGCGCTGCGTCGCTGCTGCATCGCTGTGAGATCTGTCTGTATGAAAGCTCACTAGCGATCATTTAGCGATGCACCAGCGATCCTGACCGGGTCGGATCGCTCGTCGGATCGCTGATGCATTACTAAATGTAAAAGGGCCTTTAGCTTGTTAATAAAATTCTCAATTTAGCAGCAGTAATTTTTCCCCAAAAATTTTTTAAGGATTAATTCATTTCTGAAGCGTCTCTATATAAGACGCACCCCATTGAA
Organism: Dendrobates tinctorius; assembly: GCF_039654945.1. Lineage (NCBI taxonomy): Eukaryota > Metazoa > Chordata > Amphibia > Anura > Dendrobatidae > Dendrobates > Dendrobates tinctorius. The sequence continues at coordinate 4,236,888 of NW_027361899.1, read as the reverse complement.
ATAAAAAAACCCTTCACTATTTAAATATTCAAAGTGGTATTTAGGAAGCTTTGTTACCCCTTTTTGTTGCATCAGAGGAAGTAAAAGGAACCTGTGAGGGGATACCTGCTGCCCAAGCCGCATCCAGCATGAACCGCCGCCTGGCTGCACCATTACAGCGGGGTACTGTATCCCCTGAGACGCTGCGGTGTTTGACAGTTTCCTATTTAGGGCTCGCTCATATCTGTGTATATAAAGCAACTGAGATTCTAAGCCAGAAGAGTTGACAAGTGTCAGGCGAACGCCATTTTTTTCTCATGTACCATCTGTATGTAATCCATATGCAATGCGTTCTTAACATCAGCTTTTACATACAATCATTCTCCATGTCATTTCAATCTAGTTTTTGAACTAATAAAGCAATGTTATAGATAGGTAGAAAGATTGATAATGGATAGATGATAGTAGAAAATATGTCCGTGAGATACATAGTTAGCGCAGTGCGTGTGTTGCTTACTGTACATGTATTTATCTAATAAATTAATAAATAAAAGAAAGAAATGGCATGCGGTCCCCTAATTTTTATTAACCAGCTGAGGGAAAGCAGACAGCTGGTGGCTGATGTTATTATGCTGGGAAGGGGCCACTATCCAAGAAGCTTCCCAGACTAATAATAATAGCTCACAACAATCTGTGTAGCCTTTTCTGGGTATTAGAAAGGGGCTACCCCCCAAAAATGTGGAGTCCTTCCTATTTTTACTAACCATTAAAGGCTAGCAGACAGCTGCGGGCTGATCTTAATAGGTGGGAAAGGGAACATGGATATTGGCTCCCTCCCAGACTAATAAAACCCTTCCTCAGCCATCCCAGAAATGGTGTATCCATTAGATCTGCCAATTCTGGCTCTTAGCCTCGGCTATTGGTGCTCTAGCAAGGGTTTGGGGCTTGATGTCAGCTGTGTAATGTCTGCTGAGATGTGTTTTGTATTGCTTATTATGAACTATTTGTCATTAAAAAATATACCTTTTTAATATATATTTCTTGGTGGTTCATACGCTCCGTGTTTCTATGTTCTAACCACCATCAGTACTTGACCACGTCACCAGAACCACCATCATTAAATTAATAAGTAACCAGAACCTACATCAGTACATGAATACATCACCAGAACCCAGAGTACTGGAATTTAAGAACCAAACTTAGTACAACAATTAATTGTAATATCAAGTCAGCCCCATAAACAATTGTATCACATGAACCTACAACTCCCAGTATGTCCATAACAATGGTAAGGAGATAAGATAAAGGGAGCTGTCGTTAACAGCCATCATCAGACTGCCGACCATACAAGAACCACAGTTCTGATGAGAATTAGTCAGTATCAGAAATAAACATTTACTCCCAGGTACCTTATAGATGACATCTGACAGTCATCTCTTCCTTTTCGTCTCCATCTTGTGTAGATGTCATGATGACTCTTCACATCTACACCTGTTCTCTGCAGACCTTCCTCTTCTCCCATCTTCTGCAGCACATCCCAACACAATAACTAGTGTTATTAAAATGTCCGCTGCGTAAAAATATCTGTCCTTATTATGACCTAAACAATTCTTCTATGGTATACGGCCTCCACACTGTCCGCCCTTATCAGCTATAACCACAACACTGTCCGCCCTTATCAGCTATAACCACAACACTGTCCGCCCTTATCAGCTATAACCACAACACTGTCCGCCCTTATCAGCTATAACCACAACACTGTCCGCCCTTATCAGCTATAACCACAACACTGTCCGCCCTTATCAGCTATAACCACAACACTGTCCGCCATTATCAGCTATAACCACAACACTGTCCGCCCTTATTAACCACGACCTTTACCATGGCTGTCTCCTCTATGTATCTCCACACTGTCCGCCCTTATCAGCTATAACCACAACACTGTCTGCCCTTATCAGCTATAACCACAACACTGTCCGCCCTTATCAGCTATAACCACAACACTGTCCGCCATTATCAGCTATAACCACAACACTGTCCGCCCTTATTAGCCACGACCTTTACCATGGCTGTCTCCTCTCTGTATCTCCACACTGTCCGCCCTTATCAGCTATAACCACAACACTGTCCGCCCTTATCAGCTATAACCACAACACTGTCCGCCCTTATGAACCATGACCTTTACCATGGCTGTCTCCTCTCTGTATCTCCACACTGTCCCCCCGCAAGGCTCACCCCACTCCATATTGTGCCTCTATTTCATGGTGTCACCTCTCCATACGCATTCTGTGCCCCCTCTTCACACTGTGCCCTCATACTGCCCACCACGCTGCCCTCTTCTCACACTGTCCCCTACGCAGTGTGATGGTCACCATAGCCCCCAGTATAATGACCTCCACAGCCCCCCCACAGTTCCTCATATGCGCTGCTGCCCCCCTGCGCAGCCCCTCAGTTTTTCCCCATCTGTCCAGTAATATAAGAACTGGAAAAAAGCTCCTACTCTCATAATCCAGGTCCACCATCTCATCTTCTGTTACAGGGAATCTGTCACCCCTTTTTTGAGATATCATATAATGATATCATTCAATTGTGTGTGTCACATAAGGATTCTCTTAGTACTTTTGCTTCCCCGTGACCCCGCACCTTTCATGCATTTCTTCTTGTGTAGAGCAAGACAGGGAGGGGGGAGCAGGTGAATAAGCCCCGCCCATCGGACCGGACCGCGGCAGTTTACATATATCTGAACCGATATAAAAAAGGTATTTATGGATGAAAGGTGCGGGGTCAGGGGGAAGCAAAAGTACTAAGAGAATCCTTATGTGACACAATTGAATGATATCATTATATGAGATCTCATAAAAGGGGTGACAGATTCCCTTTAAGTTCATCATGGGAACTGCACAGTGCCATCCAGCTGGAGATCCCAACGGAGCAGGGGAGAGGACAGCCCATCTACTCCTCTGCTGACGGTACACACAGCAATTGCATTCATGTCTGAATGTAACTGGGAGCTGGGAGGGAGCGACGGCCGGGGCGCAGGACAGAGAGAGGGATGAGTACTGTCAGTGACTGACATTGCTCACCTCTGTGCCCGCGCCCCGGCCGTCACTGTGCTGAATTTCTGCTGCAGCAGTAAAATGTCAGACGACCACAGACATTCAGCATTTTTTTTTTCAAAGTGTACCCCCCTCAGGTAGGCAGGAGGTGTTCCCCTAGGCAGGTGCCTACTCTGCCTTCCCCTCATCCTGGTCCTGCTCCACGTCATTTTTTTGGGTGGGGTCCCCCCTTTTTTAATAGCCTGTAAAGGCTATGGAGACAACTGTGAGCTCTTAATAGTCTGGGAAGCTTCATGGATAGTGGCCCCTTCCCAGAATAATAACACCAGCCACCAGCTGACTGCTTTCCCTCAGCTGGCTATTAAAAATAAGGTGGACTCCACGCCATTTTGTTCTTTTATTTCTTTATTAGTTAAACACACGTGCAGTAAGCTACCTACGCACTGCGCTGATTATATATCTCACTGACAGCTTTCTATCTATTCTGACTCGCTGTGAATTTACTGCACTCGGCTGGTGAAATGTCGATGGATGCGTAAAAATAGGACGTCACTTTCGTGATCCGAGTGACGTGCAATCTATTTTCTTGCACCCATTGACTTGCATTGGTGAGTCTCGGCTGTTTTATGCATGCACTCGCTGATTTTATTCGCAGATGTGCGTGATCCCTTCTTGTTACACTCTCCCAGCAGCACAGACCTGCGGAGGAAGGTCCCCAAGAAATATCCCCAGCAGGACCCCATTTTGGAAGTTTTACATTTTTCCTAATATTCTGCTGCTTTCCCCCAATTTGCTCTTTCTCATTGGGCAGTGTCTCTCATATTCGGTAATTCCCTATGAGCGCTCATACATCGCTGGTTGGTTACAGCTTCCAAAAAGGAAAAGGGACGTTTGCTTGTGAAAAGCTGATTTTGCTGGAGGGCATTTGTCGCCTTGTTACAGATCCAGTTTTCTACAATAGTTTCATAGGTGTCTATTATATATAGTGGACCGGAAGTGGTGTCATGAAAATGTCCAGGCTGGTTTATTAAGACTTCATAAACCGCTCAGGGAACCAAAGAGCAGCCTTTTCTGGCACAAAGTGAAAACACAAAGCAAAAACTCCATACAACATATAGCGGGTCCGCCCGCACAGGAGAGTGTCCTGCTGTTTAGGCCTTAGCACATCCCAACACACAGGAGATCCTCACATCTCCAGTCACAGACACTGAATGAGACACTCAGTCTCCATTTTATTATACAAACCTCGCCCCTGGGGTGCGGATAGGTGAGCGTCATTCCCACCCATCTCTTTTGAAAAACCTGGCCCTGGAATGGCCAAATAACTCTCTCAGCACTATATGTGCTGGAGCGCACCATCGAACTTACCAATGACATAATATATACACACATTTATATATCTCTCAAGCACTCCTCCTCTTCCTCCTCCTCTTCCTCCTCCTCTTCCTGTTCCTCCTCTGCCTCCTTTTTCGCCCCCCGTTCCTCCTCCGCACAAAATTTTTAGTCCCTAATATATTGCAATCATCATATTACACAGCACTGTGCACTTACAATTGCTCATTTTCCTTTCTACTCAGCTAATTTTTCTGTTTTCCATTTGATCTACGCCATCAGGTGATTAAACGCTGACGATGAGCAGAATCCTTCTCTGCTCTATGTAGAATCAGGAGATCAGTTTTCCCTGTATGATTCACCAGTCACTGTAAAAATCAATGGCAGGGCTAGGAGCAGAGCAGCTGGGTCAGGAGTTGAAGAGGGGACTGATTTCTGCAGGGACAAGAGACTTCCTTTTTCTACTTAGGCGGAGAAGGATTCAGCTCATCAGTTTTTAATCACATGATGGCACAGACCTAATGGAAAACAGGAGAATTAACTGAGAGAAGAGCAAAATGAGCAATTGTAAGTGAACAGTGCTGTACAATATGGCGACTGCAATATATAAAGAGAACAAAAGCTTTGTTTGGAGGAGGAGTGCTTCTTTAAAGTTTATGGAGAAGCGACGGGGAAAAGCTGTGGATAGAGGCAGATTGAACTGCAAGTTTCTAGTAAGTGTTTTGGCTCACCCTAGAGCTGGATTCACAGCTATACTGCTCAGTATTACCGAATAATGTCCTCTGTGCTGCTACTTTTTAGGTGTTTTATCTCACACCAGAGCTAGATTCTTTAATTCTGTGTGCTGCTTTTGAACATGTGCTACATAGAGACATGAGAAGTATTTTGTGTTTATCTGTATGTGTTTTCTAGTAGGTGTTTAACGCAATCTAGTGGTGGATTCACATGTATTCTGCTCAGTACCGATACGTTTTGTCCTCTATTAGACTACTGCTTTGTAGTAGGTATTTTTTGTCATTTAAAAGATGGACTCGTATCTACACTGCTCAATACTCAGCACTCAAAGTTCAGAAAGCACTTTTAGCTCATTACAGGGTTCGGAGAGGATGTAGCAGCATTTAGTTTTTCGAGCAGAATTTTCTAGATTGATTTTAACCATGGTTTACCCTGATGTTTGAGCTTGTAATGTTTCATGGCTTATTTTTCCATGTTACTGGTGGAATTTAGTGACCCTCCAGTCTCCAATAAAAAAATCAGTGTAACTGCAGAACGTATAGTTACCAAACAAGTTACTCTACTTTTTCATTGTGGCTTTATTCTGTACTTAATGTTTTATGCTGCACTTTATCAACAATGTTCATAAATTTTTACTTATCACATTCTCTAATTTTTCTGTTAATAAAATAATTTAATTTCCACCTTATCCCGGCATAAATTAAAAAGTATGAGTAGCGCTGAATGAGTGGCGCTTACCCACGCAGCGTGGCACCCATTAACAGACAAATGATTGAATATAAAAAAAAATTACTTTTGAATAATTCAATTGGAAATGTAACAATTCTTACAGTCTCCTTTTAAAAATTTTCATTAATGTTTTTCCTATAAGAATCACCCTCCGCGCATCACATCTCAGGGGGTGGCAGGGTCCTTTAAAAAAAGTGAAGAGAAGCTTTTCTTGAGGAAAGACTCGGAAGCTCGTTTTAATCTGAAAGATGTTGATGTCGGGAGATGACACAAAGTATCTGCGTCAGGGGACGGCGTCTCCCCAGATGCTGCGCTCTTGTGAGCTGCGAGTTATGGTTAATATTTGTTTGTAACTTTGTGTCTGCAACGTTCCAAGCGGAATAAATAAAAGAGCAAATAGAGATTCATAAAAGCAACCAAAATGTGCAAAAATATAATACAATGTAAAATAGAAAATTCACTATAAAATGAGCAGTAACAAATACATTAATCATATAACATTCCACTTGAGTCTATAAAATATGTAATAAAAATACATAAAATATATATAACATAGAAAAATACGTAAAGATGAATATGTACTACACAAAAAATGCAAATATGTAAAGATATAAAAAATATTACCTAGAATACATCATATCTGTTGTTTCTGGTGATTTTCAGAAAAAGCAGAAATATAAGTATCCATGAGGAATATCACTATTTCTGGCCACTATATGACTTGCATCCTGCATTTATCACCAGTTTCCCTCTACAGGTTATATCTCTGAAATTCATTTGTCTCCGAGTTTGTGGATGGAGACGAGCTGCTCTGATGTCTCCCATACACAGGCATGAGGGATTGCTGCTCTCCTGTCTCTATGTAGCATGTGTTCAGAAACAGCAGCAGCATGCAGGACATTACACAGCAGTACTGAGCAGTGTAGCTGTGAGCCCAGCTCTGTGGTTATATATGATGCTTACTAGAAGATAACAACCGCATGGAGGATGTTATACAACAGTACTGAGCAATGTAGCAGTGAATTCTGCCATGGGGTGAGATAAAACACTCACTAAATAAAGCAGCAGCCTGGAGCACATTATACCGTAGTACTGCACAGCATACCTACAAACCTAGCTCTGTGGCAAGATATAACGCTTACTAGATGATAACAGCTGCAAGGAGGATATTATACATCCGTACTGAGCAGTGTAGCTGTAATTTCAGCAGTGAGGTGAGATAAAACACTTACTTAAAAAAGCAACAACATGGAAGACATTATTCAGCATTACTGAGCACTGTAGCTGTGAACCCAGATCTGTGGTGAGATATAATGCTTACCAGAAGGTAACAGCTGCATGAAAGATATTAAACAACAGTTGTGGGCAATGTAGATGTGAAACTAGAGAAAATAATAGAAAGCAGCAGCACGGAGGACATTATACAGCATTACAAAGCAGTGTAGCGCTGAACCCATCTCTGTGGTGAGATATAACGCTAAATAAAAGGTAACAGATGCATGTAGGATATTATATAACAGTACTGAGCAGTGTATCTTTGAATTCAGCAGTGAGCAGTGAGTTGAGATAAAACACTTACTAGAAAAATAATTACGGTAAAGTAACACAGGTGCTACCTATCCAAAAAACTCAGATGCAGCTGGTGAAGAGACAGGACTGTGTCGGCTCCTGTAATAAAGTCTGAGCGAACCGTATATTTGTGTGATTCACCGCGTTATGCTGAGCAGATGTATACAAAAAAAAAAGAGGGAAATAAATACTTAACTTCAATTTCAATTACTAACAGTGGCCACCCAGCAGAAATGGAATATCAAGGTTGTGGTCACTGTTAGTAATTGAAATTCTCTTCATATTTAGTATTGTATCAATTGATCCACCATAAAGGGAACACCCTGAAGAGAATATAAACGTTAAGATACAACCAGTGAGTATGGTGGACATGCAAGGAGTGATGGGACCTTTTGTATGTTTTATTGGTACCTTAATATATCATTGTTCCAATAACATCAGCAGCTATCAAAAACGAGATCTCTACCATCAGATAACCTGCAAACTACTTACCACGTAGACATCTTAACTTACACAGAATATTCTACATCAACTTCATTTTTAAGTAAGTACGTATAACTGCTGTTAAGTATTTATTTCCCCCTTTTTTTTTTTTTTGTATACATCTGCTCAGCATAGCGCGGTGAATCGCACTTACTAGAAAAAGCAGCAGCATGGAGGACATTATACAGCAGTACTGAGCAGTGCTGCTATGAAGCCTACCCTAAAGTGAATAAAAACACATTCTAAAACAGCAGCAATATCGAGGGTATTCTACAGCAATACTGAGCACTGTAGCTGGGAATCCAGTTCTGGAGCAAGCTTAAAATTTACTGCAAAGCAGCGGCACAGTTTTTTGCTTTGCCTCTGTGTCTACCTGTTTACTTAACTTCCTATAAATCTCAACAGTCAGTGGTAATCTGATCCCTCAGTGAATTGGCAGAATGTGTTGTCCTGCCTGGATGGATTTTAGCAGTGTTTCAGTGTGAATGATGAGGTCAGGAGATGGCAGAAGGGGTGAGGAAGAGGCTGAGAGAGAAGCAGATTTTTCTCATTATATATATGCCAACGTTTCTTGTATTCTCTTAAACTATTGATTTATGGAAGGCTGAGCTGACATTCAGAATGCACAAAATGCACAACACCATATAAATATAACAAAAAAATAAAAACACAAAAATATATAACAACAATATATACAATTACCCAAATGCATAAAAATGTACAAAACTATATACATGCCAATATATGTACAAATACAGAAAGTATATAAATCCAAGAAATGACTGGTGAAACCTCACAGCTGCTGGTTACAGTCATCAACCTACAAAATCCGCCAAACACCTGCAGAGCGGAGTGCAAAGAATTGACAGGCGGCGGATGAGAGCAAACACTTTAAAGGGACTGTGTGGATCTCACCCGTCCACCTTTTAAGAAGAACTGTAGGTGCAGACGCAGGACGGGGTTTGAAGTGTTCACGGCTCAGGTAGAATCATTTCAGGACTTTTTCCCTAATGTCGCCTCTAATAATCTGTACAAATCCACTGAGAAACAAACTGAAATCTTTTCAGGTGTTAAAAGACAAATAAAGAACTAAAAGTATGGTTGAATAAATCACTTTGCAACACTTAGTTGCAGTCCCCTGTGAATTTCTGGCAGTGTTCAGACTTTTTGGTAAGGGTCTATCGGTGCAGCACATCTAGAATAAGCGATCTTTGCCGCCTCCTCCTTGTAGCAACTCCACATCTGTCAGATTTCTGAGGCATCTCCTGTGTACAGCGCCCTCTTCAGGTCACCCTTGGGTTCTGGTCTGGGCTCAGGCTCAGTCGCTCCAGAATTTCCATCTTCTTTTGGAGAAGCCATTGTTTTGATGATTTGAAGGTCACTTAAGGTCGTGGTCTGCTGAAAAGTGACATTCCTCCTCATGTTCAGCTGTTTTGCAGAGGCCGGAAGAATTTGATGTAAAATTGACTAATTTTCAACTGTTCATAACTCCCTCCACATTGTCTAAAGCCCCAAATTCCAGCTATTGAAAAACAGTCCCAAAGCAGATTGCTGCCTCCACCATGCCTCAGTGTGGGAATGGTGATCTGTTGTGAATTCGCTTTCTGGCCTACCTCTGGTTACTTCTGAAGGTGGTGGAGCTGGTCAGGTTGACGGAGGGGTTGCAAGTTCTCTTTCTGGGCTCCCTCTGGTGGTTACTGGAGGTGATGGAGCTGATCTGATTAACAGAGGCTTGCCACCTGATAATGATGATGACGATTGGAGATCTGGGGTTTCAGACTGGATTTAAGACAGCCAACTCCCTCTATGCCTGCTGGTGATTTTTTCCTGCCTCCTGAGGTCTTAGTTTCCAGCTCAGTCCCTGCATGCTCAGCTAAGTGTTCTTTGCTATTCTGTTTGCATTTGATCTGGTTTTGTCTATCTCTGTTTTGTGCGGGTCAGCCAGCTCCGGCTGGGGCTGTGCTGAATCACCATCCATATGTTACTGCTTGAGCCAGTTTGTTTTTGTCCCCTGTTAGATTGGCCTCTCTTTGCTTTGCTTTCAGAATTTCAGTATTTTTGCATCAGACGTGTTGGACATTTTTGCAGGGTTTTTTGGTGATTGCAGACAGCGTCTTTCCTTTCCTTTCCTGCTTTGTTAGTGTGGGCCCCATCATTTGCTCAGCCTATTTTCCTACCTGCGCTTGTGTTTTCATCTTGTCTCACCGACAATATATTTTTGGGGGCTGTCTATTCCTTTGGGGTCTGCTCCGGGGCAGTTTAGATTTTCCTTTTCTTGCTTTAGGCTTATGTAGTCCTCCGGCCGTGCCGAGGCGTCTAGGACCACCGTAGGCACGCTCCACGGCTACTGCTAGTTGTGTGGATAGGATCAGGGGTCTGCAATCCGCTTAGTTACCAACCGCTCTGGTTTTCTGTGGCTTAGCTTGGGCTTGCTCTCCTCCTCGGTGACCCAATCATAGCAGTGATCTTCTTGAGATGCGCAGGGTTCATTTTGCGACAAACATAACTTTTGGAATTATGGCCAAAAACTTCTAACTTGGTCTCATATGAAGAATATGGGAGATTGTTGTCACATGCCGTACACAAACAGGACTGGCCAGAAACTCTGCAGCTCCTTTAATGTTGCTGTTGGCCTCCAGTACTAATTTTCTTGTCTTTTCATCATTTTTTAAGGGACATCCAGTTGTAAGTAATGTCACTGTTGTGCCACATATAAGCAACTTCTTCACAGTGCTCCATGGTAGATCTGAAGCTGAAGACATGTTTTCATCCCTTCTCCTGACTGATAACTTTGCACAATGAGAACCTTCGCTGTGTTGTCAGCTGTTTATGAACAGGAAAATCCTCCTGGATCAGCGAAACACTTTCTCTGGGGTTAATCAGAATCTCTGTAAATGACGGCATCCGAGCGCTGACTACTATGTAACATGGGGGGAAATGTGATCGGCTGATTCTGAGCACAACCACAGCCCCAATTGTAAGAGGGTGCTTACACTTATGCAACCACATTATTTTATCTTTGTTCTTTCCATTTTGTGTCTCAAAATGATTTCAGTCTTTTTCTCAGTGGATTTGTACAGATCAGGGATGACAGTAAAGTGGGAAGAAGTTTTAAAATGATTCTTCTTGGTCGGATTTTTTTATGTGGCAAAAAACTGTCATTTTAGCAGGGGGGTGGAGACTTTTAGTATCCACTGTGTATGTGGATACTCTGGAAAGGGAAAAATGTCTTGTTGAGGTCTTCAGCTGCTCACTTCCTCCCCGCCTCCGGTCTTCTCTCTTCGGTGGCGCCATGACATGGTGTGAGGCTGTACCGTGATGGCGTCACCTTCTCCCGAACTGTACTGATGGTGATGGATTTCGCCAAATATCACAGTGGCCATAGGAGGATTGGACGCCATGCAATGCCACGACCCGGGGCGTAGGGGGCGCTGCAGAGCTGCGTGGGCCAGAAGTTTCATTTCTGAATTTCACTCCATGTATTATAGACTCCATCCGACGAGTGCGGCGTTAAACCTCCGGAAATGTCACAAATTCCGCAGCACAATGACTAAACGGCTTAAATACTTGTGACAACAATGGGGAGCGGCCGCAGGGGATCTTTAACTCAACTTCTAGAGCAGGCGCCATGCGGCGATGCATTGTTGCCGCGTTGCGCGCATTGTCACAGCGGCGGCGTTACACATTAGCGACGCATTGTTACTCGGAGTCTGATAATGTATCGGCTGTGGGTAACATTCAGACTCATGAATGCGAGGGGCTTTAATTAAGAAACGGAAATGCGCTGCTAGAATTAACCCCTCCGGCACCGGGGCGGACTTCATCATCACATTGTCGTACATTGTACACGCCGCTACGAGAACGCGAGCAGCCGCGAAGCAGACACGATGCAACACGACATCCTGAGAGCGAGCAGCCGCAATGGAGGCGACTTCATCTCGAGTTTACTAAGAACTGGACAAATCTTCCTGCCCCGAACACAGGGTCTAGAAAATGCCAGTCCTGGGCTGGAGCGCCCCCTCGTCCGGTAACCAGTCTCCGCTCTGTCCGGCTCCACACAACCCCATTATCAGAGGGTCTCTGGTCATTGTCCTCATTGAGTCATAAAACGTATAAGTTACCAAAGTTGTGAATAATTTGTAAGTTTCTCTTTGCACACTTATACGGTTGGTACCATATTACTGGACATGGCTTTTTTCTTTCTAAAGCAGCGCCGCCACGTTCTTCAGGTTGCATTTGGTATTGCAGCTCAGCTCCGTACACGTAAGGCCGAGCTGCAATACTACATACAGCCTGTAGACAGAGGTGGCGCTGTTATTGGAACAGAGTAAATCCTTTGGGGCTACGAGTCGTAGCTATGACATTACAGTGTAATGCAGGTGAAGGTGGTCGCGTGGCAACACCAATGTTACCGCGGGAGACAAGTTGCAAAAGTAGGAACCAGATGGATTTTTTTGCAGGCTGCTTGTCACGGCCGGGGGCCCCTGCGAGCTGCAATGTACCTCAATTCACTTACATTATGCAGCAGCGCCATGAAATGGTCGTGTGAACTGCGCCATGGCCAGAACCGCAGAGGACCCCTGTACAGGGCACGGCGGGCTCCTTATTGATGATTACAATGGTAATGACACCTGGAACATCTGGTTTTGGACATTTAAGCTTATGGAAATATTCCTTTTCTACGGCGGTGGCGACATTGTATTGAGGGTATGTAAAGCAGGTGAATGGAGAGGTGCAGAGCAAGGGTTAACAAGGGTGTGGTTTACTGAATACAATAGTGGTTCTCCTCACAGGGAACCAACAAGGGGTTAAACAACGTAATCGGTGTAAGGGTTATTATAACTCAGCAGTCTTTTTTATCAGGTTCATCTTATGGTGACTCCGCTGTCCTTTACATGCTTGCGGTTCGATGGGTGACGGGATGCCGGTGCTGCGTCTTCAGGCTTCCCCACCTAACGCACGGTCCCGCTTCTGGCGGCAGCGGGCGGTCACCGGTTTTGCCCACTGAGCCCCTGGTCCATTGAACTGCAGAACCAAAGAGCACAAGTCTCCACTCGGCGTGCGCTTCCCTGTGCACCCGCCAACACCTTAGAGCCGTGAAAATTAGAGGTTAGAAAGCTGTTTTCGTGCCCTTTGCAGAAATGTAATTATTATATCTCTGGCATGAGGGAAGTGCACGCTAGAGCATGTTTAATATTTCCTATACCTTTATCCAGCCTCATGGCCAGGACAAAGGAATCCTTTCCCTTAACTAATTAACATTCCTTTCTCAACAGGAAATGGACGCTGTCCTGTTACCCAAATGCAGGCAGAGAGCTGTGTGTGGACGAAGGGAAAATTCTAGAAGTCATACCTTACAGACATTTTACATTACAGGCGGGAACGCTCTGCCTTTCCCCACGCTCCACTCTCCCTCTTCCCCTGGCGCACCACACCCGCTCTCTGCAGATCATGGGTCCTCTCCGTGCTCAATTTCCTTCCCCCCTGCAACAAGAGGCGCGGCCTCAGCAGTTCCAGGCCCGGTGCGCTGTCAGCACAATTCTGTCTGTGTTAGTATTTTCATCTTGCTTCACCGTCATTATATGTGGGGGGCTGCCTATTGCTTTGGGGTCTGCTCTGGGGCTGTTAGATTTCCCCTTTCTTTCTTTAGGCCTATGTATTTCTCCGGCTGTGATCGAGGGGTCTAGGGCATCGTAGGAACCCCCCACGGCTACTGCTAGCTGTGTTGATAGGTTCAGGGGTCTGCAATCCGATAGCTGCCAACTTCTCTGGTTTTCTGGACTTAGCTTGTATTTCTGCTTTTGCCTCCTACGGTGACTCATTCATAACAGAATCACCCGCCATACCGCAGATCCTAGGGTACTCAATAGCAGGAAAGAATTGTAAAAAAAAAGTGTGTATATTTTTTCCTCTATATCTCTGAGGCCGTAGGGGGAATTTTTTTTTCTCTCAATGGAGATAAAACAATTGTCTGATCGTGTGGAGCAGTTCGCTGCGGAAGTGCGGGGAATTTCCGCCTACCTTGCTCATTCACATGCTGCTGAACCAAAGATTCCTACACCTGATGTATTTTTTGGGGATCGGTCTAAATTTTTGAATTTCAAAAATAATTGTAAATTATTTTTTGCCTTGAAGCCTAACTCGTCAGGGAGCCCCGCGCAGCAGGTTAAAATTGTCATCTCTTTGCTGCGTGGCGATCCCCAGGATTGGGCGTTTTCCTTGAAACCAGATGATCCTATTCTGACTAATGTGAACGCATTTTTTCAGGCTTTGGGGTTGTTGTATGACGAACCTAATGCCATTGATCAGGCTGAAAAGACCCTGCTGGCATTGAACCAGGGTCGTGATTCTGCAGAATTGTACTGTCAAAAATTCCGAAAGTGGGCAGTACTTACTACCTGGAATGATAATGTCTTGGCTGCTCTCTTTCGGAAGGGTTTGTCAGAAGCCGTAAAAGATACTATGGTGGGATTTCCTGTTCCCTCTGGTCTTGACGATTCTATGTCATTAGCCATTCAGGTTGATCGGCGTTTACGCGAACGCAGAGCTGCACGAGAGGTGTTGCCACCTGTTGAACAGATGTCTGAACCTATGCAATGTGATAGAGTTTTTTCCAGAGAGCAGCGTCAGGAGTTCAGAAGGCGTAATAAGTTGTGTTTTTTCTGTGGAGATGCCTCGTATATTATTTCTGTCTGTCCCAAACGAGAGAAACGCTTTGCACACACGTTTTCTGTTGGGGGTGTTCAACCTAAGTTTCTTCTGGCTATTACTCTGATCTGCTCCCTGTCCACATTTTCCGCCAAGGCTTTTGTGGATTCGGGAGCAGCCCTAAACCTAATCGACTTGGATTTTGCTAAACGTTGTGGATTTCCGAAGACACCTCTGCGGACGCCTATCCCTTTGAGGGGAATTGATGCTACTCCTTTGGCTAAAAATAAACCCCAGTTTTGGACCCAGGTGGTAATGCGGGTCGCCCCAGACCATCAAGAAAATTGCAGATTTCTGGTGTTGCATAATCTGCATGATACTATTGTTCTGGGGTTTCCCTGGTTACAGATTCATAATCCAGTCTTGGATTGGAAATCTGTGTCTGTGGTGATTTGGGGTTGTCAGTGTGCCCTTAGTGAGGCTCCGTTTTTTTCCACCTCTCCTCAGTCGCATGATGTTCCTGATTATTTGGCGGACTTTTATGATGTATTTAGTGAGAATGAGTCTGCGTCTCTGCCTCCTCATAGGAGTTATGACTGTGCAATTGAGCTGAGCCCGGGGTGTAAATTTCCCAAGGGTCGGCTCTTCAATTTATCTGTACCCGAGCACGAGGCTATGCGATCCTATATTAAGGAGGCGTTGGAGAAGGGTCATATTAGACCATCCTCGTCACCCTTAGGTGCCGGGTTTTTTTTTGTAGCCAAAAAGGATGGATCATTAAGGCCTTGTATTGATTATCGTGCCCTCAACAAAATTACTGTTAAATATCAGTATCTGTTACCCCTGATTTCGGATCTATTCTCTAGAGTTAGAGGTGCTTGCTGGTTTACTAAGCTTGACCTCAGGGGGGCGTATAATCTTATTCGCATTAAGCATGGGGATGAATGGAAGACGGCGTTTAATACTCCGGAGGGACATTTTGAGTACCTGGTGATGCCTTTTGGGCTCACTAATGCCCCTTCTGTCTTCCAGTGCTTCATGAACGATATTTTCCGAGATTTTGTCGATAAATTTTTGATTATCTATCTGGATGATATTTTGATCTTCTCCAAGGATTGGGATTCTCATGTGGAACATATTCGGACTGTGTTCCGGATCTTGAGGGAGAATTCCCTGTATGTCAAGGGATCTAAATGCCTTTTTGGAGTACAGAGGATTTCTTTTTTGGGATTTATTTTGTCCCCGTCAACTATTGAAATGGACCCGGCCAAGGTACAGGCCATTCACGATTGGGTTCAGCCCACTTCTTTGAAGGCCCTCCAGAAGTTTTTGGGTTTTGCTAACTTTTATCGAAAATTTATAGCAACATTTTCTAGTATTGCCAAGCCATTGACTGATTTGACTAAAAAGGGTGCTGATGTGTTAAATTGGTCTCCGGAGGCTGTTTCTTCCTTTCAGGAGCTGAAGCGAAGATTCACCTCCGCCCCGGTTTTGCGGCAACCTGATGTCTCACTTCCATTCCAGGTAGAGGTGGATGCTTCTGAGATTGGTGCAGGAGCTGTTTTGTCCCAAAAGGATCCTGTAACATCTAAAATGAATCCCTGTGCTTTCTTTTCCCGAAAGTTCTCTCCATCTGAACGTAACTATGATGTGGGGAATAGGGAACTGTTGGCCATGAAATGGGCATTTGAGGAGTGGAGACATTCGTTGGAGGGAGCTAAGCATCAAGTCGTGGTCCTCACTGACCACAAGAATTTGATTTACCTAGAGTCGGCTAAGCACTTGAACCCTAGACAGGCTAGGTGGGCCTTGTTTTTTACACGTTTTGATTTTGTGGTTTCTTTTCTTCCTGGAACAAAGAATGTCAAGGCAGATGCCCTCTCTAGGAGCTTCCTTGCTGATTCTCCTGTGGTGACCAAGCCTGCTACCATCTTAGGCGAAGGGGTAGTTCTTTCTGCCATCTCGCCCGATTTGAGACGTGCTCTGGAAGAGTTCCAGGAGGACAAACCTGAGCGTTGTCCCAGTGGAAAGTTGTATGTTCCTGACCAGTGGAAGAAGAGAGTGATGTCTGAAGTTCATTGCTCTGCTTTGGCTGGTCATCCAGGTATTTTTTGTACTAGAGATCTGGTGAGTCGGTTTTTTTGGTGGCCCTCCTTGTCTCGTGATGTCAGGAATTTTGTGCAGTCCTGTGGGACGTGCTCCCGGTCTAAATCGCGTTCTCGCTCTAGTGGGTTGTTGATGCCTTTGCCTGTCCCCAAGAGGCCATGGACCCATATTTCAATGGATTTCATCTCTGATATGCCGGTCTCTCAGAGGATGACTGTTATTTGGGTGATTAAGATAGGTTCTCTAAGATGGTTCATCTTGTACCACTCCCTAAGTTGCCGTCTTCCTGGTGCCCCTGTTTTTACAACAGGTGGTTCGTTTGCACGGGATTCCTGAGAACATTGTATCTGACAGAGGAGTCCAGTTTGTGTCTAGATTTTGGAGAACTTTCTGTTCCAGACTGGGAATTCAGTTGTCCTTCTCCTCTGCTTTTCACCCTCAGACCAATGGGCAGACAGAGAGAACAAACCAGACCTTGGAGTCATATTTGAGATGTTTTATTTCTGCAGATCAGGATGATTGGGTTTCATTTTTGCCCTTGGCCGAATTTGCTTTGAATAATAGAGCTAGTTCTGCCACTTTGATGTCACCTTTTTTTTGTAACTTTGGGTTTCATCCTCGATTTTCTTCAGGGCAGGTGGAGCCCTCTGCCTGCCCAGGTGTTGACACTGTGGTGGAGAGAATGCACCAGATCTGGGACCAAGTGGTGGATAAGTTATCTCTCTCCCAGGAAAAGGCCCAGCGGTTTTCCAACCGACATAGGACCATTGGTCCCCAGTTTAAGGTTGGTGATATGGTGTGGTTATCATCAAAAAATATTGCTATGAAGGTGGCTTCTCCTAAGTTTAAGCCTAGATTTATTGGACCTTACAAGATTGTGGAGATTATTAATCCGGTCTCTTTTCGTTTGGCTCTTCCTGTCACATTTAAAATCCATAATGTGTTCCATAAATCTTTGTTGAAGAGGTTTGTTGAACCTGTTGTTCCGGGGGTGGCACCTCCAGACCCTGTATTGGTTGAAGGTAACATGGAGTATGAGGTAGAGAAAGTACTGGATTCCCGTCTGGCTAGATGGAGACTCCAGTATTTGGTTAAGTGGAAGGGTTATGGTCAGGAGGATAATTCCTGGGTCTCCGCCTCTAATATTCATGCCAAACGATTGGTGCGTGCCTTTCATCGGGCTCACCCTGATCGCCCTGGTGGCGTAGTTGAGGGTTCGGTGACCCCTCCTCAAGGGGGAGGTACTGTTGTGAGTTCATTTTCCCCTTCATTACTGAGGCCCGAGGAACTCCCTCTTCTGGTTAAGAATGGTAGTGAGCCTGATTGTCAAACACCTGAGGCTGATGAGGAGGACTGGCTGAGTGGAGTTACGGATTGGATATAAGGCTGCCGACGCCCTTCTGCCCTGCGGGTGATTTCTCTGTGGGATCCTTGGAGACCAGTCTGAATTCCTGCTCCTCCAAAGCTAAGTTTGCTGCTCGGCCTTTTGCTTTTGTGCTTTGACTTTGTTTTTGCTTTGTTTTTCTGGATTTCTGCCATTCCCTGCTGGGGTGTGCTGAATTCATTTAGCTTTGTCTTCTGAAAATACGTGAGTGCTGATTCAGTTTTTGAAGCCTAGCTGCTTCAGGGCCTTTTTCATATCAGCTGGTTGGCTTATGTCTTTTATAGGGTTTTGGCAGATTGCAGACAGCAGCCTTCCTGTCCTTTCCTATCTAGGTAGTTTTGGGCCCCGTCTTTGCTCAGTCTATCTTTCTGTCTGTGTTAGTATTTTCATCTTGCTTCACCGTCATTATATGTTGGGGGCTGCCTATTGCTTTGGGGTCTGCTCTGGGGCAGTTTAGATTTCCCCTTTCTTTCTTTAGGCCTATGTAATTCTCCAGCTGTGATCGAGGGGTCTAGGGCATCGTAGGAACCCCCCACGGCTACTGCTAGTTGTGTTGATAGGTTCAGGGGTCTTCAATCTGATAGTTGCCAACTTCTCTGGTTTTCTGGACTTAGCTTGTATTTCTGCTTTTGCCTCCTACGGTGACTCATTCATAACAGAGAGCTAATTTGGGTTGAGACGCAAATGGTCTCCTATATATCTGCAATTATTGGTCCAAATTAAAATTAAATAAAATAAATATGATGCATCGGAGGCAAGAAAATACACACAGCCAGTTTCTGTCGGTGTACAATTCTTGTCTGTCTTCAGATCCAAAGCAACAACTTTTTTATTACGCCCCCAGAAGAAAGGGGAATGGCTATATACATTACATAGGAAAGAAAGTATTTTAATTGGGAATAAATTATGAATTCTCCAGACAGACGTACTTTAAACTTCTGTCCAGTTTCCTATGCCTTCTGTAACAAAAGACACCTCTATATCAGAGACAGCACCATGTGTTATTGCTTTTATGAATAACACTTAGAAAGCTAAAATTAAAATATTAAATTATCAAAGATATATAAATTGTCTGAATGATAATCAAAGCAAAGTGTAAAAATTTACCATAATAAAACGTGTAAATACAGTAATTTTCTGGGGAGAAATACTTCATTTTCTGGAACAATTTCAACGGTGCCAACACTTTTGTTCATGACTGTATGTAGGCAAGCCAACTAGGTCAGGGTTAACTCCTAGCATTGGAGGTACTATTTAGGTGTACCTCTCTAACTAGGACTGGAACCATATCCTGTGTTCATTTGTGGGGCAGTCATTTGGGGGGAGCTGAGCTGTGTGGGTTGTTTTGGAGATTCAGAGACAAGACAGAATCTGCCTGAGAGGAGACTACACAGGTCATATGCACCAAACTGCAAGTATCACTAGACAATAACAATTTTGTGTGATTGAACTGGGATTAGCTCAACCATGTATGAGTAACCAGTGAGTTTGAGCCCACTGAGCCTGACCTGAATGAGCCATTTGGAGGAGACTCCATTATTGCTTTGCTTTCATTGGAAAAGGACTGTGGTATTTGATATTACGTATGTGCTGGAAAAGGGCTATTTTCATTTAAAGAGCTGTGCAAGTTTATGGAGTTCAATAAACCTCATACTGCTCTTGAGTGACACAAGAATCCGGTGCCTGTTTGAACGCTAGTGCTTACCTGGGAGTGAACTTCTTCAGATATTAGTTTGATTCTTTATATTCAAGAGAAGTAGCTAGTAGCCATGTTGGAGGATTTGCCAATAATCTAAAGTCTACCTATTGAGACAAGAATTTGACATATCTGTAATATCTTTGTTTTTACTGCTGGCCAAGTAATCAGTTACCAGCTACTAATTATGTATGGCTGGATTTAAGCCACCCATGTACAATGGGAATCTATTGGTTGAATGATAGTTTGGTCGATGGATATTTTTTCCATGCAACTCTCCCTCAGTGGACTTGGCCCAAGGCACCTGACTCTTCTGGGCATTGGCTTATCTCATGGAAATCAAATATGAATCCAATATGCTATGTTGGGTGGATTCAGGGGTTTTGGCAGATTGCAGACAGCAGCCTTCCTGTCCTTTCCTATCTAGGTAGTTTTGGGGCCCCGTCTTTGCTCAGTCTATCTTTCTGTCTGTTTTAGTATTTTCATCTTGCTTCACCGTCATTATATGTTGGGGGCTGCCTATTGCTTTGGGGTCTCCTCTGGGGCAGTTAAGATTTCCCCTTTCTTTCTTTAGGCCTATGTATTTCTCCGGCTGTGATCGAGGGGTCTAGGGCATCGTAGGAACCCCCCACGGCTACTGCTAGTTGTGTTGATAGGTTCAGGGGTCTGCAATCTGATAGTTGCCAACTTCTCTGGTTTTCTGGACTTAGCTTGTATTTCTGCTTTTGCCTCCTACGGTGACTCATTCATAACAGTGCTGGTCATTGTATGGGTGGCACGACTGGGAGGGCACCACACTGTGTAATTACTGGGTGCTGATCATTGTATGGGTGGCACTTCTAGGGGGCACCACACTGTGTAATTACTGGGTGCTGGTCATTGTATGGGTGGCACTACTAGGGGGCACCACACTGTGTAATTACTGGGTGCTGGTCATTGTATGGGTGCCACTACTAGGGGGCACCACACTGTGTAATTACTGGGTGCTGATCATTGTATGGGTGGCACCACTAGGAGGCACCACACTGTGTAATTACTAGGTGCTGATCATTGTATGGGTGGCACTACTAGGAGGCACCGCACTGTGTAATTACTGGGTGCTGGTCATTGTATGGGTGGCACTACTAGGGGGAACCACACTGTGTAATTACTGGGTGCTGATCATTGTATGGGTGGCACTACTAGGAGGTACCACACTGTGTAATTACTGGGTGCTGATCATTGTATGGGTGGCACTACTAGGGGGCACCACACTGTGTAATTACTGGGTGCTAGTCATTGTATGGGTGGCACTACTAGGGGGCACCAGACTGTGTAATTACTGGGTGCTGATCATTGTATGGGTGGCACTACTAGGGGGCACCACACTGTGTAATTACTGGGTGCTGATCATTGTATGGGTGGCACTACTAGGGGGCACCACACTGTGTAATTACTGGGTGCTAGTCATTGTATGGGTGGCACTACTAGGGGGCACCACACTGTGTAATTACTGGGTGCTGATCATTGTATGGGTGGCACTACTAGGGGGCACCACACTGTGTAATTACTGGGTGCTGGTCATTGTATGGGGAGCACTACTAGGGGGCAACACACTGTGTAATTACTGGGTGCTGGTCATTATATGGGTGGCACTACTAGAGGGCACCACACTGTGTAATTACTGGGTGCTGGTCATTGTATGGGTGGCACTACTAGGGGGCACCACACTGTGTAATTACTGGGTGCTGATCATTGTATGGGTGGCACTACTAGGAGGCACCACACTGTGTAATTACTAGGTGCTGGTCATTGTATGGGTGCACTACTAGGGGGCACCACACTGTGTAATTACTGGGTGCTGGTCATTGTATGGGTGGCACTACTAGGGGGCACCACACTGTGTAATTACTGGGTGCTGGTCATTGTATGGGTGGCACTACTAGGGGGCACCACACTGTGTAATTACTGGGCGCTGGTCATTGTATGGGTGGCACTACTAGGGGGCACCACACTGTGTAATTACTGGGTGCTGATCATTGTATGGGTGGCACTACTAGGGGGCACCACGCTGTGTAATTACTGGGTGCTGATCATTGTATGGGTGGCACTACTAGCGGGCACCACACTGTGTAATTACTGGGTGCTGGTCATTGTATGGGTGGCACTACTAGGGGGCACCACACTGTGTAATTACTGGGAGCTGGTCATTGTATGGGTGGCACTACTAGGGGGCACCACACTGTGTAATTACTGGGCGCTGGTCATTGTATGGGTGGCACTACTAGGGGGCACCACACTGTGTAATTACTGGGTGCTGATCATTGTATGGGTGGCACTACTAGGGGGCACCACGCTGTGTAATTACTGGGTGCTGGTCATTGTATGGGTGGCACTACTAGGAGGCACCACACTGTGTAATTACTGGGTGCTGGTCATTATATGGGTGGCACTACTAGAGGGCACCACACTGTGTAATTACTGGGTGCTGATCATTGTATGGGTGGCACTACTAGGGGGCACCACACTGTGCAATTACTGGGTGCTGATCATTGTATGGGTGGCACTACTAGGGGGCACCACACTGTGTAATTACTGGGTGCTGGTCATTATATGGGTGGCACTACTAGGGGGCACCACACTGTGTAATTACTGGGCGCTGGTCATTGTATGGGTGGCACTACTAGGGGGCACCACACTGTGTAATTACTGGGCGCTGGTCATTGTATGGGTGGCACTACTAGGGGGCACCACACTGTGTAATTACTGGGTGCTGATCATTGTATGGGTGGCACTACTAGGGGGCACCACACTGTGTAATTACTGGGTGCTGGTCATTGTATGGGTGGCACTACTAGGAGGCACCACACTGTGTAATTACTGGGCGCTGGTCATTGTATGGGTGGCACTACTAGGGGGCACCACACTGTGTAATTACTGGGTGCTGATCATTGTATGGGTGGCACTACTAGGGGGCACCACACTGTGTAATTACTGGGTGCTGATCATTGTATGGGTGGCACTACTAGGAGGCACCACACTGTGTAATTACTGGGCGCTGGTCATTATATGGGTGGCACTACTAGAGGGCACAACACTGTGTAATTACTGGGTGCTGGTCATTATATGGGTGGCACTACTAGAGGGCACCACACTGTGTAATTACTGGGTGCTGGTCATTATATGGGTGGCACTACTAGAGGGCACAACACTGTGTAATTACTGGGCGCTGGTCATTATATGGGTGGCACTACTAGAGGGCACAACACTGTGTAATTACTGGGTGCTGGTCATTATATGGGTGGCACTACTAGGGGGCACCACACTGTGTAATTACTGGGTGCTGATCATTGTATGGGTGGCACTACTAGGGGGCACCACACTGTGTAATTACTGGGTGCTGGTCATTATATGGGTGGCACTACTAGAGGGCACCACACTGTGTAATTACTGGGCGCTGGTCATTGTATGGGTGGCACTACTAGAGGGCACCACACTGTGTAATTACTGGGTGCTGGTCATTATATGGGTGGCACTACTAGAGGGCACAACACTGTGTAATTACTGGGCGCTGGTCATTATATGGGTGGCACTACTAGAGGGCACAACACTGTGTAATTACTGGGTGCTGGTCATTATATGGGTGGCACTACTAGGGGGCACCACACTGTGTAATTACTGGGTGCTGATCATTGTATGGGTGGCACTACTAGGGGGCACCACACTGTGTAATTACTGGGTGCTGGTCATTATATGGGTGGCACTACTAGAGGGCACCACACTGTGTAATTACTGGGCGCTGGTCATTGTATGGGTGGCACTACTAGGGGGCACCACACTGTGTAATTACTGGGTGCTGGTCATTGTATGGGTGGCACTACTAGGGGGCACCACACTGTGTAATTACTGGGCGCTGGTCATTGTATGGGTGGCACTACTAGGGGGCACCACACTGTGTAATTACTGGGTGCTGATCATTGTATGGGTGGCACTACTAGGGGGCACCACACTGTGTAATTACTGGGTGCTGATCATTGTATGGGTGGCACTACTAGGAGGCACCACACTGTGTAATTACTGGGCGCTGGTCATTATATGGGTGGCACTACTAGAGGGCACAACACTGTGTAATTACTGGGTGCTGGTCATTGTATGGGTGGCACTACTAGGGGGCACCACACTGTGTAATTACTGGGTGCTGGTCATTGTATGGGTGACACTACTAGGGGGCACCACACTGTGTAATTACTGGGTGCTGGTCATTGTATGAGTGGCACTACTAGGAGGCACCACACTGTGTAATTACTAGGTGCTGGTCATTGTATGGGTGGCACTACTAGGGGGCACCACACTGTGTAATTACTGGGTGCTAATCATTGTATGGGTGCACTACTAGGGGGCACCACACTGTGTAATTACTGGGTGCTAATCATTGTATGGGTGCACTACTAGGGGGCACCACACTGTGTAACTACTGGGTGCTGGTCATTGTATGGGTGGCACTACTAGGGGGCACCACACTGTGTAATTACTGGGTGCTGGTCATTGTATGGGTGGCACTACTAGGGAGCACCACACTGTGTAATTACTGGGTGCTGATCATTGTATGGGTGGCACTACTAGGGGGCACCACACTGTGTAATTACTGGGTGCTGGTCATTGTATGGGTGCACTACTAGGGGGCACCACACTGTGTAATTACTGGGTGCTGGTCATTGTATGGGTGGCACTACTAGAGGGCACCACACTGTGTAATTACTGGGTGCTGGTCATTGTATGGGTGGCACTACTAGGGGGCACCACACTGTGTAATTACTGGGTGCTGGTCATTGTATGGGTGGCACTACTAGGGGGCACCACACTGTGTAATTACTGGGCGCTGGTCATTGTATGGGTGGCACTACTAGGGGGCACCACACTGTGTAATTACTGGGTGCTGGTCATTGTATGAGTGGCACTACTAGGGAGCACCACACTGTGTAATTACTGGGTGCTGATCATTGTATGGGTGGCACTACTAGGGGGCACCACACTGTGTAATTACTAGGTGCTGGTCATTGTATGGGTGGCACTACTAGGGGGCACCACACTGTGTAATTACTGGGTGCTGGTCATTGTATGGGTGGCACTACTAGGGGGCACCACACTGTGTAATTACTGGGTGCTGGTCATTGTATGGGTGCACTACTAGGGGGCACCACACTGTGTAATTACTGGGTGCTGGTCATTGTATGGGTGGCACTACTAGAGGGCACCACACTGTGTAATTACTGGGTGCTGGTCATTGTATGGGTGGCACTACTAGGGGGCACCACACTGTGTAATTACTGGGTGCTGGTCATTGTATGGGTGGCACTACTAGGGGGCACCACACTGTGTAATTACTGGGCGCTGGTCATTGTATGGGTGGCACTACTAGGGGGCACCACACTGTGTAATTGCTGGGTGATGGTCATTGTATGGGTGGCACTACTAGGGGGCACCACACTGTGTAATTGCTGGGTGATGGTCATTGTATGGGTGGCACTACTAGGGGGCACCACACTGTGTAATTACTGGGTGCTGGTCATTGTATGGGTGGCACTATTAGGGGGCACCACACTGTGTAA
The DNA here is from genome assembly GCF_039654945.1 of Dendrobates tinctorius. Taxonomy (NCBI): domain Eukaryota; kingdom Metazoa; phylum Chordata; class Amphibia; order Anura; family Dendrobatidae; genus Dendrobates; species Dendrobates tinctorius. The sequence continues at coordinate 4,211,583 of NW_027361899.1, read as the reverse complement.
TTGCTGGGTGATGGTCATTGTATGGGTGGCACTACTAGGGGGCACCACACTGTGTAATTACTGGGCGCTGGTCATTGTATGGGTGCAATACTAGGGGGCACCACACTGTGTAATTACTGGGTGCTGATCATTGTATGGGTGGCACTACTAGGGGGCACCACACTGTGTAATTACTGGGTGCTGGTCATTGTATGGGTGGCACTACTAGGGGGCACCACACTGTGTAATTGCTGGGTGATGGTCATTGTATGGGTGGCACTACTAGGGGGCACCACACTGTGTAATTACTGGGCGCTGGTCATTGTATGGGTGGCACTACTAGGGGGCACCACACTGTGTAATTACTGGGTGCTGATCATTGTATGGGTGGCACTACTAGGGGGCACCACACTGTGTAATTACTGGGTGCTGGTCATTGTATGGGTGGCACTACTAGGGGGCACCACACTGTGTAATTGCTGGGTGATGGTCATTGTATGGGTGGCACTACTAGGGGGCACCACACTGTGTAATTACTGGCTGCTGGTCATTGTATGGGTGGCACTGCTAGGGGGCACCACACTGTGTAATTACTGGGTGCTGGTCATTGTATGGGTGGCACTACTAGGGGGCACCACACTGTGTAATTACTGGGTGCTGGTCATTGTATGAGTGGCACTACTAGGGGGCACCACACTGTTTAATTACTAGGTGCTGGTCATTGTATGGGTGGCACTACTAGGGGGCACCACACTGTGTAATTACTGGGTGCTCGTCATTGTATGGGTGGCACTACTAGGGGGCACCACACTGTGCAATTACTGGGTGCTGGTCATTGTATGGGTGGCACTACTAGGGGGCACCACACTGTGTAATTACTGGGTGCTGGTCATTGTATGGGTGGCACTACTAGGGGGCACCACACTGTGTAATTACTGGGTGCTCGTCATTGTATGGGTGGCACTACTAGGGGGCACCACACTGTGCAATTACTGGGTGCTGGTCATTGTATGGGTGGCACTACTAGGGGGCACCACACTGTGCAATTACTGGGTGCTGGTCATTGTATGGGTGGCACTACTAGGGGGCACCACACTGTGTAATTACTGGGCGCTTGTCATTGTATGGGTGGCACTACTAGGAGGCACCACACTGTGTAATTACTGGATGCTGGTCATTGTATGGGTGGCACTACTAGGAGGCACCACACTGTGCAATTACTGGGTGCTGGTCATTGTATGGGTGGCACTACTAGGGGGCACCACACTGTGTAATTACTGGGTGCTGGTCATTGTATGGGTGGCACTACTAGGGGGCACCACACTGTGTAATTACTGGGTGCTGGTCATTGTATGGGTGGCACTACTAGGGGGCACCACACTGTGCAATTACTGGGTGCTGGTCATTGTATGGGTGGCACTACTAGGGGGCACCACACTGTGTAATTACTGGGTGCTGGTCATTGTATGGGTGGCACTACTAGGGGGCACCACACTGTGTAATTACTGGGTGCTGGTCATTGTATGGGTGGCACTACTAGGAGGCACCAAACTGTGTAATTACTGGGTGCTGGTCATTGTATGGGTGGCACTACTAGGGGGCACCACACTGTGTAATTACTGGGTGCTGGTCATTGTATGGGTGGCACTACTAGGGGGCACCACACTGTGTAATTACTGGGTGCTGGTCATTGTATGGGTGGCACTACTAGGGGGCAACACACTGTGTAATTACTGGGTGCTGGTCATTGTATGGGTGGCACTACTAGGGGGCACCACACTGTGTAATTACTGGGTGCTGGTCATTGTATGGGTGGCACTACTAGGGGGCACCACACTGTGTAATTACTGGGTGCTGGTCATTGTATGGGTGGCACTACTAGGGGGCACCACACTGTGTAACTACTGGGTGCTGGTCATTATATGGGTGGCACTACTAGAGGGCACCACACTGTGTAACTACTGGGTGTTGGTCATTGTATGGGTGGCACTACTAGGGGGCACCACACTGTGTAATTACTGGGTGCTGGTCATTGTATGGGTGGCACTACTAGGGGGCACCACACTGTGTAATTACTGGGTGCTGGTCATTGTATGGGTGGCACTACTAGGGGGCACCACACTGTGTAATTACTGGGTGCTGATCATTGTATGGGTGGCACTACTAGGGGGCACCACACTGTGCAATTACTGGGTGCTGGTCATTGTATGGGTGGCACTACTAGAGGGCACCACACTGTGTAATTACTGAGTGCTGGTCATTGTATGAGTGGCACTACTAGGGGGCACCACACTGTGTAATTACTGGGTGCTGGTCATTGTATGGGTGGCACTACTAGGGGGCACCACACTGTGTAATTACTGGGTGCTGGTCATTGTATGAGTGGCACTACTAGGGGGCACCACACTGTGTAATTACTGGGTGCTGGTCATTGTATGGGTGGGACTACTAGGGGGCACCACACTGTGTAATTACTGGGTGCTGGTCATTGTATGGGTGGCACTACTAGGGGGCACCACACTGTGCAATTACTGGGTGCTGGTCATTGTATGAGTGGCACTACTAGGGGGCACCACACTGTGTAATTACTGGGTGCTGGTCATTGTATGGGTGGCACTACTAGGGGGCACCACACTGTGTAATTGCTGGGTGCTGGTCATTGTATGGGTGGCACTACTAGGGGGCACCACACTGTGTAATTACTGGGTGCTGATCATTGTATGAGTGGCACTACTAGCGGGCACCACACTGTGTAATTACTGGGTGCTGATCATTGTATGGGTGGCACTACTAGGGGGCACCACACTGTGTAATTGCTGGGTGCTGGTCATTGTATGGGTGGCACTACTAGGGGGCACCACACTGTGTAATTACTGGGTGCTGGTCATTGTATGAGTGGCACTACTAGCGGGCACCACACTGTGTAATTACTGGGTGCTGATCATTGTATGGGTGGCACTACTAGGGGGCACCACACTGTGTAATTACTGGGTGCTGGTCATTGTATGAGTGGCACTACTAGCGGGCACCACACTGTGTAATTACTGGGTGCTGATCATTGTATGGGTGGCACTACTAGGGGGCACCACACTGTGTAATTGCTGGGTGCTGGTCATTGTATGGGTGGCACTACTAGGGGGCACCACACTGTGTAATTACTGGGTGCTGGTCATTGTATGGGTGGCACTACTGGGGGCACCACACTGTGTAATTACTGGGTGCTGGTCATTGTATGGGTGGCACTACTAGGGGGTACCACACTGTGCAATTACTGGGTGCTGGTCATTGTATGAGTGGCACTACTAGGGGGCACCACACTGTGTAATTACTGGGTGCTGGTCATTGTATGAGTGGCACTACTAGGGGGCACCACACTGTGTAATTACTGGGTGCTGGTCATTGTATGAGTGGCACTACTAGGGGGCACCACACTGTGTAATTACTGGGTGCTGGTCATTGTATGAGTGGCACTACTAGGGGGCACCACACTGTGTAATTACTGGGTGCTGGTCATTGTATGGGTGGCACTACTAGGGGGCACCACACTGTGTAATTACTGGGTGCTGGTCATTGTATGGGTGGCGCTACTAGGGGGCACCACACTGTGCAATTACTGGGTGCTGGTCATTGTATGAGTGGCACTACTAGGGGGCACCACACTGTATAATTACTGGGTGCTGGTCATTGTATGGGTGGCACTACTAGGGGGCACCACACTGTGCAATTACTGGGTGCTGGTCATTGTATGGGTGGCACTACTAGGGGGCACCACACTGTGTAATTACTGGGTGCTGGTCATTGTATGAGTGGCACTACTAGGGGGCACCACACTGTGTAATTACTGGGTGCTGGTCATTGTATGGGTGGCACTACTAGGGGGCACCACACTGTGTAATTACTGGGTGCTGGTCATTGTATGGGTGGCGCTACTAGGGGGCACCACACTGTGCAATTACTGGGTGCTGGTCATTGTATGAGTGGCACTACTAGGGGGCACCACACTGTATAATTACTGGGTGCTGGTCATTGTATGGGTGGCACTACTAGGGGGCACCACACTGTGCAATTACTGGGTGCTGGTCATTGTATGGGTGGCACTACTAGGGGGCACCACACTGTGTAATTACTGGGTGCTGGTCATTGTATGGGTGGCACTACTAGGAGGCACCAAACTGTGTAATTACTGGGTGCTGGTCATTGTATGGGTGGAACTACTAGGGGGCACCACACTGTGTAATTACTAGGTGCTGGTCATTGTATGGGTGGCACTACTAGGAGGCACCACACTGTGTAACTACTGGGTGTTGGTCATTGTATGGGTGGCACTACTAGGGGGCACCACACTGTGTAATTACTGGGTGCTGGTCATTGTATGGGTGGCACTACTAGGGGGCACCACACTGTGTAATTACTGGGTGCTGGACATTGTATGGGTGGCACTGCTAGGGGGCACCACACTGTGTAACTACTGGGTGTTGGTCATTGTATGGGTGGCACTACTAGGGGGCACCACACTGTGTAATTACTGGGTGCTGGTCATTGTATGGGTGGCACTACTAGGGGGCACCACACTGTGTAATTACTGGGTGCTGGACATTGTATGGGTGGCACTGCTAGGGGGCACCACACTGTGTAATTCCTGGGCATTGGTCATTGTATGGGTGGCACTACTAGGAGGCACCACACTGTGTAACTACTGGGTGCTGGTCATTATATGGGTGGCACTACTAGAGGGCACCACACTGTGTAACTACTGGGTGTTGGTCATTGTAGGGGTGGCACTACTAGGGGGCACCACACTGTGTAATTACTAGGTGCTGGTCATTGTATGGGTGGCACTACTAGGGGGCACCACACTGTGTAATTACTAGGTGCTGGTCATTGTATGGGTGGCACTGCTAGGGGACACCACACTGTGTAATTACTGGGCATTGGTCATTGTATGGGTGGCACTACTAGGGGGCGCCACACTGTGTAATTGCTGGGTGCTGGTCATTGTATGGGTGGCACTACTAGGGGGCACCACACTGTGTAATTACTGGGTGCTGGACATTGTATGGGTGGCACTACTAGGGGGCACCACACTGTTTAATTACTGGGTGCTGGACATTGTATGGGTGGCACTACTAGGGGGCACCACACTGTGTAATTACTAGGTGCTGGTCATTGTATGGGTGGCACTACTAGGGGGCACCACACTGTGTAATTACTGGGTGCTGGTCATTGTATGGGTGGCACTACTAGGAGGCACCACACTGTGTAACTACTGGGTGCTGGTCATTATATGGGTGGCACTACTAGAGGGCACCACACTGTGTAACTACTGGGTGTTGGTCATTGTATGGGTGGCACTACTAGGGGGCACCACACTGTGTAATTACTAGGTGCTGGTCATTGTATGGGTGGCACTACTAGGGGGCACCACACTGTGTAATTACTGGGTATTGGTCATTGTATGGGTGGCACTACTAGGGGGCGCCACACTGTGTAATTGCTGGGTGCTGGTCATTGCATGGGTGGCACTACTAGGGGGCACCACACTGTGTAATTACTGGGTGCTGGACATTGTATGGGTGGCACTACTAGGGGGCACCACACTGTTTAATTACTGGGTGCTGGACATTGTATGGGTGGCACTACTAGGGGGCACCACACTGTTTAATTACTAGGTGCTGGTCATTGTATGGGTGGCACTGCTAGGGGGCACCACACTATGTAATTACTGGGCATTGGTCATTGTATGGGTGGCACTACTAGGGGGCGCCACACTGTGTAATTGCTGGGTGCTGGTCATTGTATGGGTGGCACTACTAGGGGGCACCACACTGTGTAATTACTGGGTGCTGGACATTGTATGGGTGGCACTACTAGGGGGCACCACACTGTGTAATTACTGGGCGTTGGTCATTGTATGGGTGGCACTACTAGGGGGAGCCTCACTGTGTAATTGCTGGGTGTTGGTCATTGTATGGGTGGCACTGCTAGGGGGCACCACACTGTGTAATTACTGGGCGTTAGTCATTGTATGGGTGGCATTACTAGGGGGTACCACACTGTGTAGCTACTGGGTGCTGGTCATTGTATGGGTGGCACTACTAGGGGGCACCACACTGTGTAATTGCTGGGTGTTGGTCATTGTATGGGTGGCACTACTAGGAGGCACCACACTGTGTAACTACTGGGTGCTGGTCATTGTATGGGTGGCACTACTAGGGGGCACCACACTGTGTAATTACTAGGTGCTGGTCATTGTATGGGTGGCACTACTAGGGGGCACCACACTGTGTAATTACTGGGTGCTGGTCATTGTATGGGTGGCACTACTAGGGGGCACCACACTGTGCAATTACTGGGTGCTGGTCATTGTATGGGTGGCACTACTAGGAGGCACCACACTGTGTAATTACTGGGTGCTGGTCATTGTATGGGTGGCACTACTAGGGGGCACCACACTGTGTAATTACTGGGTGCTGGTCATTGTATGGGTGGCACTACTAGGGGGCACCACACTGTGCAATTACTGGGTGCTGGTCATTGTATGGGGTGGCACTACTAGGGGGCACCACACTGTGTAATTACTGGGTGCTGGTCATTGTATGGGTGGCACTACTAGGGGGCACCACACTGTGTAATTACTGGGTGCTGGTCATTGTATGAGTGGCACTACTAGGGGGCACCACACTGTGCAATTACTGGGTGCTGGTCATTGTATGGGTGGCACTACTAGGGGGCACCACACTGTGTAATTACTGGGTGCTGGTCATTGTATGGGTGGCACTACTAGGGGGCACCACACTGTGTAATTACTGGGTGCTGGTCATTGTATGGGTGGCACTACTAGGGGGCACCACACTGTGTAATTACTGGGTGCTGGTCATTGTATGGGTGGCACTACTAGGGGGCACCACACTGTGTAATTACTGGGCATTGGTCATTGTATGGGTGGCACTACTAGGAGGCACCACACTGTGTAACTACTGGGTGCTGGTCATTGTATGGGTGGCACTACTAGGGGGCACCACACTGTGTAATTACTGGGTGCTGGTCATTGTATGGGTGGCACTACTAGGGGGCACCACACTGTGTAATTACTGGGTGCTGGTCATTGTATGGGTGGCACTACTAGGAGGCACCAAACTGTGTAATTACTGGGTGCTGGTCATTGTATGGGTGGCACTACTAGGGGGCACCACACTGTGTAATTACTGGGTGCTGGTCATTGTATGGGTGGCACTACTAGGGGGCACCACACTGTTTAATTACTGGGTGCTGGTCATTGTATGGGTGGCACTACTAGGGGGCACCACACTGTGTAATTACTGGGCATTGGTCATTGTATGGGTGGCACTACTAGGAGGCACCACACTGTGTAACTACTGGGTGCTGGTCATTATATGGGTGGCACTACTAGAGGGCACCACACTGTGTAACTACTGGGTGTTGGTCATTGTATGGGTGGCACTACTAGGGGGCACCACACTGTGTAATTACTAGGTGCTGGTCATTGTATGGGTGGCACTGCTAGGGGGCACCACACTGTGTAATTACTGGGCATTGGTCATTGTATGGGTGGCACTACTAGGGGGCGCCACACTGTGTAATTGCTGGGTGCTGGTCATTGTATGGGTGGCACTACTAGGGGGCACCACACTGTGTAATTACTGGGTGCTGGACATTGTATGGGTGGCACTACTAGGGGGCACCACACTGTTTAATTACTGGGTGCTGGACATTGTATGGGTGGCACTACTAGGGGGCACCACACTGTGTAATTACTAGGTGCTGGTCATTGTATGGGTGACACTACTAGGGGGCACCACACTGTGTAATTACTGGGTGCTGGTCATTGTATTGGTGGCACTACTAGGAGGCACCACACTGTGTAACTACTGGGTGCTGGTCATTATATGGGTGGCACTACTAGAGGGCACCACACTGTGTAACTACTGGGTGTTGGTCATTGTATGGGTGGCACTACTAGGGGGCACCACACTGTGTAATTACTAGGTGCTGGTCATTGTATGGGTGGCACTGCTAGGGGGCACCACACTGTGTAATTACTGGGCATTGGTCATTGTATGGGTGGCACTACTAGGGGGCGCCACACTGTGTAATTGCTGGGTGCTGGTCATTGTATGGGTGGCACTACTAGGGGGCACCACACTGTGTAATTACTAGGTGCTGGTCATTGTATGGGTGGCACTGCTAGGGGGCACCACACTGTGTAATTACTGGGCATTGGTCATTGTATGGGTGGCACTACTAGGGGGCACCACACTGTGTAATTACTGGGTGCTGGACATTGTATGGGTGGCACTACTAGGGGACACCACACTGTTTAATTACTGGGTGCTGGACATTGTATGGGTGGCACTACTAGGGGGCACCACACTGTTTAATTACCAGGTGCTGGTCATTGTATGGGTGGCACTGCTAGGGGGCACCACACTATGTAATTACTGGGCATTGGTCATTGTATGGGTGGCACTACTAGGGGGCGCCACACTGTGTAATTGCTGGGTGCTGGTCATTGTATGGGTGGCACTACTAGGGGGCACCACACTGTGTAATTACTGGGTGCTGGACATTGTATGGGTGGCACTACTAGGGGGCACCACACTGTTTAATTACTGGGTGCTGGACATTGTATGGGTGGCACTACTAGGGGGCACCACACTGTGTAATTACTAGGTGCTGGTCATTGTATGGGTGGCACTACTAGGGGGCACCACACTGTGTAATTACTGGGTGCTGGTCATTGTATGGGTGGCACTACTAGGAGGCACCACACTGTGTAACTACTGGGTGCTGGTCATTATATGGGTGGCACTACTAGAGGGCACCACACTGTGTAACTACTGGGTGTTGGTCATTGTATGGGTGGCACTACTAGGGGGCACCACACTGTGTAATTACTAGGTGCTGGTCATTGTATGAGTGGCACTACTAGGGGGCACCACACTGTGTAATTACTAGGTGCTGGTCATTGTATGGGTGGCACTGCTACGGGGCACCACACTGTGTAATTACTGGGCATTGGTCATTGTATGGGTGGCACTACTAGGGGGCACCACACTGTGTAATTGCTGGGTGCTGGTCATTGTATGGGTGGCACTACTAGGGGGCACCACACTGTGTAATTACTGGGTGCTGGACATTGTATGGGTGGCACTACTAGGGGGCACCACACTGTTTAATTACTGGGTGCTGGACATTGTATGGGTGGCACTACTAGGGGGCACCACACTGTTTAATTACTAGGTGCTGGTCATTGTATGGGTGGCACTGCTAGGGGGCACCACACTATGTAATTACTGGGCATTGGTCATTGTATGGGTGGCACTACTAGGGGGCGCCACACTGTGTAATTGCTGGGTGCTGGTCATTGTATGGGTGGCACTACTAGGGGGCACCACACTGTGTAATTACTGGGTGCTGGACATTGTATGGGTGGCACTACTAGGGGGCACCACACTGTGTAATTACTGGGCGTTGGTCATTGTATGGGTGGCACTACTAGGGGGCGCCACACTGTGTAATTGCTGGGTGTTGGTCATTGTATGGGTGGCACTGCTAGGGGGCACCACACTGTGTAATTACTGGGCGTTAGTCATTGTATGGGTGGCATTACTAGGGGGTACCACACTGTGTAGCTACTGGGTGCTGGTCATTGTATGGGTGGCACTACTAGGGGGCACCACACTGTGTAATTGCTGGGTGTTGGTCATTGTATGGGTGGCACTACTAGGAGGCACCACACTGTGTAACTACTGGTTGCTGGTCATTGTATGGGTGGCACTACTAGGGGGCACCACACTGTGTAATTACTAGGTGCTGGTCATTGTATGGGTGGCACTACTAGGGGGCACCACACTGTGTAATTACTGGGTGCTGGTCATTGTATGGGTGGCACTACTAGGGGGCACCACACTGTGCAATTACTGGGTGCTGGTCATTGTATGGGTGGCACTACTAGGAGGCACCACACTGTGTAATTACTGGGTGCTGGTCATTGTATGGGTGGCACTACTAGGGGGCACCACACTGTGTAATTACTGGGTGCTGGTCATTGTATGGGTGGCACTACTAGGGGGCACCACACTGTGCAATTACTGGGTGCTGGTCATTGTATGGGGTGGCACTACTAGGGGGCACCACACTGTGTAATTACTGGGTGCTGGTCATTGTATGGGTGGCACTACTAGGGGGCACCACACTGTGTAATTACTGGGTGCTGGTCATTGTATGGGTGGCACTACTAGGGGGCACCACACTGTGCAATTACTGGGTGCTGGTCATTGTATGGGTGGCACTACTAGGGGGCACCACACTGTGTAATTACTGGGTGCTGGTCATTGTATGGGTGGCACTACTAGGGGGCACCACACTGTGTAATTACTGGGTGCTGGTCATTGTATGGGTGGCACTACTAGGAGGCACCAAACTGTGTAATTACTGGGTGCTGGTCATTGTATGGGTGGCACTACTAGGGGGCACCACACTGTGTAATTACTGGGTGCTGGTCATTGTATGGGTGGCACTACTAGGGGGCACCACACTGTGTAATTACTGGGTGCTGGTCATTGTATGGGTGGCACTACTAGGGGGCACCACACTGTGTAATTACTGGGCATTGGTCATTGTATGGGTGGCACTACTAGGAGGCACCACACTGTGTAACTACTGGGTGCTGGTCATTATATGGGTGGCACTACTAGAGGGCACCACACTGTGTAACTACTGGGTGTTGGTCATTGTATGGGTGGCACTACTAGGGGGCACCACACTGTGTAATTACTAGGTGCTGGTCATTGTATGGGTGGCACTACTAGGGGGCACCACACTGTGTAATTACTAGGTGCTGGTCATTGTATGGGTGGCACTACTAGGGGGCACCACACTGTGTAATTACTGGGCATTGGTCATTGTATGGGTGGCACTACTAGGGGGCGCCACACTGTGTAATTGCTGGGTGCTGGTCATTGTATGGGTGGCACTACTAGGGGGCACCACACTGTGTAATTACTGGGTGCTGGACATTGTATGGGTGGCACTACTACGGGGCACCACACTGTTTAATTACTGGGTGCTGGACATTGTATGGGTGGCACTACTAGGGGGCACCACACTGTGTAATTACTAGGTGCTGGTCATTGTATGGGTGACACTACTAGGGGGCACCACACTGTGTAATTACTGGGTGCTGGTCATTGTATGGGTGGCACTACTAGGAGGCACCACACTGTGTAACTACTGGGTGCTGGTCATTATATGGGTGGCACTACTAGAGGGCACCACACTGTGTAACTACTGGGTGTTGGTCATTGTATGGGTGGCACTACTAGGGGGCACCACACTGTGTAATTACTAGGTGCTGGTCATTGTATGTGTGGCACTGCTAGGGGGCACCACACTGTGTAATTACTGGGTGCTGGTAATTGTATGGGTGGCACTACTAGGGGGCGCCACACTGTGTAATTGCTGGGTGCTGGTCATTGTATGGGTGGCACTACTAGGGGGCACCACACTGTGTAATTACTGGGTGCTGGACATTGTATGGGTGGCACTACTAGGGGGCACCACACTGTTTAATTACTGGGTGCTGGACATTGTATGGGTGGCACTACTAGGGGGCACCACACTGTTTAATTACCAGGTGCTGGTCATTGTATGGGTGGCACTGCTAGGGGGCACCACACTATGTAATTACTGGGCATTGGTCATTGTATGGCTGGCACTACTAGGGGGCACCACACTGTGTAATTGCTGGGTGCTGGTCATTGTATGGGTGGCACTACTAGGGGGCACCACACTGTGTAATTACTGGGTGCTGGACATTGTATGGGTGGCACTACTAGGGGGCACCACACTGTGTAATTACTGGGTGCTGGTCATTGTATGGGTGGCACTACTAGGGGGCACCACACTGTGTAATTACTGGGTGCTGGTCATTATATGGGTGGCACTACTAGGGGGCACCACACTGTGTAATTACTGGGTGCTGGTCATTGTATGAGTGGCACTACTAGGGGGCACCACACTGTGTAATTACTGGGTGATGGTCATTATATGGGTGGCACTACTAGAGGGCACAACACTGTGTAATTACTGGGTGCTGGTCATTGTATGGGTGGCACTACTAGGGGGCACCACACTGTGTAATTACTGGGTGCTGGTCATTGTATGGGTGGCACTACTAGGGGGCACCACACTGTGTAATTACTGGGTGATGGTCATTATATGGGTGGCACTACTAGAGGGCACAACACTGTGTAATTACTGGGCGCTGGTCATTATATGGGTGGCACTACTAGGGGGCACCACACTGTGTAATTACTGGGTGCTGGTCATTGTATGAGTGGCACTACTAGGGGGCACCACACTGTGTAATTACTGGGTGCTGGTCATTGTATGGGTGGCACTACTAGAGGGCACCACACTGTGTAATTACTGGGTGCTGGTCATTGTATGAGTGGCACTACTAGGGCGCACCACACTGTGTAATTACTGGGTGCTGGTCATTGTATGGGTGGCACTACTAGGGGGTACCACACTGTGCAATTACTGGGTGCTGGTCATTGTATGAGTGGCACTACTTGGGGGCACCACACTGTGTAATTACTGGGTGCTGGTCATTGTATGGGTGGCACTACTAGGGGGCACCACACTGTGTAATTACTGGGTGCTGGTCATTGTATGGGTGGCACTACTAGGGGGCACCACACTGTGTAATTACTGGGTGCTGGTAATTGTATGGGTGGCACTACTAGGGGGCGCCACACTGTGTAATTGCTGGGTGCTGGTCATTGTATGGGTGGCACTACTAGGGGGCACCACACTGTGTAATTACTGGGTGCTGGACATTGTATGGGTGGCACTACTAGGGGGCACCACACTGTTTAATTACTGGGTGCTGGACATTGTATGGGTGGCACTACTAGGGGGCACCACACTGTTTAATTACCAGGTGCTGGTCATTGTATGGGTGGCACTGCTAGGGGGCACCACACTATGTAATTACTGGGCATTGGTCATTGTATGGCTGGCACTACTAGGGGGCACCACACTGTGTAATTGCTGGGTGCTGGTCATTGTATGGGTGGCACTACTAGGGGGCACCACACTGTGTAATTACTGGGTGCTGGACATTGTATGGGTGGCACTACTAGGGGGCACCACACTGTGTAATTACTGGGTGCTGGTCATTGTATGGGTGGCACTACTAGGGGGCACCACACTGTGTAATTACTGGGTGCTGGTCATTATATGGGTGGCACTACTAGGGGGCACCACACTGTGTAATTACTGGGTGCTGGTCATTGTATGAGTGGCACTTCTAGGGGGCACCACACTGTGTAATTACTGGGTGATGGTCATTATATGGGTGGCACTACTAGAGGGCACCACACTGTGTAATTACTGGGTGCTGGACATTGTATGGGTGGCACTACTAGGGGGCACCACACTGTGTAATTACTGGGTGCTGGTCATTGTATGGGTGGCACTACTAGGGGGCACCACACTGTGTAATTACTGGGTGCTGGTCATTATATGGGTGGCACTACTAGGGGGCACCACACTGTGTAATTACTGGGTGCTGGTCATTGTATGGGTGGCACTACTAGGGGGCACCACACTGTGTAATTACTGGGTGCTGGTCATTGTATGGGTGGCACTACTAGGGGGCACCACACTGTGTAATTACTGGGTGATGGTCATTATATGGGTGGCACTACTAGAGGGCACAACACTGTGTAATTACTGGGCGCTGGTCATTATATGGGTGGCACTACTAGGGGGCACCACACTGTGTAATTACTGGGTGCTGGTCATTGTATGAGTGGCACTACTAGGGGGCACCACACTGTGTAATTACTGGGTGCTGGTCATTGTATGGGTGGCACTACTAGAGGGCACCACACTGTGTAATTACTGGGTGCTGGTCATTGTATGAGTGGCACTACTAGGGCGCACCACACTGTGTAATTACTGGGTGCTGGTCATTGTATGGGTGGCACTACTAGGGGGTACCACACTGTGCAATTACTGGGTGCTGGTCATTGTATGAGTGGCACTACTTGGGGGCACCACACTGTGTAATTACTGGGTGCTGGTCATTGTATGGGTGGCACTACTAGGGGGCACCACACTGTGTAATTACTGGGTGCTGGTCATTGTATGGGTGGCACTACTAGGGGGCACCACACTGTGTAATTACTGGGTGCTGGTCATTGTATGAGTGGCACTACTAGGAGGCACCACACTGTGTAATTACTGGGTGCTGATCATTGTATGGGTGGCACTACTAGGGGGTACCACACTGTGCAATTACTGGGTGCTGGTCATTATATGAGTGGCACTACTAGGGGGCACCACACTGTGTAATTACTGGGTGCTGGTCATTGTATGGGTGGCACTACTAGGGGGCACCACACTGTGTAATTACTGGGTGCTGGTCATTGTATGGGTGGCACTACTAGGGGGCACCACACTGTGTAATTACTGGGTGCTGGTCATTGTATGGGTGGCACTACTAGGGGGTACCACACTGTGCAATTACTGGGTGCTGGTCATTGTATGAGTGGCACTACTAGGGGGCACCACACTGTGTAATTACTGGGTGCTGGTCATTGTATGAGTGGCACTACTAGGGGGCACCACACTGTGTAATTACTGGGTGCTGGTCATTGTATGGGTGGCACTACTAGGGGGCACCACACTGTGTAATTACTGGGTGATGGTCATTATATGGGTGGCACTACTAGGGGGCACCACACTGTGTAATTACTGGGTGCTGGTCATTGTATGGGTGGCACTACTAGGGGGCACCACACTGTGTAATTACTGGGTGCTGGTCATTGTATGGGTGGCACTACTAGGGGGCACCACACTGTGTAATTACTGGGTGATGGTCATTATATGGGTGGCACTACTAGAGGGCACAACACTGTGTAATTACTGGGCGCTGGTCATTATATGGGTGGCACTACTAGGGGGCACCACACTGTGTAATTACTGGGTGCTGGTCATTGTATGAGTGGCACTACTAGGGGGCACCACACTGTGTAATTACTGGGTGCTGGTCATTGTATGGGTGGCACTACTAGAGGGCACCACACTGTGTAATTACTGGGTGCTGGTCATTGTATGAGTGGCACTACTAGGGGGCACCACACTGTGTAATTACTGGGTGCTGGTCATTGTATGGGTGGCACTACTAGGGGGTACCACACTGTGCAATTACTGGGTGCTGGTCATTGTATGAGTGGCACTACTTGGGGGCACCACACTGTGTAATTACTGGGTGCTGGTCATTGTATGAGTGGCACTACTAGGGGGCACCACACTGTGTAATTACTGGGTGCTGGTCATTGTATGGGTGGCACTACTAGGGGGCACCACACTGTGTAATTACTGGGTGCTGGTCATTGTATGGGTGGCACTACTAGGGGGCACCACACTGTGTAATTGCTGGGTGCTGGTCATTGTATAGGTGGCACTACTTGGGGGAACCACACTGTGTAATTACTGGGTGCTGATCATTGTATGGGTGGCACTACTAGGGGGTACCACACTGTGCAATTACTGGGTGCTGGTCATTATATGAGTGGCACTACTAGGGGGCACCACACTGTGTAATTACTGGGTGCTGGTCATTGTATGGGTGGCACTACTAGGGGGCACCACACTGTGTAATTACTGGGTGCTGGTCATTGTATGGGTGGCACTACTAGGGGGCACCACACTGTGTAATTACTGGGTGCTGGTCATTGTATGGGTGGCACTACTAGGGGGTACCACACTGTGCAATTACTGGGTGCTGGTCATTGTATGAGTGGCACTACTAGGGGGCACCACACTGTGTAATTACTGGGTGCTGGTCATTGTATGAGTGGCACTACTAGGGGGCACCACACTGTGTAATTACTGGGTGCTGGTCATTGTATGGGTGGCACTACTAGGGGGCACCACACTGTGTAATTACTGGGTGCTGGTCATTGTATGGGTGGCACTACTAGGGGGCACCACACTGTGTAATTACTGGGTGCTGGTCATTGTATGGGTGGCACTACTAGGGGGCACCAAACTGTGTAATTACTGGGTGCTGGTCATTGTATGGGTGGAACTACTAGGGGGCACCACACTGTGTAATTACTAGGTGCTGGTCATTGTATGGGTGGCACTACTAGGAGGCACCACACTGTGTAACGACTGGGTGCTGGTCATTATATGGGTGGCACTACTAGGGGGCACCACACTGTGTAATTACTGGGTGCTGGTCATTGTATGGGTGGCACTACTAGGGGGCACCACACTGTGTAATTACTGGGTGCTGGTCATTGTATGGGTGGCACTACTAGGGGGCACCACACTGTGTAATTACTGGGTGCTGGTCATTGTATGGGTGGCACTACTAGCGGGCACCACACTGTGTAATTACTGGGTGCTGATCATTGTATGGGTGGCACTACTAGAGGGCACCACACTGTGTAACTACTGGGTGTTGGTCATTGTATGGGTGGCACTACTAGGGGGCACCACACTGTGTAATTACTAGGTGCTGGTCATTGTATGGGTGGCACTACTAGGGGGCACCACACTGTGTAATTACTGGGTGCTGGACATTGTATGGGTGGCACTGCTAGGGTGCACCACACTGTGTAATTACTGGGCATTGGTCATTGTATGGGTGGCACTACTAGAGGGCACCACACTGTGTAACTACTGGGTGCTGGTCATTATATGGGTGGCACTACTAGAGGGCACCACACTGTGTAACTACTGGGTGTTGGTCATTGTATGGGTGGCACTACTAGGGGGCACCACACTGTGTAATTACTAGGTGCTGGTCATTGTATGGGTGGCACTGCTAGGGGGCACCACACTGTGTAATTACTGGGCATTGGTCATTGTATGGGTGGCACTACTAGGGGGCACCACACTGTGTAATTACTGGGTGCTAGTCATTGTATGGGTGGCACTACTAGGGGGCACCACACTGTGTAATTACTGGGTGCTGGTCATTGTATGGGTGGCACTACTAGGAGGCACCACACTGTGCAATTACTGGGTGCTGGTCATTGTATGGGTGGCACTACTATGGGGCACCACACTGTGCAATTACTGGGTGCTGGTCATTGTATGGGTGGCACTACTAGGGGGCACCACACTGTGCAATTACTGGGTGCTGATCATTGTATGGGTGGCACTACTAGGGGGCACCAAACTGCGTAATTACTGGGTGCTGATCATTGTATGGGTGGCACTACTAGGGGGCACCACACTGTGTAATTACTGGGTGCTGGTCATTGTATGGGTGGCACTACTAGGAGGCACCACACTGTGCAATTACTGAGTGCTGGTCATTGTATGGGTGGCACTACTATGGGGCACCACACTGTGCAATTACTGGGTGCTGGTCATTGTATGGGTGGCACTACTAGGAGGCACCACACTGTGTAATTACTGGGTGCTGGACATTGTATGGGTGGCACTACTAGGGGGCACCACACTGTGCAATTACTGGGTGCTGATCATTGTATGGGTGGCACTACTAGGGGGCACCACACTGCGTAATTACTGGGTGCTGATCATTGTATGGGTGGCACTACTAGGGGGCACCACACTGCGTAATTACTAGTTGCTGGTCATTGTATGGATGGCACTACTAGGGGGCACCACACTGTGTAATTTCTTGGTGCTGGTCATTGTATGGGTGGCACCACACTGTGCAATTACTGGGTGCTGATCATTGTATGGGTGGCACTACTAGGGGGCACCACACTGTGTAATTACTGGGTGCTGGTCATTGTATGGGTGGCACCACACTGTGCAATTACTGGGTGCTGATCATTGTATGGGTGGCACTACTAGGGGGCACCTCACTGTGTAATTACTAGGTGCTGGTCATTGTATGGGTGGCACTACTAGGGGGCACCACACTGTGTAATTACTGGGTGCTGGTCATTGTATGGGTGGCACTACTAGGGGGCACCACACTGTGTAATTACTGGCTGCTGGTCATTGTATGGGTGGCACCACACTGTGCAATTACTGGGTGCTGATCATTGTATGGGTGGCACCACACTGTGCAATTACTGGGTGCTGATCATTGTATGGGTGGCACTACTAGGGGGCACCTCACTGTGTAATTACTAGGTGCTGGTCATTGTATGGGTGGCACCACACTGTGCAATTACTGGGTGCTGGTCATTGTATGGGTGGCACCACACTGTGCAATTACTGGGTGCTGATCATTGTATGGGTGGCACTACTAGGGGGCACCACACTGTGTAATTACTGGGTGCTGGTCATTGTATGGGTGGCACTACTAGGAGGCACCTTACTGTGTAATTACTAGGTGCTGGTCATTGTATGGGTGGCACTACTAGGGGGCACCACACTGTGTAATTACTGGGTTCTGATCATTGTATGGGTGGCACTACTAAGGGGCACCACACTGTGTAATTACTGGGCGTTGGTCATTGTATGGGTGGCACTACTAGGGGGCACCACACTGTGTAATTACTGGGTGCTTGTCATTGTATGGGTGGCACTACTAGGGGGCACCACACTGTGTAATTACTGGGTGTCACGGGGTCCTTCTCTGGTATCACACAATCAACAGAGCAAGCGAAGAGTGAACAATTCCAAGACCTTTATTCAGGCAAAAATACGAAAAGGTCCATATTCAGTCCACCACACAAAGGATAAGATAGTCCAGAATAAGAATGCAGTCCAGTATCAGGATAAAATGTCCAGGGAAACGAGATTCCAAAACTCTAGCACCAGAAGATAAAATGGGTCCTTCTATCTGAAATGCAGTCTTTACACGATCCTGTCCACACCGGAACTGACTGGTCCAGCTGCCGTTCTTCCCCCCACCCCCTTCCTTGTCCTGGGGTAGTCAAAACAAGGTGGGGCGGTTTCCAGGCCTCCCAGAGGAGAACAAAGGGCCTTAGGGATTAATGCACTACAGGGGGTCATCAAGAGACAGATACAGTGAGGCTGTAGACTTACAATGTAATAAGAAAAACACTATGAAAATAACTGATATAGAAAAATAGGAATATACAAAAAATGACATCCACATAACATATCACACCATCACAACCTCTCCCCCCCTATAATAAGTGAGCACGCCATGAAGTCTACACAGACCTCTGGCCTGCTCACTTTAGTCCACATTGCTCAGTTATTTATAGTTCCTTGTACAGTGGCAGGAGTAGGTCGGCCTGGGGAGCCTATGGTTCTTCTTGTCGAGACAGACCATCGGCGTTCTGGTGTTGGCTTCCTCGCTTGTATTGGATGGAGAAGCTGTAGGGTTGTAAGGACAAGCTCCACCGCAGCAATCTTCCATTGTCCCCTGATACGCGATTTAGCCATGTGAGTGGGTTGTGGTCTGTAACAATCGTAAAGTCTCTGCCATACAAGTATGGCTGCAATTTTTTTTAGCGCTCATACGATGGCAAGGCACTCCTTTTCAATAGTGGCATAGGCAACTTCCCGATCCAGTAGTTTCCGACTGGCAAAAGCAACAGGATGTTCTTCTCCGGCGGCGTTCACTTGGCTAAGTACTGCCCCAATCCCAAAGGTGGATGCATCTGTCTGCACGAGGAACCTGCGTTTATAATCCGGGGCAGCCAAGACAGGAGCAGTGACGAAGGCAGTCTTTAACGCTGAAAAGGCATCCTCGCATGCCGTCGTCCACGTCACATACCTAGGCATGTTCTTGTGGGTCAGGTCGGTTAGGGGCTTGGCCAAGGTGCTTAAGTTAGAAACAAATTTGCGATAGTAACCCGCAGTTGCTAAAAATGCAAGTACCTGCTTTTTAGTCTGGGGTCTACACCAGTTGCTAATGGCTTCCACCTTGGCAGGCTCAGGCCTTAGTGTCCCACCCCCTACTCTATGCCCGAGGTACTGCACCTCAGCCATCCCTATTTGGCACTTATCAGGGCGAATGGTCAGTCCTGCAGTAAGGATACAGTCCAGCACTATGCCCAAGTGTTTAAGATGTTCCTCCCAGGTTGTGCTAAAAATGGCGATGTCGTCTAAGTAAGCACAGGCAAAGTCCTGACATTGTTGTAACAGTCGATCCACCAGTCTCTGGAAAGTAGCGGGGGCAGTTTTCATCCCAAAGGGCATTCCCAGGAACTCATAAAGCCCAAATGGAGTAATGAAGGCTGAGCGCTCCCGAGCATCCTCCGTTAGGGGTATCTGCCAGTACCCCTAGCTCAAGTCTAACGTGGTCACAAATTGGGCACTGGCCAGACGATCCAATAGATCATCAATCCTGGGCATGGGATAAGCATCACTCTTGGTGGCATAATTTAGTTGTCTGTAATCAACGCAGAATTGTGTTGTACCATCCTTCTTGGGAACCAGGACAACAGGAGAGGCCCAAGAACTGTGAGATGGCTGAATAACTCCCAGTTGTTTAATCTCCTCCAGTTCATTCTTTATCATGCCTTGAACAGCCTCTGGAACCCGGTAGGCAGCCTGCTGGATGGGGCGTTGTCCGGGGGTTTCCACATGGTGACTGGTGAGAGTAGTCTTCCCCGGCTTTGAGGAGAAAGCAGCAGCCCTCGGCCTTAGTACGGCGACAATATCGTCCTTTTGTATATCCAATAAATGGGAGCCCAGGGGCACTTGTTCCAGTGATCCTCCCGCTTGGGCAACCTGGAGGAGATCTGGGAGATACTCGGCGGCGGCGGTATCACTAGGGGGGTGGCAGACAGCAAGAACAAGCAGAGATCGGTCGTGGTAGTCTTTCAGCATGTTAATGTGGACGGTTTTCTGTCGTCGACTGCTAGAGTCCAGGGCAATAACATAGTTAGTGTCATTAATTTTCTTGACAACCTGGTAAGAGCCTTCCCACACTGCTTGAAGCTTGTTGGCAGGGGAAGCAGTAATCATGAGCACTTGCTTTCCTTCCATAAATTCCCGGTTCCTGGCATTATGGTCATACCAGGTTATTTGTCTGGACTGGGCCATTCGCTGATGTTCTTTAGCGAAGGTAGCTAGCTGGGCGAGACGGTCTCTGAGCTCTAGAACATAGGGAACGATGGGCATTCCGGTATCTGAGATGTCTCCCTCCAAATGTTCTTTCAGAAGAGTGAGAGGCCCACGGACCTTCTGGCTAAACAGTAGTTCGAAGGGAGAGAACCCTGTGGACTCTTGGGGAACCTCCCGATAGGCGAAGAGGAGATGTGGCAGGTACTTTTCCCAGTCTTTTTCAATGTCAACAAAAGCCCTCAGCATATTTTTTAGGGTTCCATTAAAGCGTTCACATAGTCTGTTGGTATGCGGGTGGTATGGGGTGGTGCAAATGGCTTGAACACCACAGGTATGCCATAGGACCAGATCTGACATGAACTGAGTGCCTTGATCCGACAATATTTCACTAGGAAACCCTACCCGGGTAAAGATGGTAACAAGGGCCTCGGCTATCTTTACTGCTGTTATACTGGACAGGGCCACAGCTTCAGGATACCTAGTGGCATAGTCCACCACGGTCAGGATATATTTTTTCCCCGACCTGCTGGGGTGGGTCACAGGACCTATGATGTCGACGGCTACACGTTGAAATGGTTCCTCAATTATGGGCAGGGATTGCAGGGGTACCTTATGTCGAGCTCCTGGATGCCGCATTCACTGGCACACATCGCAGGTGCGGCAATAATGGGCTACCGACTGCGAGACGCCCGGCCAGTAAAAACTTTGGGTGAGTCTCTTTTCAGTCCTTTTTCTCCCTTGATGCCCAGCCAAGGGGATGTCATGGGCCAGTTGAAGTAGCTGTGCCCTGTACTTCTGAGGGACAATAAGTTGCCTGGTCGTTGCGTCAGGGTTGCCCTGGTCACTGCCCTTTGTTACACGATAATACAGTCTGTTTTCTCGAGTGAAGCCATCCCCATTATCTCCCAAGTGCCCAGTTTCTGCCTTTCGCCTAAGGGCTGCTAAGGTAGTGTCACCCTCTATTTCTTTCCTAAACTCCTCTCTGTCCCAAGACTCTCCCAATGTAGTAGCAGCGAAAGTAATGCTCACCGACTCTGATGCCGTTCGTAGTGGTTGCTCCCCGGTGGGGTCCGGATGACGTAGTGCTTGAAGGGCCTGTAGTCGGGTGACTGCTCCCACAAATTGGCACTGTAACTCCCCAATGTCGTTCCCAAGGAGGATATCTGCAGGAAGTCCTCCCATAACTCCAATCCAACACAGTTTTTCTCCACAACCATAATCCAAACGCACAGAAGCTCGCTGTATATATTTGCGGGCACCGCCCGCCAGGACAATGGGAATTCCCGGACCCTGGTAAATTGCCTCGGGTCGAACCACACGGGGGTCGCGATAGTCAAGAATGCCCCCGTGTCTCTAAATCCTGACACTTTGTATCCATCAATAAAGACATCCTGCATGTGGCGTTGCCGTTGCTCTGAGTAGCTAAAGGACAGAGGCCGGAGTCCGTACACTCCAGGAGGGGTATCTATGGTGCCGTGGTCGGTGGTCCACTCTGGTGGGGGTGGTGGTAGCTCTTCCTCAGGTGTGGTGGAGTGTACAAGATGCACTGGACGAGGTGGGGCTGCGTGGGGCTCCCTCCGAATCCTGGAGGGACAGCCAGACTGCAAATGTCCAGGTTGCCCACACCCATAACACCTCCTCTCTGTGATACCCCCAGGTCGTGGTCGGAACTGTTGGGGCCTAGGATTGTGAGGCGTGATTGTCATCGGCTTGCGACTAGGTGGAAGGGCAGATATAATTGGAGGGGGACGGGGCGCGGGAGCAGGCCGTGGTTCATTGTCCAGAAGCCTCCTCCATTGCGGCCGGATAGTAAGGGCTTCATTGGCCAGGGCTGCAGCTCTATCCACGGTACACGGCGTGCTATCCCGGACCCATTCCCGTACCTCTGCAGGGCACTTGGCAAGAAATTGTTCTATAAGGAACGCCTGTATAACATCTTCCACAGTAAAGGCGTTTTCTGCTTCCAGCCATCTCCGACATGCCTCGGACATCTTATGTGCATACATGCTAAACGATCCCCCCGTGGTGCATGGGAGGTCTTGGAACTAGGCCCTATATGAGTCTGGGGTGATAGCATGGTAATCCAGGATAGTCCACTTTACAATGTTATAATCCCGATTCCGCAGTGCATCAATGGTTCGGTAAGCCTCCGCCATGCTTCCGTTCAGGAGCCCCACTAACAAACGCATCCAGCTAGAGTGGGGCACCTCCATCACAGCACACTGCTGCTCAAAGTCCTTGAAGAACCCCTCCACATCTCCGGAAGCCTCATCAAATGGCTTAAACTCTGTCCGGGTGATCCGTACAGGCTCCCAGATTGTTGGGGTTACACTCCACATTGCGTTACTCCCTTTTTCAAGCTCCATTGCTTCCTGTCTCCGCTGTGCCCGGCGGGCAGCCTCCTCCTTGTACTCCTGAGAGACGTCGGGACCCAGAACCGCCATCTCTTCTTCATACCACACCAACCACTGGCTTTTCTGGATGGGGATCCCGGTCTCCAGTGCTCGTCCTTCAGACATCTGGGAGGAGGTGGCCGGTCTAGCGCCCACCAGTAGATCGATTAAGGCCTCTTTAGTCAGTCCCTGGTAGTTCAGGCCCAGGTCTCTGGCTCTCTCCTGTAAACTGCATACAGTCCAATTTCTGTACTCACTCTGTGGGTGGTTCTCCATTGGGTGACGCTCTGTTGATCCCACTGCTGCCACCAGTTGTCACGGGGTCCTTCTCTGGTATCACACAATCAACAGAGCAAGCGAAGAGTGAACAATTCCAAGACCTTTATTCAGGCAAAAATACGAAAAGGTCCATATTCAGTCCACCACACAAAGGATAAGATAGTCCAGAATAAGAATGCAGTCCAGTATCAGGATAAAATGTCCAGGGAAACGAGATTCCACAACTCTAGCACCAGAGGATAAAAATGGGTCCTTCTCTCTGAAATGCAGCCTTTTCACCATCATGTCTATACCGGAACTGACCTGTCCAGCTGCTGTTCTTCCCCCCACCCCCTTCCTTGTCCAGGAGTAGTCCAACAAGTTGCCTCCCAGAGGAGAACAAAAGGCCTTAGGGATTAATGCACTACAGGGGGTCATCAAGAGACAGATACAGTGAGGCTGTAGACTTACAATGTAATAAGAAAAACACTATGAAAATAACTGGAATTGTTAAAAATAGGAATATACAAAAAATGACATCCACATAACATATCACACCATCACACTGGGCGTTGGTCATTGTATGGGGAGCACTACTAGGAGGCACCACACTGTGCAATTACTGGGTGCTGGTCATTGTATGGGTGGCACTACTAGGGGGCACCACACTGTGTAATTACTGGGTGCTGGTCATTGTATGGGTGGCACTACTAGGGGGCACGACACTGTGTAATTACTGGGTGCTGGTCATTGTATGGGTGGCACTACTAGGGGGCACCACACTGTGTAATTACTGGGTGCTGGTCATTGTATGGGTGGCACTACTAGGGGGCACCACACTGTGTAATTACTGGGTGCTGGTCATTGTATGGGTGACACTACTAGGGGGCACCACACTGTGTAATTACTAGGTGCTGGTCATTGTATGGGTGACACTACTAGGGGGCACCACACTGTGTAATTACTGGGTGCTGGACATTGTATGGCTGGCACTACTAGGGGGCACCACGCTGTGTAATTACTGGGTGCTGGTCATTGTATGGGTGGCACTACTAGAGGGCACCACACTGTGTAATTACTAGGTGCTGGTCATTGTATGGCTGACACTACTAGGGGGCACCACACTGTGTAATTACTGGGTGCTGGACATTGTATGGCTGGCACTACTAGGGGGCACCACACTGTGTAATTACTGGGTGCTGGACATTGTATGGGTGGCACTACTAGGGGGCACCACACTGTGTAATTGCTGGGTGCTGATCATTGTATGAGTGGCACTACTAGGGGGCACCACACTGTGTAATTATTGGGTGCTGGTCATTGTATGGGTGGCACTACTAGCGGGCACCACACTGTGTAATTACTGGTTGCTGATCATTGTATGGGTGGCACTACTAGGGGGCACCACACTGTGTAATTGCTGGGTGCTAGTCATTGTATGGGTGGCACTACTAGCGGGCACCACACTGTGTAATTACTGGGTGCTGGTCATTGTATGGGTGGCACTACTAGGGGGCACCACACTATGTAATTGCTGGGTGCTGGTCATTGTATGGGTGGCACTACTAGCGGGCACCACACTGTGTAATTACTGGGTGCTGGTCATTGTATGGGTGGCACTACTAGGGGGCACCACACTGTGTAATTGCTGGGTGCTGATCATTGTATGGGTGGCACTACTAGGGGGCACCACACTATGTAATTGCTGGGTGCTGGTCATTGTATGGGTGGCACTACTAGCGGGCACCACACTGTGTAATTACTGGGTGCTGGTCATTGTATGGGTGGCACTACTAGGGGGCACCACACTGTGTAATTGCTGGGTGCTGGTCATTGTATGGGTGGCACTACTAGGGGGCACCACACTGTGTAATTGCTGGGTGCTGATCATTGTATGGGTGGCACTACTAGGGGGCACCACACTGTGTAATTGCTGGGTGCTGGTCATTGTATGGGTGGCACTACTAGGGGGCACCACACTGTGTAATTGCTGGGTGCTGATCATTGTATGGGTGGCACTACTAGGGGGCACCACACTGTGTAATTACTGGGTGCTGGTCATTGTATGGGTGGCACTACTAGCGGGCACCACACTGTGTAATTACTGGGTGCTGATCATTGTATGGGTGGTACTACTAGGGGGCACCACACTGTGTAATTACTGGGTGCTGGTCATTGTATGGGTGGCACTACTAGGGGGCACCACACTGTGTAATTACTGGGTGCTGGTCATTGTATGGGTGGCACTACTAGGGGGCACCACACTGTGTAATTACTGGGTGCTGGTCATTGTATGGGTGGCATTACTAGCGGGCACCACACTGTGTAATTACTGGGTGCTGGTCATTGTATGGGGAGCACTACTAGGGGGCACCACACTGTGTAATTACTGGGTGCTGGTCATTGTATGGGTGGAACTACTAGGGGGCACCACACTGTGAAATTGCTGGGTGCTAATCATTGTATGGGTGGCAGTACAAGGGGGCACCACACTGTGTAATTGCTGGGTGCTGATCATTGTATGGGTGGTACTACTAGGGGGCACCACACTGTGTAATTGCTGGGTGCTGATCATTGTATGGGTGGTACTACTAGCGGGCACCACACTGTGTAATTACTGGGTGCTGATCATTGTATGGGTGGTACTACTAGGGGGCACCACACTGTGTAATTACTGGGTGCTGGTCATTGTATGGGTGGCACTACTAGGGGGCACCACACTGTGTAATTACTGGGTGCTGGTCATTGTATGGGTGGCACTACTAGGGGGCACCACACTGTGTAATTACTGGGTGCTGGTCATTGTATGGGTGGCATTACTAGCGGGCACCACACTGTGTAATTACTGGGTGCTGGTCATTGTATGGGGAGCACTACTAGGGGGCACCACACTGTGTAATTACTGGGTGCTGGTCATTGTATGGGTGGAACTACTAGGGGGCACCACACTGTGTAATTACTGGGTGCTGATCATTGTATGGGTGGCACTACTAGGGGGCACCACACTGTGTAATTACTGGGTGCTGGTCATTGTATGGGTGGCACTACTAGGGGGCACCACACTGTGTAATTACTGGGTGCTGGTCATTGTATGGGTGGCACTACTAGGGGGCACCACACTGTGTAATTACTGGGTGCTGGTCATTGTATGGGTGGCACTACTAGGGGGCACCACACTGTGTAATTACTGGGTGCTGGTCATTGTATGGGTGGCATTACTAGCGGGCACCACACTGTGTAATTACTGGGTGCTGGTCATTGTATGGGGAGCACTACTAGGGGGCACCACACTGTGTAATTACTGGGTGCTGGTCATTGTATGGGTGGAACTACTAGGGGGCACCACACTGTGTAATTACTGGGTGCTAATCATTGTATGGGTGGCACTACTAGGGACACCACACTGTGTAATTGCTGGGTGCTGGTCATTGTATGGGTGGCACTACAAGGGGGCACCACACTGTGTAATTGCTGGGTGCTGGTCATTTGTATGAGTGGCACTGCTAGGGGGCACCACACTGTGTAATTACTGGGTGCTGGTCATTGTATGGGTGGCACTACTAGGGGACACCACACTGTGTAATTGCTGGGTGCTGGTCATTGTATGGGTGGCACTACTAGGGGGCACCACACTGTGTAATTATTGGGTGATGGTCATTGTATGGGTGGCATTACTAGCGGGCACCACACTGTGTAATTACTGGGTGCTGGTCATTGTATGGGTGGCACTACTAGGGGGCACCACACTGTGTAATTACTGGGTGCTGGTCATTGTATGGGTGGCACTACTAGGGGGCACCACACTGTGTAATTACTGGGTGCTGGTCATTGTATGGGTGGCACTACTAGGAGGCACCACACTGTGTAATTACTGGGTGCTGGTCATTGTATGGGTGGCACTACTAGGGGGCACCACACTGTGTAATTGCTGGGTGCTGGTCATTGTATGGGTGCACTACTAGGGGGCACCACACTGTGTAATTACTGGGTGCTGGTCATTGTATGGGTGGCACTACTAGGGGGCACCACACTGTGTAATTACTGGGTGCTGGTCATTGTATGGGTGGCACTACTAGGGGGCACCACACTGTGTAATTACTGGGTGCTGGTCATTGTATGGGTGGCACTACTAGGGGGCACCACACTGTGTAATTACTGGGTGCTGGTCATTGTATGGGTGGCACTACTAGGGGGCACCACACTGTGTAATTACTGGGTGCTGGTCATTGTATGGGTGGCACTACCAGGGGGCACCACACTGTGTAATTGCTGGGTGCTGGTCATTGTATGGGTGGCACTACTAGGGGGCACCACACTGTGTAATTACTAGGTGCTGGTCATTGTATGGGTGGCACTGCTAGGGGGCACCACACTGTGTAATTGCTGGGTGCTGGTCATTGTATAGGTGGCACTACTAGGGGGCACCACACTGTGTAATTACTGGGTGCTGATCATTGTATGGGTGGCACTACTAGGGGGCACCACTCTGTGTAATTGCTGGGTGCTGGTCATTGTATGGGTGGCACTACTAGGGGGCACCACACTGTGTAATTACTGGGTGCTGGTCATTGTATGGGTGGCACTACTAGGGGGCACCACACTGTGTAATTACTGGGTGCTGATCATTGTATGGGTGGCACTACTAGGGGGCACCACTCTGTGTAATTGCTGGGTGCTGGTCATTGTATGGGTGGCACTACTAGGGGGCACCACACTGTGTAATTACTGGGTGCTGATCATTGTATGGGTGGCACTACTAGCGGGCATCACACTGTGTAATTACTGGGTGCTGATCATTGTATGGGTGGCACTACTAGGGGGCACCACTCTGTGTAATTGCTGGGTGCTGTTCATTGTATGGGTGGCACTACTAGGGGGCACCACTCTGTGTAATTACTGGGTGCTGATCATTGTATGGGTGGCACTACTAGCGGGCATCACACTGTGTAATTGCTGGGTGCTGGTCATTGTATAGGTGGCACTACTAGGGGGCACCACACTATGTAATTACTGGGTGCTGATCATTGTATGGGTGGCACTACTAGGGGGCACCACTCTGTGTAATTGCTGGGTGCTGGTCATTGTATGGGTGGCACTACTAGGGGGCACCACACTGTGTAATTACTGGGTGCTGATCATTGTATGGGTGGCACTACTAGCGGGCATCACACTGTGTAATTACTGGGTGCTGATCATTGTATGGGTGGCACTACTAGGGGGCACCACACTGTGTAATTACTGGGTGCTGGTCATTGTATGGGTGGCACTACTAGGGGGCACCACACTGTGTAATTACTGGGTGCTGGTCATTGTATGGGTGGCACTACTAGCGGGCACCACACTGTGTAATTGCTGGGTGCTGGTCGTTGTATGGGTGGCACTACTAGCGGGCACCACACTGTGTAATTACTGGGTGCTGGTCATTGTATGGGTGGCATTACTAGCGGGCACCACACTGTGTAATTACTGGGTGCTGGTCATTGTATGGGGAGCACTACTAGGGGGCACCACACTGTGTTATTACTGGGTGCTGGTCATTGTATGGGTGGAACTACTAGGGGGCACCACACTGTGTAATTGCTGGGTGCTAATCATTGTATGGGTGGCAGTACTAGGGGGCACCACACTGTGTAATTGCTGGGTGCTGGTCATTTGTATGGGTGGCACTGCTAGGGGGCACCACACTGTGTAATTACTGGGTGCTGGTCATTGTATGGGTGGCACTACTAGGGGACACCACACTGTGTAATTGCTGGGTGCTGGTCATTGTATGGGTGGCACTGCTAGGGGGCACCACACTGTGTAATTACTGGGTGCTGGTCCTTGTATGGGTGGCACTACTAGGGGACACCACACTGTGTAATTGCTGGGTGCTGGTCATTGTATGGGTGGCACTACTAGGGGGCACCACACTGTGTAATTATTGGGTGATGGTCATTGTATGGGTGGCATTACTAGCGGGCACCACAATGTGTAATTACTGGGTGCTGGTCATTGTATGGGTGGCACTACTAGGGGGCACCACACTGTGTAATTACTGGGTGCTGATCATTGTATGGGTGGCACTACTAGGGGGCACCACACTGTGTAATTACTGGGTGCTGATCATTGTATGGGTGCACTACTAGGGGGCACCACACTGTGTAATTACTGGGTGCTGGTCATTGTATGGGTGGCACTACTAGGGGGCACCACACTGTGTAATTACTGGGTGCTGGTCATTGTATGGGTGGCACTACTAGCGGGCACCACACTGTGTAATTACTGGGTGCTAGTCATTGTATGTGTGGCACTACTAGCGGGCATCACACTGTGTAATTACTGGGTGCTGGTCATTGTATGGGTGGCACTACTAGGGGGCACCACACTGTGTAATTACTGGGTGCTGGTCATTGTATGGGTGGCACTACTAGGGGGCACCACACTGTGTAATTACTGGGTGCTGGTCATTGTATGGGTGGCACTACTAGGGGGCACCACACTGTGTAATTACTGGGTGCTGGTCATTGTATGGGTGGCACTACTAGGGGGCACCACACTGTGTAATTACTGGGTGCTGGTCATTGTATGGGTGGCACTACTAGGGGGCACCACACTGTGTAATTACTGGGTGCTGGTCATTGTATGGGTGGCACTACTAGGGGGCACCACACTGTGTAATTGCTGGGTGCTGGTCATTGTATGGGTGGCACTGCTAGGCGGCACCACACTGTGTAATTGCTGGGTGCTGGTCATTGTATAGGTGGCACTACTAGGGGGCACCACACTGTGTAATTACTGGGTGCTGATCATTGTATGGGTGGCACTACTAGGGGGCACCACTCTGTGTAATTGCTGGGTGCTGGTCATTGTATGGGTGGCACTACTAGGGGGCACCACACTGTGTAATTACTGGGTGCTGGTCATTGTATGGGTGGCACTACTAGGGGGCACCACACTGTGTAATTACTGGGTGCTGGTCATTGTATGGGTGGCACTACTAGTGGGCATCACACTGTGTAATTACTGGGTGCTGATCATTGTATGGGTGGCACTACTAGGGGGCACCACACTGTGTAATTACTGGGTGCTGGTCATTGTATGGGTGGCACTACTAGGGGGCACCACACTGTGTAATTACTGGGTGCTGGTCATTGTATGGGTGGCACTACTAGCGGGCACCACACTGTGTAATTGCTGGGTGCTGGTCATTGTATGGGTGGCACTACTAGGGGGCACCACACTGTGTAATTACTGGGTGCTGGTCATTGTATGGGTGGCACTACTAGGGGGCACCACACTGTGTAATTGCTGGGTGCTGGTCATTGTATGGGTGGCACTACTAGGGGGCACCACACTGTGTAATTGCTGGGTGCTGGTCATTGTATGGGTGGCACTACTAGGGGGCACCACACTGTGTAATTACTGGGTGCTGGTCATTGTATGGGGAGCACTACTAGGGGGCACCACACTGTGTAATTACTGGGTGCTGATCATTGTATGGGGAGCACTACTAGGGGGCACCACACTGTGTAATTGCTGGGTGCTGGTCATTGTATGGGTGGCACTGCTAGCGGGCACCACACTGTGTAATTACTGGGTGCTGGTCATTGTATGGGTGGCACTACTAGCGGGCACCACACTGTGTAATTACTGGGTGCTGATCATTGTATGGGTGGCACTACTAGGGGGCACCACACTGTGTAATTACTGGGTGCTGGTCATTGTATGGGTGGCACTACTAGGGGGCACCACACTGTGTAATTACTGGGTGCTGATCATTGTATGGGGAGCACTACTAGGGGGCACCACACTGTGTAATTGCTGGGTGCTGGTCATTGTATGGGTGGCACTACTAGCGGGCACCACACTGTGTAATTACTGGGTGCTGGTCATTGTATGGGTGGCACTACTAGCGGGCACCACACTTTGTAATTACTGGGTGCTGGTCATTGTATGGGTGGCACTACTAGCGGGCACCACACTGTTTAATTACTGGGTGCTGATCATTGTATGGGTGGCACTACTAGGAGGCACCACACTGTGTAATTACTAGGTGCTGGTCATTGTATGGGTGGCACTACTAGCGGGCACCACACTGTGTAATTACTGGGTGCTGGAAATTGTATGGGTGGCACTACTAGCGGGCACCACACTGTTTAATTACTGGGTGCTGATCATTGTATGGGTGGCACTACTAGGAGGCACCACACTGTGTAATTACTGGGTGCTGGTCATTGTATGGGTGGCATTACTAGGAGGCACCACACTGTGTAATTACTGGGTGCTGGTCATTGTATGGGTGGCACTACTAGGAGGCACCACACTGTGTAATTACTGGGTGCTGGTCATTGTATGGGTGGCACTACTAGCGGGCACCACACTGTGTAATTGCTGGGTGCTGGTCATTGTATGGGTGGCACTACTAGGGGGCACCACACTGTGTAATTACTGGGTGCTGGTCATTGTATGGGTGGCACTACTAGGGGGCACCACACTGTGTAATTACTGGGTGCTGGTCATTGTATGGGTGGCACTACTAGGGGGCACCACACTGTGTAATTACTGGGTGCTGGTCATTGTATGGGTGGCACTACTAGGGGGTACCACACGGTGTAATTACTAGGTGCTGGTCATTGTATGGGTGGCACTACTAGGGGGCACCACACTGTGTAATTGCTGGGTGTTGGTCATTGTATGGGTGGCACTACTAGGGGGCACCACACTGTGTAATTACTGGGTGCTGGTCATTGTATGGGTGGCACTACTAGCGGGCACCACACTGTGTAATTACTGGGTGCTGGTCATTGTATGGGTGGCACTACTAGGGGGCACCACACTGTGTAATTACTGGGTGCTGGTCATTGTATGGGTGGCACTACTAGGGGGCACCACACTGTGTAATTACTGGGTGCTGATCATTGTATGGGTGGCACTACTAGGAGGCACCACACTGTGTAATTACTGGGTGCTGGTCATTGTATGGGTGGCATTACTAGGAGGCACCACACTGTGTAATTACTGGGTGCTGGTCATTGTATGGGTGGCACTACTAGGAGGCACCACACTGTGTAATTACTGGGTGCTGGTCATTGTATGGGTGGCACTACTAGCGGGCACCACACTGTGTAATTGCTGGGTGCTGGTCATTGTATGGGTGGCACTACTAGCGGGCACCACACTGTGTAATTGCTGGGTGCTGGTCATTGTATGGGTGGCACTACTAGGGGGCACCACACTGTGTAATTACTAGGTGCTGGTCATTGTATGGGTGGCACTACTAGGGGGCACCACACTGTGTAATTACTGGGTGCTGGTCATTGTATGGGTGGCACTACTAGGGGGCACCACACTGTGTAATTACTAGGTGCTGGTCATTGTATGGGTGGCACTACTAGGGGGCACCACACTGTGTAATTACTGGGTGCTGGTCATTGTATGGGTGGCACTACTAGGGGGCACCACACTGTGTAATTACTGGGTGCTGGTCATTGTATGGGTGGCACTACTAGCGGGCACCACACTGTGTAATTACTGGGTGCTGGTCATTGTATGGGTGGCACTACTAGGGGGCACCACACTGTGTAATTACTGGGTGCTCGTCATTGTATGGGTGGCACTACTAGGGGGCACCACACTGTGTAATTACTGGGTGCTGGTCATTGTATGGGTGGCACTACTAGGGGGCACCACACTGTGTAATTACTGGGTGCTGGTCATTGTATGGGTGGCACTACTAGGGGGCACCACACTGTGTAATTGCTGGGTGCTGGTCATTGTATGGGTGGCACTACTAGGGGGCACCACACTGTGTAATTACTGGGTGCTGGTCATTGTATGGGTGGCACTACTAGCGGGCACCACACTGTGTAATTACTGGGTGCTGGTCATTGTATGGGTGGCACTACTAGGGGGCACCACACTGTGTAATTACTAGGTGCTGGTCATTGTATGGGTGGCACTACTAGGGGGCACCACACTGTGTAATTGCTGGGTGCTGGTCATTGTATGGGTGGCACTACTAGGGGGCACCACACTGTGTAATTACTGGGTGCTGGTCATTGTATGGGTGGCACTACTAGCGGGCACCACACTGTGTAATTACTGGGTGCTGGTCATTGTATGGGTGGCACTACTAGGGGGCACCACACTGTGTAATTACTGGGTGCTGGTCATTGTATGGGTGGCACTACTAGGGGGCACCACACTGTGTAATTGCTGGGTGCTGGTCATTGTATGGGTGGCACTACTAGCGGGCACCACACTGTGTAATTACTAGGTGCTGGTCATTGTATGGGTGGCACTACTAGCGGGCACCACACTGTGTAATTACTGGGTGCTGGTCATTGTATGGGTGGCACTACTAGGGGGCACCACACTGTGTAATTACTAGGTGCTGGTCATTGTATGGGTGGCACTACTAGGGGGCACCACACTGTGTAATTGCTGGGTGCTGGTCATTGTATGGGTGGCACTACTAGGGGGCACCACACTGTGTAATTACTGGGTGCTGGTCATTGTATGGGTGGCACTACTAGCGGGCACCACACTGTGTAATTACTGGGTGCTGGTCATTGTATGGGTGGCACTACTAGGGGGCACCACACTGTGTAATTGCTGGGTGCTGGTCATTGTATGGGTGGCACTACTAGGGGGCACCACACTGTGTAATTGCTGGGTGCTGGTCATTGTATGGGTGGCATTACTAGCGGGCACCACACTGTGTAATTACTGGGTGCTGATCATTGTATGGGTGGCACTACTAGGGGGCACCACACTGTGTAATTACTGGGTGCTGGTCATTGTATGGGTGGCACTACTAGCGGGCACCACACTGTGTAATTACTGGGTGCTGGTCATTGTATGGGTGGCACTACTAGGGGGCACCACACTGTGTAATTACTGGGTGCTGATCATTGTATGGGTGGAACTACTAGGGGGCACCACACTGTGTAATTACTGGGTGCTGGTCATTGTATGGGTGGCACTACTAGCGGGCACCACACTGTGTAATTACTGGGTGCTGGTCATTGTATGGGTGGCACTACTAGGGGGCACCACACTGTGTAATTACTGGGTGCTGGTCATTGTATGGGTGGCACTACTAGGGGGCACCACACTGTGTAATTACTGGGTGCTGGTCATTGTATGGGTGGCACTACTAGGGGGCACCACACTGTGTAATTACTGGGTGCTGGTCATTGTATGGGTGGCACTACTAGGGGGCACCACACTGTGTAATTACTGGGTGCTGATCATTGTATGGGTGGCACTACTAGGGGGCACCACACTGTGTAATTACTGGGTGCTGGTCATTATATGGGTGGCACTACTAGGGGGCACCACACTGTGTAATTACTGGGTGCTGGTCATTGTATGGGTGGCACTACTAGCGGGCACCACACTGTGTAATTACTGGGTGCTGGTCATTGTATTAGTGGCACTACTAGGGGGCACCACACTGTGTAATTACTGGGTGCTGGTCATTGTATGGGTGGCACTACTAGCGGGCACCACACTGTGTAATTACTGGGTGCTGATCATTGTATGGGTCGCACTACTAGGGGGCACCACACTGTGTAATTACTGGGTGCTGGTCATTGTATGGGTGGCACTACTAGGGGGCACCACACTGTGTAATTACTGGGTGCTGGTCATTGTATGGGTGGCACTACTAGCGGGCACCACACTGTGTAATTACTGGGTGCTGATCATTGTATGGTGAGCACTACTAGGGGGCACCACACTGTGTAATTGCTGGGTGCTGGTCATTGTATGGGTGGCACTACTAGGGGGCACCACACTGTGTAATTACTGGGTGCTGATCATTGTATGGGGAGCACTACTAGGGGGCACCACACTGTGTAATTACTGGGTGCTGATCATTGTATGGGTGGCACTACTAGGGGGCACCACACTGTGTAATTGCTGGGTGCTGGTCATTGTATGGGTGGCACTACTAGGGGGCACCACACTGTGTAATTACTGGGTGCTGGTCATTGTATGGGTGGCACTACTAGGGGGCACCACACTGTGTAATTACTGGGTGCTGGCCATTGTATGGGTGGCACTACTAGGGGGCACC
The DNA here is from genome assembly GCF_039654945.1 of Dendrobates tinctorius. Classification (NCBI taxonomy): domain Eukaryota; kingdom Metazoa; phylum Chordata; class Amphibia; order Anura; family Dendrobatidae; genus Dendrobates; species Dendrobates tinctorius. Next base: position 4,175,874 of record NW_027361899.1, on the reverse strand, counting down.
ACACTGTGTAATTGCTGGGTGCTGGTCATTGTATGGGTGGCACTACTAGGGGGCACCACACTGTGTAATTGCTGGGTGCTGGTCATTGTATGGGTGGCACTACTAGGGGGCACCACACTGTGTAATTACTGGGTGCTGGTCATTGTATGGGTGGCACTACTAGGGGGCACCACACTGTGTAATTGCTGGGTGCTGGTCATTGCATGGGTGGCACTGCTAGGGGGCACCACTCTGTGTAATTGCTGGGTGCTTGTCATTGTATGGGTGGCATTACTAGCGGGCACCACACTGTGTAATTACTGGGTGCTGATCATTGTATGGGTGGCACTACTAGGGGGCACCACACTGTGTAATTACTGGGTGCTGGTCATTGTATGGGTGGCACTACTAGGGGGCACCACACTGTGTAATTACTGGGTGCTGATCATTGTATGGGGAGCACTACTAGGGGGCACCACACTGTGTAATTACTGGGTGCTGATCATTGTATGGGGAGCACTACTAGGGGGCACCACACTGTGTAATTACTGGGTGCTGATCATTGTATGGGTGGCACTACTAGGGGGCACCACACTGTGTAATTGCTGGGTGCTGGTCATTGTATGGGTGGCACTACTAGGGGGCACCACACTGTGTAATTACTGGGTGCTGGTCATTGTATGGGTGGCACTACTAGGGGGCACCACACTGTGTAATTACTGGGTGCTGGTCATTGTATGGGTGGCACTACTAGGGGGCACCACACTGTGTAATTGCTGGGTGCTGGTCATTGTATGGGTGGCACTACTAGGGGGCACCACACTGTGTAATTGCTGGGTGCTGGTCATTGTATGGGTGGCACTACTAGGGGGCACCACACTGTGTAATTGCTGGGTGCTGGTCATTGTATGGGTGGCACTACTAGGGGGCACCACACTGTGTAATTGCTGGGTGCTGGTCATTGCATGGGTGGCACTGCTAGGGGGCACCACTCTGTGTAATTGCTGGGTGCTTGTCATTGTATGGGTGGCATTACTAGCGGGCACCACACTGTGTAATTACTGGGTGCTGATCATTGTATGGGTGGCACTACTAGGGGGCACCACACTGTGTAATTACTGGGTGCTGGTCATTGTATGGGTGGCACTACTAGGGGGCACCACACTGTGTAATTACTGGGTGCTGGTCATTGTATGGGTGGCACTACTAGGGGGCACCACACTGTGTAATTACTGGGTGCTGATCATTGTATGGGTGGCACTACTAGCGGGCACCACACTGTGTAATTACTGGGTGCTGGTCATTGTATGGGTGGCACTACTAGGGGGCACCACACTGTGTAATTACTGGGTGTTGGTCATTGTATGGGTGGCACTACTAGGGGGCACCACACTGTGTAATTACTGGGTGCTGGTCATTGTATGGGTGGCATTACTAGCGGGCACCACACTGTGTAATTACTGGGTGCTGGTCATTGTATGGGTGGCACTACTAGGGTGCACCACACTGTGTAATTACTGGGTGCTGATCATTGTATGGGTGGCATTACTAGCGGGCACCACACTGTGTAATTACTGGGTGCTGGTCATTGTATGGGTGGCACTACTAGTGGGCACCACACTGTGTAATTACTGGGTGATGGTCATTGTATGGGTGGCACTACTAGGGGGCACCACACTGTGTAATTGCTGGGTGCTGGTCATTGTATGGGTGGCACTACTAGCGGGCACCACACTGTGTAATTACTGGGTGCTGGTCATTGTATGGGTGGCACTACTAGTGGGCACCACACTGTGTAATTACTGGGTGATGGTCATTGTATGGGTGGCACTACTAGGGGGCACCACACTGTGTAATTACTGGGTGCTGGTCATTGTATGGGTGGCACTACTAGCGGGCACCACACTGTGTAATTACTGGGTGATGGTCATTGTATGGGTGGCACTACTAGGGGGCACCACACTGTGTAATTACTGGGTGATGGTCATTGTATGGGTGGCACTACTAGGGGGCACCACACTGTGTAATTGCTGGGTGCTGGTCATTGTATGGGTGGCACTACTAGCGGGCACCACACTGTGTAATTACTGGGTGATGGTCATTGTATGGGTGGCACTACTAGGGGGCACCACACTGTGTAATTACTGGGTGCTGATCATTGTATGGGTGGCACTACTAGGGGGCACCACACTGTGTAATTGCTGGGTGCTGGTCATTGTATGGGTGGCACTACTAGGGGGTATCACACTGTGTAATTACTAGGTGCTGGTCATTGTATGGGTGGCACTACTAGCGGGCACCACACTGTGTAATTACTGGGTGCTGGTAATTGTATGGGTGGCACTACTAGGGGGCACCACACTGTGTAATTACTGGGTGCTGGTCATTGTATGGGTGGCACTACTAGGGGGCACCACACTGTGTAATTACTGGGTGATGGTCATTGTATGGGTGGCACTACTAGGGGGCACCACACTGTGTAATTGCTGGGTGCTGGTCATTGTATGGGTGGCACTACTAGGGGGCACCACACTGTGTAATTACTGGGTGCTGGTCATTGTATGGGTGGCACTACTAGCGGGCACCACACTGTGTAATTACTGGGTGCTGGTAATTGTATGGGTGGCACTACTAGGGGGCACCACACTGTGTAATTACTGGGTGCTGGTCATTGTATGGGTGGCACTACTAGCGGGCACCACACTGTGTAATTACTGGGTGCTGGTCATTGTATGGGTGGCACTACTAGCGGGCACCACACTGTGTAATTACTGGGTGCTGGTCATTGTATGGGTGGCACTACTAGCGGGCACCACACTGTGTAATTACTGGGTGCTGGTAATTGTATGGGTGGCACTACTAGGGGGCACCACACTGTGTAATTACTGGGTGCTGGTCATTGTATGGGTGGCACTACTAGCGGGCACCACACTGTGTAATTACTGGGTGATGGTCATTGTATGGGTGGCACTACTAGGGGGCCCCACACTGTGTAATTACTGGGTGCTGGTCATTGTATGGGTGGCACTACTAGGGGGCCCCACACTGTGTAATTACTGGGTGCTGGTAATTGTATGGGTGGCACTACTAGGAGGCACCACACTGTGTAATTACTGGGTGCTGGTCATTGTATGGGTGGCACTACTAGGGGGCCACACACTGTGTAATTACTGGGTGCTGGTCATTGTATGGGTGGCACTACTAGGGGGCCCCACACTGTGTAATTACTGGGTGCTGGTCATTGTATGGGTGGCACTACTAGGGGGCCCCACACTGTGTAATTACTGGGTGCTGGTCATTGTATGGGTGGCACTACTAGGGGGCACCACACTGTGTAATTACTGGGTGCTGGTCATTGTATGGGTGGCACTACTAGGGGGCACCACACTGTGTAATTACTGGGTGCTGGTAATTGTATGGGTGGCACTACTAGGGGGCCCCACACTGTGTAATTACTGGGTGCTGGTCATTGTATGGGTGGCACTACTAGGGGGCCCCACACTGTGTAATTACTGGGTGCTGGTCATTGTATGGGTGGCACTACTAGGGGGCACCACACTGTGTAATTACTGGGTGCTGGTAATTGTATGGGTGGCACTACTAGGGGGCCCCACACTGTGTAATTACTGGGTGATGGTCATTGTATGGGTGGCACTACTAGGGGGCACCACACTGTGTAATTACTGGGTGCTGGTCATTGTATGGGTGGCACTACTAGGGGGCACCACACTGTGTAATTACTGGGTGCTGGTCATTGTATGGGTGGCACTACTAGGGGGCACCACACTGTGTAATTACTGGGTGCTGGTCATTGTATGGGTGGCACTACTAGGGGGCACCACACTGTGTAATTACTGGGTGCTGGTCATTGTATGGGTGGCACTACTAGGGGGCACCACACTGTGTAATTACTGGGTGCTGGTCATTGTATGGGTGGCACTACTAGGGGGCACCACACTGTGTAATTACTAGGTGCTGGTCATTGTATGGGTGGCACTACTAGGGGGCACCACACTGTGTAATTACTGGGTGCTGATCATTGTATGGGTGGCACTACTAGGGGGCACCACACTGTGTAATTACTGGGTGCTGGTCATTGTATGGGTGGCACTACTAGGGGGCACCACACTGTGTAATTACTGGGTGCTGGTAATTGTATGGGTGGCACTACTAGCGGGCACCACACTGTGTAATTACTGGGTGATGGTCATTGTATGGGTGGCACTACTAGGGGGCACCACACTGTGTAATTGCTGGGTGCTGGTCATTGTATGGGTGGCACTACTAGGGGGCCCCACACTGTGTAATTACTGGGTGCTGGTAATTGTATGGGTGGCACTGCTAGGGGGCACCACACTGTGTAATTACTGGGTGCTGCTCATTGTATGGGTGGCACTACTAGCGGGCACCACACTGTGTAATTACTGGGTGCTGGTCATTGTATGGGTGGCACTACTAGTGGGCACCACACTGTGTAATTACTATGTGCTGGTCATTGTATGGGTGGCACTACTAGCGGGCACCACACTGTGTAATTACTGGGTGCTGGTCATTGTATGGGTGGCACTACTAGGGGGCACCACACTGTGTAATTACTGGGTGCTGGTCATTGTATGGGTGGCACTACTAGCGGGCACCACACTGTGTAATTACTGGGTGCTGGTCATTGTATGGGTGGCACTACTAGGGGGCACCACACTGTGTAATTACTGGGTGCTGGTCATTGTATGGGTGGCACTACTAGTGGGCACCACACTGTGTAATTACTAGGTGCTGGTCATTGTATGGGTGGCACTACTAGCGGGCACCACACTGTGTAATTACTGGGTGCTGGTCATTGTATGGGTGGCACTACTAGGGGGCCCCACACTGTGTAATTACTGGGTGCTGGTAATTGTATGGGTGGCACTACTAGGGGGCCCCACACTGTGTAATTACTGGGTGCTGGTAATTGTATGGGTGGCACTACTAGGGGGCCCCACACTGTGTAATTACTGGGTGCTGGTCATTGTATGGGTGGCACTACTAGGGGGCACCACACTGTGTAATTACTGGGTGCTGGTCATTGTATGGGTGGCACTACTAGGGGGCCCCACACTGTGTAATTACTGGGTGCTGGTCATTGTATGGGTGGCACTACTAGCGGGCCCCACACTGTGTAATTACTGGGTGCTGGTAATTGTATGGGTGGCACTACTAGCGGGCACCACACTGTGTAATTACTGGGTGATGGTCATTGTATGGGTGGCACTACTAGGGGGCCCCACACTGTGTAATTACTGGGTGATGGTCATTGTATGGGTGGCACTACTAGGGGGTATCACACTGTGTAATTACTGGGTGCTGGTCATTGTATGGGTGGCACTACTAGGGGGCCCCACACTGTGTAATTACTGGGTGCTGGTCATTGTATGGGTGACACTACTAGGGGGCCCCACACTGTGTAATTACTATGTGCTGGTCATTGTATGGGTGACACTACTAGGGGGCCCCACACTGTGTAATTACTGGGTGATGGTCATTGTATGGGTGGCACTACTAGGGGGTATCACACTGTGTAATTACTGGGTGCTGGTCATTGTATGGGTGGCACTACTAGGGGGCCCCACACTGTGTAATTACTATGTGCTGGTCATTGTATGGGTGACACTACTAGGGGGCCCCACACTGTGTAATTACTGGATGATGGTCATTGTATGGGTGGCACTACTAGGGGGTATCACACTGTGTAATTACTGGGTGCTGGTCATTGTATGGGTGGCACTACTAGGGGCCCCCACACTGTGTAATTACTGGGTGCTGGTCATTGTATGGGTGGCACTACTAGGGGGCACCACACTGTGTAATTACTGGGTGCTGGTCATTGTATGGGTGGCACTACTAGGGGGCCCCACA